>NC_089838.1:123725116-124030571 GCF_035609145.1 Eleutherodactylus coqui | reverse complement strand
ATATATTATTTGTTGCTTGGCTTCCAGTATACATTGTCTCCCCTCCAAAAATATTCTTTCTTCTTGTGCATTAATGTGTGCCAAATGTGCATCATAAATAAATATTATTTCATTCTATGTATTGGCTGCTTCATGAGGCATTACTACAGGTTATGATTATCCAGGAAGCTGTACTCTAAGTGTTGGACCCATGAGTTTTTTGTATGAGATATGTATTATGATTAAAGATTTATTGCTGTGAGATATGGTAGATTGCTGATTATTTACATTTTAGGGTTTTTACCCAAGATGACTTTCATCATGATATTTATCTAAATACTACTTATCATCTTCTCCATATCTCACTCTTCGGTTAAAAGGTTGTTGCTAAAATTACATATAAATATATGGAGCCGATTAATATTACTACTATTGTCTAATGTATATATTTCTGAGCGGTATATGTATATCTATTTGGTGGGTTGGAGCCAGTTTTCCTTGCAAGACTACTTACAAACAGTACTTTATACACATAAAGTGCTGTTTGCCACTGTATACAGGTGTTTCCGCGGTTCAGTGGTACCTCTATGACTATTCAGAACAGTGGAACCTCTAGCGCATGCGCACTTAACTTTTGTAGTCCCTTGTACTATATGGAGTCTAATGGTTATATCAGCGGCAACGTAGGACTCCAGGCGCATGCGCGATCAGACTCCCAAGATTCCCCCTGCTCTCCTTAATCTCGCGATAGCGGACATATTATGCACAGGGGCACTTGCACAGAAGACAAACCGGAAGCATCGGGAGCCATGGAGGACGTGAGCACATGCGGATTAGGTACTGTTCAGCTGTTTCTTGTGATTTTAATTGTTGTTCTTCTATATATAGTCTGTAACTAAGGGTGTATGTATACTTGACAAAGATCACTGCGTTGATCGAAACGTCGTATGTGTATGGAGAAATAAAGGAAGAAGTTTTTACTGCATCGCTGTCTGCTGCCACAGTACTTCCCTTCTTGTTGATACTTATCAGGCACCATCTTGTTAGTAAAAATTTTCCTTTGACTTTCAAATCACGTGGCCTTGTGTGGTGCAGAGTGGGCAGCAGAAATGCAGTCCTAGGCTCTCACTCATGACCTGAAGGTTGCAGGTTCCCGCATGGTTCAGGTAGCCGCTCAAGGTTGACTCAGCCTTCCATCCTTCTGAGTTCAGTAAAATGAGTACCCGGCTTAAACAAATTATCTAGAAGCACTGCGGATTAAGTTGGCTCTATACAAATAACAAGTCGCTTCCCCCTTTTCTTCAAATCAATCCTAAGATGCATTAACTAAAGGTTGTACCATTTGTGCCTGCTGGGAGATTGATTTTATTATCTTTACCTTCTATATTTATCTAAATTAGCTACAGATCATAAGTATACTGTTATGGTATACTACCCTTGATATGCCAGCCCGGGTGTCCTAGATCTCACCCACAACCCCTGTCCCTGCCTGCTTGCCTCCACTCCTGGCTAACCCCAGGTGGGCAACTGGGCGGCGGTCCCTACTTCTCTTACTAGGGACCGAAAAGGGACGCTGGCGTACCTGGATGGAAAGGGTAGAATACCAACAGAAAAGGCAGATGTAAATAACCAATTCGAACAATACTAAGCTGAACTGAGGCAGATGGAAAAACCTGGCGGAAAATGGTAAATTATAGTAGACAAGATGACAGAGGCAGGAGACCAACAGAGGCAGACTAGCTAGCATACTGAGGAAAACCAATAACTGGCAGTGATTGCAAGTCTCTGCCAGACATTTAAAGAAAACCCTCCGCCCAGGGGTGGAGAGAGGGAGACAGCCAACTCCCAACAGAACATAATAAAAGGGAGCTCATGCATGGCAGCTGCACTTACAGGTGCGTGCGCGCTACCAGCCCCACGCCGGCCGGGCACCTGCGCCCCCGGCAGCTGGACCACAAGCCGGGAGGATGCGCCCCGACCCCGGGAACCCACACGCCGCCGCCCCAGGAGGACCAGCAACTGCCATATGGTAACATATACAATCAGCTGGATGAGGTATGATTTCCTCTATTATAACTGTGTGACAGGTGCTGTGTGATCATCATCAGTAACTGTGATATGAGTGCCTTCGTCCCCTTCTAAGCAGTTTCTGGTAGGTTTATGTAATAGCATCACACAGACTGAGAAACTGAACATATAAAACCCAGTAAATCTGAGCTGGTCAGAACTGAAATCACATGACCATCTAAGGAGAAAGAGGCCAGGAGTATCAGACAGAGAGAAATACCTAACAAAACACTAGCTCACATATGTACACTGAGGGGCTATCTGCATAGTGAATATTTTTTTTTTTTTACAAGAGTGGCCCTTTAAGAATTGACCGTAAAATATGTATTCATTACAGATACATAGAATACTGCTTATACTTTGAATTAAATTAATTATGGTGATTTCTACCTTTGTGTGAGAAAAACAGAGCCCTGAAAGTGTTAATGCCAAATTAACACATTAACAAAACATTGGACCCAAAGATTACATGTGGAAATCTGTTTGACTGGCGTATACAGTAAATAAAGTGCAGCTTGTTTTTAATGAAATGTAGCTCATAGAAAAGCAAAGGTATTTAGAAGATTGAATCTGTCTATCACAGGAAGACAAATTAGGTGTCATCACCATTAGACAGGGCAGATGAAAATGGCTTTGGAAAATGCAGGTTAAATGTTAAAGGCACCAAGCAGAGAGGAAAAAGGTGTTTGCCTCTTTTCTCACACAGCTGCCTCTCATCTTATAAAAACAATTAATTTCTATGAATCTTTTGGTAAAAACGGAAAAACGTCTAGATGAGGTATAAACATGCTGCAAGCTGTATCAGTTACTCATTACAGTACATGTGGGGATTATGGGTGGAGGCATACACATTTAACCTTGTGTCTCCATGCACATGGAATAAATTATGTCCCATAGGCATTCAGTAGCGGTTTGAAACTTCTGAAACAAAGACTGAAAACGAGAAAATAGAAACCAAAATACGGAGTACAAAATCATTCATAGGACTCTGAATGGGACTCTCTCCTGGGAAGGAGTAGTACACCAAAATGATTCAAGAATTAGTTTCAGTTACTTGTTGTGCATGACGGTTACCACAACTGCAGTATACCATATCGTGTATCGAGTATTGTTCACTTTAAGAAGCATGATAATTACATTACTTTTATGTAATGGTTTTACTCTGAAACTTTATGCAAATTTCTCTATTGATGTACATGATACAGAACTGCTTTCAAAATTATTTTTGAGAGAACATAAAACAATTTGAGCAGATCAACCCACTAGGAGAAAGTATGGTGGAAGTGGTGCATTGATGTACTTGAATAAAGGCCGGGGAGAAACCAATTATATAATGGTGCTGCCGGCCTAGTGAGCTGATCGATCAATGGTCAAGTTAATGTTAGATAATGTGATGAAAAGGGATTAAAAAGAGTAGGACTTTGGCGCAATCTGTTGGTGGGTATCAACTCAGAAAAGTAGAGGCCATAGTGTGGGTTAGAAGGATGATGCTTTATTTTAAAACTTGCAGGTAACGCATTTCGAGGTTCGCAGACCTTTTCATCAGACAGCTGGGTAGATATATGGAATATTGTTCAACATTTCTGAACCAAAAAGGCAAAAGCAGAGGCAATACAGACCATGACCAGCTAATAAGGAGTGTGTGGGTAGCCGAGGGCAGTAGAAGACATAATTGCAAATGCATCTGGATAAGCTCAGGGCTTGGGCAGAATAGTGGCAACACTGATAAATGTAAGGTTATACACATAACCAGGGAAGTACCTGTTATCATTACACACCAAATGGGAAACTACTGGACAAAACTAACATGGAAAAGGTCATGTAGATTTTACTTAACTGTAAACTGAACTAGAACTACCAGTGTCAGGCAGCTGCTGCAAATAAAACATTGCTCTTCCACTTTACAAGTCACTGGTCAGATCACACATGAAATATTGTGTACAGTTTGGGGCATCGGTGCTCAAGAAGGACATATCAAAGTTTTAGTGGGTACAAAGATGGGCAATTCAATTAATAAACAGCACCCTATACTGGCTTTATTTGTGTTGACAGGTTATCAAAATTGGGGTTATTTAGTTTAGTAAAAAAAAATTCAATACAGAGATCTCTCCAATCATCTAGTTATACCCAGTAATGTAACAACGGGGCGCTCTCTGTCTAGAGGAAGGAAGGTTTCTATACCAACATAGAAGGTAGTTCTTTACTGTAAGAGCAGTGAGACTGTGGAACTCTCTGCCTGAGGAAGTGGTGATTACAAACTCACTAAAAGAGTTCAGGAGGAGCCTGGATGCCTTTCTTGAATGTAATAATATTACATGTTATAGTTACTGATTACTCCAGGAGGATCGTTGATCCAGGGAGTTATTCTGATCGCCAGACTGGAGTCAAGAAGGATTTTTTTCCCCTCAATTGAGGAAAATTGGCTTCTACCTTATCAACTTTTTTGCCTTCCTCTGGATCAACATTGGGGAGTAATAGGCCGAACTGAATCAACATGTGTCTTTCTTTCTGCCTTACACACTATGCTACTATGTAACTGTTATTGTTGACGTTTAGTGTCCTCAGGTGTTGGGAGCAGAAACTGGAGCTGCAGGGGTTTGGTTTTGTGAGAGGCAAATGAGTTAAATAGGGCAGCTGATTTGCTTCCATGTGTGTAGTATAGAGATGAGCGAGCACCCAAATGCTCGGGTCCGCGTTATTCGAGTCAAGCTTTTCGTAAAATTCGAGAGCTCTACCCAAGTAATGAACCCTATTGGCTACAATAGGAGACTCGAGCATTTTGTATGTGGGACGCCGGGTCCCGAGCTTTTTCATGGTTCGTTCTCTTTCTCTCTCTCCCCTGCCTGCCAGACAAAAAATTTGCCATTGGCGCGCGCTGCATCGCCGCAGGGAGGAGCCAAAAACTGGGGCGTGATCGAACACGGCTCGATGCTTGTTCGAGTAATGAGCACCATCGAATACGCTAATACTCGAACGAGCATCAAGCTCGACAGAGTACGTTTGCTCAACTCTAGTGTAGTATTTACTAAACTTTCCTGAGAGCAGTTATGCATCCCAGGTAGTGGAGAAATTTGGCTTCAATTATGAGAAAGAAGCTGGAGGACCTGTGCCAGCTTCTTAGATCCAGTGTTGCCTTCTACTTTTTTGTTGCCGGAGACAGTTTGCATATCATAGGATATAGTTCCTGAGAGGGGTGATGCAGCAACTGGACACGGGGAGATACAGACCCTGTACTTCCTATTCCCTGCAAGCTACATCTGAAAGACTGAGTCCTGCTTTACACTATTAATAACAGTTCGTTGACAAAGACCGATGTGATCAAGCTCCGGCAAAGAGTGTACTAGAGGCCATGTGACTTGGCTTATTTGATGGGCTGCGGAGTGCTAGCAGTGATGCCGACATGTGGTGCACGCCCTGAAGTGATATATGACTGCTTTAGTTAGCCTTCCTGTGCCAATTCTTGAAGTTTGGACCCCCTTTCCACCACCCAAGAGGATGCAAAAATAATGCTTGATTATGGGACAATGTTTATAGGCTAGAGACATCCATGTGTCAGATTTCCATTGTGCTAAAAAATGGTGGACACATGTAGGGAACTGTAATGTATAAAATGTAGCACAACATGGAGCAGGGAATCTAAATTACATTGTGTTTATCTAATATTCATACCTATAAAGAACAGGTATTGGAAAGTCTTGACTGACTGTCTTACTGGTGAACTCTCTCACCTGTATTAGATGTCTTACCTCTTACAATACACAAGGAAAACTTCCTAAATAAAGAAGATATTGACAGCTGTGAAGAGATCAGCACAATCTTCTTATAAAAGGGTCTGTAAATTATGCAGTAGAGTCTTTGGCTTAGTCTAACAATGTGCATAAATTCTGAAGAAATGAAGCAGGTTTAAAGGCAGTGTGGTAAGTCATTTATTCAGTCTGCACTGATGATATGTACATATTGGATCAGGTCTCTGTTGTGCAAGTGGTGCCGTAAAATCATTATCTCAGTTGGGAGCAGATTTGTTTTACAGAAACAAATGCATCTTTATGGCATTAAAACTAGCTGCCTAATATTGTGTACGTGCTCTGACCCCTTAAGGCATGCAATCCACAAGACCTATGAAAGTGTCTTGTGGCATACAGCACCAAGACAGTCCTATACATTGTGAGGCAGGGTCTCCATGGATCGGTCTCAATTGAATTTGGAGGCTTCAAACACATCAACTTCAAAAATTGACTATTTTCTGGCTGCCTACTATATCGTACCTCTTGGCAGGTGCCGCTGTAAAGAGATAATGTTATATACTTTACCTTTCATGGATTTAATGTTATTAATATGTGCAGTGGGAAAAGACGACCCGGACGCAAAAGGACACGATGGCTGATACTGACATGGATATCGCACAACTGAAAGAGGCAGTGCAAACCAAAAAATATGGAGGGAGCTCACCTTTAGGGTCGTGAATGACTAAAAGACTAACAACAACAATGATGGTTCTATACTCCTACACACCAATAAGTCGTAACATTGCTACTACCTGCCTAATGTTGTGTAGATGATTCTTGTACAACCAAAACAGTTCTAACCGATTGACATAAGGACTCTATTACTAGACTTCTGAAGGTATCCTGTCATAACTGGCCTAAAGACTGGCATCCTGTGGTATCTGGAATCTCATTGACCTTACCAGTGCACATCGTAAGGGATTGTGGAGTGCGGCCTTCTGTTTGACAGTTTATGGACTAGGAGATTTCAACTGCACCTAAAAAAATTGAATGTTGAATCTTAGTTTTAAGAGTTTCTTGACAAGTATAAATGGTTTTATGTTACTGACAGTCCAACATTAATCCAAGAATAACATTCATATGGATTTGTTATTGATGAGAAGATCTTGTAATATTGTATTACTGCTACAGGAATGGTGTGGTTTCTCCTTAGGGAGAGAATCTAGTGAGGATACTTCTAAGGCCATGCATGCTCCTCTGGGAAATTTATGCAGATGAGAAGATGGAGCAATGCCTTTCAGAAATGCAGCCTTTCAATAGGTGATGCTGTAGAGGCATTATTTCCTCTTCTATTTGCATAAATTAACCAGAGGAACAGGCATAGGTTCATAAGTCTCCTCACTAGGTTCTAGTTTAGTTCACTTATGTGCCATATTATACTTTTTGATGACTTTTTCTAAGGTTCTTTATATTGCAGAGCATCTTTCAACTGAAACTCTTTTTGTTGGTACACAGGTTTTCTGAGAAGGTCCCCCTTAAACCGGGATTCTTGTTTGATTGCATCTTCTTGTGAGACGTACGTGTTGTAATGGTCCTCTACATATGAAAAAACACTGAAGAATGCCTATAGTTACTGATATAACGGTGCAAGAGCATGTAGATAGATGAGTTCCCAGAAGCATCCTGGAGGAAAATGCCATATGGGGGAGGTAGCAGGTGAAAAATACTGATGAACACAAACTCACACACCCATGACATAAGTGGCTGCTTAGTATTCAATTTGCACACAAACAAACCTAGTATAGGGTGCTGTTGCCACAAGTGCATATGGTGCATTATGGAGGCTTACAGCACCATTAGTTTCGCCCATGCTATTAGATAAGGCGGGCTACACTTTCAAAATGTACCACACAAAGCGCTGATACCCTGGGCTCCCCCCAGCATGTCAGAGCTCAACACATTTCTGCACATAAATATGAGGTACTAGTTAGTATTTTTGACAAAATGTGTAAATTCAAATTCAATGGTCCTCATGTCTTGCAAGTCCCTACACTAACATTAAAAACAATTAAATGAAAATGACAAAATCCACCAAAAAACACTGAAAATGGCCATACGTACTGATATAAGAGTACAAGGACAGGTACATAGACCAATTCCCACCAGCATACAGGGGAAAAGTGCTACATATGGGAGGTAGCAGGTGCAAAATACTGAGGAACACCCACAAATACACCCATGACATATTGGAGGGGTGGCTGCTTAGTATTATATGTGCGCATAAATAAAGCTTATATATGGATTTTGTTCTTTTTTTATTGAATTGTTTTTAATGTTAGTGTACCGACTGTTGCCATTGTTACCGGCCATTGGCCGGAGCCTACAGGAAGTGCCAAGCATTGTCACCATAGCTCCCATTAAAGTGAATAAGAACTATGCAAACAGTGTAGCACAGCAAGCCACTTAGTTTTCGAAGCTCTCATTCACTTCAATGAGAGGTTCTTGGCTAAAGTACTTGGCTCTTCCCAACGGGCGGTTAGCACAAATTCTGTACTTTCTACCTTCTTAAACCCTTAAGGACCAAAAGCTGTAAATTTACGGCGCTTGGTCCTGGGCTTTAATCCCGTATGAGAGCAGAAATACAGTGGATTAAAGCCCCTGCTTCTGCAATCAAGCAGGAGCAGCTTGGTTTTTCAACTGTTAGTCACAGCTGAGAACCCAGAGGAGGTGGACTTTAACCACCTCTGCCTTCTCCTTTCCCTGCTACATAGCGCTCAATGAGTGCTATGTACTAAAAAGTGAAAGTGGAAGTTTTTCTTCCACTACACGGCCCGGCGATCAGATGACCGCTGGGAGATCATGGCACAGCAGAGCTGCAGGGTTCTGATCAGCTTTTACAGTGACTATTGTCACTACAGGGGGATGTTTTCCCCTGTAACTGTGGCTCCTATGGATGCTCCAGCTACAATGGAAAAGTGTTAAATAAAAAAAAAACCCATATGAATGTCCCACAAGGTTTTCACCCCCAATATTTAAAAAAAGCCCTATATGCCATGGGAAATAAAATGCATCAAAAATAATTTTGGTAGCTGAAGGAAAAAAAGTAGGGCAGTAAAAGCACCTCATGGGTTAAATCCATAAAAAGGTACAAAACTGCCTAGGTGGCTAAGACCTGGTTTCACATTTATTTGAAAGATTTGGAGTGGATGGATCACTCTTCACATGACGTACCAGGAGAGAAGGGGACAGGAATTGTGCCTCCTGTACTTTTTATGAATACCGCATGCACACACCATTTGGGGAGTTGATCTCCTTTTCTATAGTATAGGATTTAAAGACTTTCATTAGCTAAGCCACCAAGTTGCAGAGCCAGACCTTGCTTCTCACCATGGCATCCTATTTGGTAATTATGAATAGGCACCATAATAGGAGTGCTTTCTTTTGTCCAGAGTCTTGGAGCAGTATGAATCCACGCTATATAGGCTTTCTTCCAGCTGTTTCTATCTTGATTCATCTATTGGCCTCTAGATTTAATTTTTTTGATCTATGTGTTCTGCCGACCTTGATCATGATTCTTGCTGCAGCTCTTCTGTTATGATGTCTAGAATATCTATTTTTACATTGATGAATAATTTGGATGTCTGCAGATATAGCAGTTCATATTTTCTTCTTATGCGAGTGAAATGTCAAATGGACATAAGTGGGTTAATTTTATTAATTTTAGAGTGCACCATAAGTCAACTCTGAGTTCTAGGCAATGTGCAGGCCTCATCTATTTTTCACATTACTGAATGTGCCTATCCTGTGAATGGTTAGATTACTAGATGTGACATTATAGAAACGGGAAGATTAAATATATTCTTTTATGGTGTAGATGCTAAGTAGAAAATAATTACAAATAATGTAAGGATTTATTATGAGGAAAGAAGGTGGAATTATCCTCTAAGTATGTACATAGTCTACTTACACAAGTATTGCTAGGTGAAATCATATTTCCGAAATTCCAAATATTTATGTAGATTAACACTGAAAAGGAAAATTGTGTTTTGCAGTTCCTGGGAGTTAATCTTAAAATGTATTTAGTGGAGGGATTGCAGCTCAAACTTTGCGGTTTGTCTTTTAAGTCAATGTATACATGTAGAGGCTATTGAAATATTTCTTCTCACTTTCTTTGAGGCATCCCAGTAAACACCTCACACAAAATATCATTAAAGGGGTTGTCCCGCGGCAGCAAGTGGGTCTATACACTTCTGTATGGCCATAATAATGCACTTTGTAATGTACATTGTGCATTAATTATGAGCCATACAGAAGTTATAAAAAGTTTTATACTTACCTGCTCCGTTGCTGGCGTCCTCGTTCCCATGGAGCCGACTAATTTTCGCCCTCCGATGGCCAAATTAGCCGCGCTTGCGCAGTCCAGGTCTTCTCCTGTTCTCTATGGGGCTCCGTGTAGCTCCGTGTAGCTCCGCCCCGTCACGTGCCGATTCCAGCCAATCAGGAGGCTGGAATCGGCAATGGACCGCACAGAAGAGCTGCGGTCCACGGAGGAAGAGGATCCCGGCGGCCATCTTCACCGGTAAGTATAGAAGTCACCGGAGCGCGGGGATTAAGGTAAGCGCTCCGGTAAGCTTTCTTTAGGTCCCTGCATCGGGGTTGTCTCGCGCCGAACGGGGGGGGGGGGTTGAAAAAAAAAAAAACCCGTTTCGGCGCGGGACAACCCCTTTAACATCATTCCTAGATTTTATTGTTTTTAAGGTAAAAGTAAACTTCTCAATAAATAAACAATTTGTGAAGTACATATCCAGGCAACAAAGTTTTTCCCTTTATCTCCCTTCACCATTCTAGCCACTTTACCGCACACACTACGTGGGAGATTTTTGAAACTGTCTAGAACAAAAACTGTCTTTGTTGCCTATAGCAACCAATCTCAACTCGGCTTTCAATCTTCATAGCGCACTTGGAAAATTAAAGCTGCTTTTACATGGCCAAAAGCATGTGGCCGCTTGACCATCATGCTTATGTGAGGTGATTGAACATCACATTCCAAAACCATGGGCATTAACCCCTTAAGGACCAGGCTGTTCTGCACTTTAAGGACCAGACACTTAAGGGATTTTACCCATGTGGTGGTTTAACTGCCCTATTTTTTTTCCTTCAGCTACTAACATTTTTTTTGCTGTGCTTTCTTTCCGTGACATATAGGGCGATTTTTTAAAATATCTTTTTCACAATTTTTTTTTCTGTTTTTTTAGTTTTATTGGGGGTAAAACGCTAAACAAACATTTATAGTTATTTTTTTTAATTATTATATTTACACTAAAATAAAGTAAAGGAATGGGTTCCTCATTTTGCTTCAGTTTTGACATGTAATATGTATGATTTTGGATTACCGCAAATGGCGACGGTTTTCGATTTTCTCTCTTATGTATATATTTTAACCCCTTCCCTCCCCATGACGTAAGGGTACGTCACGGGAGCGGGGTACTTCCCACAAAATGACGTACCCTTACGTCATAGGGATAGCGCGAGATCATGACAGTCATAGCCGGACTTCCGCTGCAGCAGCGGGGGTGCATCAGAGATGCGCGCTCCCTCTGTAAAGTTGCCGAGCTCTCACGATATAATCGCAGAGAGCCTGGCCTGTTGCCATGGCAACAGGACACCAGATACTGGCGTCCTGTGTTGCCAGAGCCTATGATTGCTGTATAAGCGATAAAGCATGGCAGGGCAGTAGTCCTGCCATGCCTTATCACAGCGATCATCAGTGCTATACTGTAAATGCCCCAGAGTGACACAAATTGTGTCAATAAATAAATAAATAAAAATGTAAAAAAAGAAAAATGTAAAAAAAACCCTTTTTTTAATGCTTTTTCTTAAATTAGCATACAAAAAGGTAAAAAAAATTAAAATGGCACATATTTGGTATCAACGCATCCATAACAACGTGTACAATAAGCTGAATATGCTTTTTATTCTGCACAACAAAAAGCGTTAAAAAAAACTCACAAAAAACTGAGGCAAAATGCAAATATTTTGCCTCCCAAAAAAATGCAATAAAAGTGATCAAAAAAGCCATATATTCCCCTAAATGACACCATTAAAAGCTACAGCTCGTCTCACAAATAATAAGCCCTCACAGGGCTCCGTACATAGAAAAATAAAAAAGTTACAGGACTTTTAGTGCAGCGATTTAGAAAAAAAAAAGATTTCCAAAAAAAGGGTTTTATTGCAGAAAAGTGGAAAAACCTAAAAAAAATATAAGAATTTTGGTATCGTTGTAACCATACCGGCCTGCAGAAAAAATGTAGTGTGTCATTTATGCTGCATGATTAACACTGGAAAAAAAAATCTATGGCAGAATTGATGTGTTTTCTCTCCCTGCTATCATACAAAAATAATAAAAGTTTTACAATATAGTCTATGTACCCAAAAATGGCACCATCAAAAACTACAGCTCGCCACGCAAAAAAAAAACGAGCCCTTATACGGCCGGGTCGACGGAAAAGTAAAAAAATTATGGCTTTTGAAAAATGGAGATGAAAATCCGCCAAAAATCGTTGCGTCCTTAAGCCCAAAATAGGCCCTGTCCTTAAGGGGTTAATCTTATTCTGTAATTTTGTTTTACCTATTTATCTAATTATTTTTTACCATCTATGTCCTCCATGGCGTCATATAAGACCTCTGGGGGACATTCACATGTTTGCTTTTTTTTATTTGATACTTTCCCACTGTAGCTGAAGCATCCATAGGGACCCCAGTTACAGGGAAAACATCCCTTGTAGTGACAATAGTCACTGGCAGAGCTGATCAGGGTCTGATAGGACCCTGCAGCTCTGCTGTAGCAGAGAATCCCGGCGGTCTTGTGTCTGCTGGCTCTTCTGGTGGAAGTTACACTTCCACTTTCACTTTTTAGTACATAGGGCTCATTGAGTACTGTGTACTAGGGAAAGGAGAAGGCAGAAAGGGTTAAAAACCCTCCTGCCTTCTCCTCCGGGTTATCAGCTGTCACTAACAGCTGACAACCCGACATGCTGTTTAATTTATAGAAGCAGAGGCTTTAAACCCCCCGCTGTATTTTTACTATCGGCTGAGTTTAAAGCCCAGGATCAAGCACTGTAAATTTACTGTGCTTGGTCCTTAATGGGTTACTAGAGTTAGACTTCCTTTTTTTATTATTGTCATGGCACACAACTTACCCTCTACTGCGGCCGCTCCTGGGCCCTCACTTGCAGTCCTCAGATGCTGCATCCACTTCTCAGCAACATCGTTGCCCTCTGCCTAAAGGGTGCACACACGCTCCCACCCACCTTCTAAAAGAGTCAGTGCAATTTTTCCTATAGTTCCCCTACCTATCACCTGTCAGGCTTGGCAATAGTAGCCATCCTCCCCCTAAGGATCATGCCTAAGCAATTTGTGTAAGGCTATTTCCTGTGATCTGTGTGTTCCTGGGTTTTTTGACTTTGGCCTACTTTCTGATTGTTCTGAGTTCTCTGTTCTGATCATGGTTATGTTTTTTTTAGATTACTCTTACTATTCGTACTGCCCCGACCTGGATTGATTACTATATTGAACCCATTCTGCCAGCTGTGACTTTGCACCTCATCTCCGCATTGAAGTTTACGTTGCCTGCCCTGACTTTGGCTTATGTACTGGTTACACCTCTTTCTATACTATCAAGTACCACTCCTTGACCTTGTGTCTCATCAACTGCCACACCACTGTGACTATTTCTGTGAGATCCCCTCAGAGAACACAATATCCCAGTTGGAGGGGTAAAGGGTGCAAACTGGGGTTCACCAAGTGCTGTCTCCAGAATTAAGCTAAATAAGTGTGTTTAGCAAAGCGGCTTCACTACTCCGACAGTTATAAGGGTCTCCAGTATTCTGTGAAGACTTTCTTCAAGACTTTGTGTTGGAAGTTGTGCCCATTTAGCCAAGAGAACATTTGTACAGTCAAGCACTGATGTTGGATAAGAAGGTCTGTCTCACAAACAGGGTTTCAATTCATCCCCAAAGTGTTCAATTGGGTTGAGATTAGGTCTGTATGCAGAATAAAGGAGTAGCTCCACAGAGCACCAGTTAAACTATGACTTCTTGCATAGGCACATCGGAGCAGGAATGAGACTTCCCTAAACTATTGCCACAAACATGAGAGCATACAATTGACTAAAATGCCTTTGCACACTGTAGCATTAACATAACTTTCACTGGTAATAATTGGCCTAGCACAAACTCGGACAAACAGCCCTGTACTATTAGGTTTCCTTTTGTGGTGGACAGCTGTCTTTGTCTGCACAGTTATACTCTACAAGCAAGGCTGTTAATCTCCGAGCAAGACCAACCACTTGACTCCTGAGCACGGAAAGAGCAGAGATTTAAAGAAAACAGTTATACTGAATCTTTTCCCACAAACTATATCTCATCCTACTCAGCTTGTCCTGCTTTAAACCATGGAGCCTGCAGATCAGACACCCTGTTTAACCCCTTAATGACGCGGCCCTTTTTTTTTTTTCCTTTTCCTTTTTTCCCTCCCCCTTTTAAAAAATCATAACTCCTTTATTTATCCATCGCCATCGCTGTTTGAGGGATTGTTTTTTGCGGGACGAGTTGAATTTTTCAATGGTATTATGTAATGTACCATATAATGTACTGAAAATTTTTTTAAAAAATTCTAATTGGAGTAAAATGTAAAAAAAAAAACTGAACTTCCGCTATGTTTCGGTGTATCTGGTTTCTACGACGCACAAACTACACCAAAAGTAGGTTTATTCTGTGGGTCAGTACGATTGCTATGATACCAAACTTATATTTTTTTTTCTTTTGCTGTACTACTAGAGATGAGCGAGCACCAAAATGCTCAGGTCCGCGTTATTTGAGTGGAGCTTTTCGAGAGCTCTACTCGAGTAACGAACCCCATCAACTACAATGGGAGACTCGAGCATTTTTGTATGTGGGACGCCGGGTGCCAAGCTCTTTTCGTCTCTCTCTCTCTCCCTCTCTCTCTCCCCCTCTCTCTCTGGGTCGAACACGGCTTGATGCTCGTTAAGGAGCACCATCGAGTATGCTAATACTCGAACGAGCATCAAGCTCGGCAGAGTATGTTCGCTCAACTCTATGTACTACTTTTATTATTTTTTTTTCAAAGACCTTTATCTTTTAAATTATTTTCTGCCGCCATCTCCTGCACACAATAACTTTTTTATTTTTCAGTTGGCTCATTTTTTGTAGAACATCCTGTAGTTTGCGTTGGTACCATTTTGGGATACATATGACTTTTTGATCGCTTTTTATTGCATTTTTGAGACAGGGTGACCAAAAAAGCGCATTTCTGGCGTTCGTTATTTTTTTGCTGACAACGTTCATTGTGCGGGGCAAATAATGCCTTACTTTGATATTGATATTTTTGTTTTGCAGTTTAGATTCTTTTATTGTGAATATGACAAAAGTTGTTTGTTTTTTTTACTTTTATTAATATTTCTTTCTTTCAACAATTAGAAAAACTTTATTGTTATTATTTTCACTTTTTGTTTTTGCCTCCATAGTGGACAACAACTAGCGATGCTTTAAACTGAAAAAACACACCTCACCTTCCGCTGTCGCTTCTATGTTTCAAATAACGAAGAGTTGGTTTCAGCAGCGATATACTCACGTACTTACCTCTCGGTGGTTACACTTGACTGTAATAAATGATGTGGAGGAGAAAAGGACTTGATCCGAGTACTTAATCGTGACTGCTTTTATTAATATAGTGCCGGGAACAACAAGGAAGACGCGTTTCAGTTCACAGAACCTTGATCACGTCATGCCGTGTCTGCATTGTTCATTCATTTAAATATGAATGATTGCTCCTGCCATAGTATTACATCATACTGCGATTGGGCAGGCAGTCTGTCAAGCCAACCCACCTTTCAAAAGGTCCCTATCTGCCATGACACCCACACGGCTCCCTGCGATCTCATCGCAGGGGGCTGTACGGGCTGTACGGGACTCCCAAACATTATACGGGGGATTTAAAGGGTTAACTGTGCGGCTTAGTGAAGCTGTTGCCGCTGAGTGTCGTCTGTAATAAACAGCCATCGCTCGCGCTGTATGAAGGGAGCTCGTCCCATGATCTCTCTTCATACATACCCTGACCCTGCAAGACGTAACTGTACGTCCTATAGCGGGAAGGCGTTAATATAGGTTTCCTTTACATAGCCACTCTGGTGATTTTTTTTTTCATTCATTATGTAAATAGCCTTCCAGTATATACACATCAGCTAGCATTAATACCTTGTTTAGTTATTTCTCTCTATCTGAAACTCCTGGAGTCCTTCACTACAGGTGAGTCATGGGATCCCATTAGTACCACCTGATATTTACTTGGCTTTATGTGCTCTCAAATTAGTCAGTTTTTCAGACATAATAACTCCTGTATGATGGAGCCTACTACACAAGCTTGTTACTGTTACAGCTCAGTTATAACAAAAGAGATCACAATCCACACTCATGACTGTATATTTAGAGTCTGTAGCTTATCTAGATGAATATACCTGTAGAATAAAGATGATAATGGCATTTTCCCCCTACAGGCAGAGATGGTACATGCTCTACCTGCTGATTTGATGTTGTGCTAATGTTTAATGGGATTGATAGCACAGAATAGTGATAGAGAAAGCAGGGACAAATATCTGAATCAAGATTTATGCCTCGTAAAAATCAGACAGGAGGCTGTTCTGCATAGAATTGACTGAATAATACATAGGAGGCATCTAAAGTGTTACAGGCAATCAGGTGAAGGGTGTAGGGTTTTTCACCAGAGTGACCTTTTAAAGTTATTGAGCTTTTTAGTCTGACCCATGCTACTACCAGTGTTTGTCTACAGAGATTTCTGACATAAATAAACCTAACATAAATTTTTAGGGAAAAATTGTCACCACAACAAAACATAATACTGTCACATTCCATATGTAAATAAGACGTAATTGTCAAACTTTGGCTACTTCATCGTTACTGATTGACCATTACATGATATTTTGCATGAAGATACTCTTTAAAAAGTCTCCAAGTTAATGCAGTCATTAAAAGTTATAACCTTCTTTGCTGATGTAGATGCTGTTGATAAAAGTCATACATATAGTCTTTTAGCCTAGCCAAGAGTGCACCTACCATTAACACACATAAACAGGGTCTGGGAATTGACCAAAGCTTGGAGAGGCTCATAGATTTTCTATTAGGGAAAGGTTGAGTCTCTTCAAGGGGCTTCGATGAAGATAAAGTTGATTGATAGAGTATGGAGAGCAATGTGGAATAAAAAGCAAACTGGAAAGCGGTTTGTGGGGTTGATAAATAGGTTCAGAGGAAGAGGAAACATCACAGTTTTCATGCTCTCACAAGACCGTGCTGCTGTAATATCCATGAAACATGGTTTATGGGAGAGCAAAAAAGAAAGACAGAGCCAAGAGGTCGTGCTTCAATTATTTTGTAAACCAGTCTAGTGAGAATATATTGTCATGGGCATTGTAAAGATCCATATGGGAGGTTATGAGCAGAGATAGAGCAACTAGCACACTATAGTACAAGCTCTATGTCTTAAAAGAGCGTAATAGTAATGTCACTTGCTAATTATAATAGACCACTTCATAATATACTCCTTAGATAGACATGTATAAAATGCACAAAAACTAATATGTTACATGTATGGAGATTTTATATATCTTGGGCTATGGGCTCATTACTGACCAGGCGGACCTCTGCATTCAGTTTCTATGTTTTCCCTAACTGTACATGTACCAAAAAAATAAGTAGCTTTTCAGCATCTCTAGAATTATATATCTGTGATTTTTTTTGAAGATGGAGCAGTATCAGACTGGCCCACCGGAGGACCAGTAAATCCTCTGGTGGTCCCCAACCTGGCACTGACCTATCATGCAACATGCACTATACATATAATAGCGCTGCAACATAAACTATAGATAGAGCAAGAGGGGAGAGGGAACACAACAGCACTTGTAGCAGCTAGTACTGTCTGGCACAACTTATGGCCGCATAGTTGAGATGACAGCGAGTGCCACCCCGATCCCCGAATCCTCTATGTCGAGTATTCCTCCTCCACTACCTTAGTCTTCTGTTCCTCCATATTTCCATCCCCTTCCCACTCTGCATCTTTACATTTGCAGTTATTGGCAGTGTAGTGTCTGAGGAGCAGGCCCTCAACCGGCATGGTGGCCTTGCTGTGGCCCATCAGGCTATGCGTTTTGGCCAAAATGCAGAACTAACACCCGCATTTAGTAGTATGTAGCAGTATTTTTTGTATGCAGTTTGCTAAAAATTTTGGGGAGCCCAAGATGTCAGCCAGTGTGGCCAACTTTGTAGATACAGGGCAACCCACTGCTATATCAGTGAGAGTTGCTATCCTGTATGGTTGGCACACCTATCTTTGGCTGGCTTCTTTGCTATCGTTCACATTGCAGGCTAGTTTTGTTTGCAGCCACTCCTCCTCAATCTGGGCTGGGTTGAGTGGGTGAGTACACATAAGTAGGCACTGAATAATTTGCTCTTCTATATCATAGTCTAGCTAACTTCATTCTATTAGGGTTTACGGCGATTGTGCCTGCCCTATGGTGAGTGTGCCTGCGGTGATTGTGCCTGCTCTGCAGCATATCAGGTATTACATTTTTTGGCCTTTTCAGTGAATGTTGACATGAAAATCATACATATTTTGCTGCAGATTTGCTGTAAAATGGCTGCTTGTATAAAAGTACTGTGCAGACCTTTCCCTTCATCTCAGCGGGCTGCAGAGTCCTCTGCTCTGTGCAGAGTCCTTCTCTCTCCTCCTCTTCTTCTGTGCTAGCTGCCCAATCCAGTCTCCTGTCTGCAGCCCTTCGCTTTACTTTTGCAGGCTGCATCATCCGCTATAGTGTAGAGATTTTGTTTTGTCTTTTTAACTGTGAGCTAAAAGCAACAATCCTAGATTGGCCCATTGAGGCTGAAGAGCAGAAAACAAGCAATTTCTTGCCAAATTGTTTCTCATGCATAGTGGCAATCGACAGTGCTGACGTTACTCAACAGCAAGTTCAGTTACAAGAAGCTCTTCTTCATTATGGTGGGCTCACACAGCATTAATTTCTTCACACAGTTCAGTTGAACGGTGGAAAACAGTATGTAGACAGAGCTCAGAACGGAATCATTGACTTTAGTGAGGCAACAGTGCAAAGTTTGGTCTTCGTCTGACCTGACTTATGTTCCTTTCTATCTTTTTGAAGACAGAATACTGTAGTCCCCATGTTCAAAGACAACAAAGTTGCTACTTGGTTAAAGTGCCCCTTTAATGTTACTTTCATTTGTCCACAGACAGATTGGGCATGGAGAGATGGAGATCCACGTTGGGTGATCACATTGCCATGGCCATGATATAAAGCTCAGCACGTTTCTTGAACAGAACCTATTCTTTGGAATATGACCCATGCACAAAACTTGCTGGATGTTGGGGTTGGTTGCCCTCCCAGTATGGAGTTGTATTTCTCAATGCCCAATCTAAAGATCAGACACAAGAATGGAGGGACACTTTAATGCGAGAGTATAAAAATAACTGCATGGTGCAAGTACTGTCTCGAAAATTAGGGCAAGAGTGCAGAAAACCGTTATCATCAAGCTGCAGCGCGTGGTGCGCAAAGTCAGAGAATGAGAGGCAAGGTTTGCTGTCAGATGATTTGATGAAAGGCTCTGCTGACATTCCCTTTAAATCAGATGTCATTTACTTTGCTTGCACAGTTATTGCAAGATTCATTTTCTTCGAAGTGTTAACTGCTTTAAGGAAACATTTGCTTTTGCTGTTCAGCTGTTTAAGCAAGCTTTTGAGAGTCTTTAAAGGAGATGTCCCGCGCCGAAACGGGTTTTTTTTTTTTTAAACCCCCCCCCCGTTCGGCGCGAGACAACCCCGATGCAGGGGTTAAAAAAACCACCCGCACAGCGCTTACCTGAATCCCGGCGGTCCGGTGACTTCAATACTTACCGCTGAAGATGGCCGCCGGGATCTTCTACCTTCGTGGACCGCAGCTCTTCTGTGCGGTCCACTGCCGATTCCAGCCTCCTGATTGGCTGGAATCGGCACGTGACGGGGCGGAGCTACACCGAGCCGCTCTCTGGCACGAGCGGCTCCATAGAAGAAAGCTGAAGACCCGGACTGCGCAAGCGCGGCTAATTTGGCCATCGGAGGCCAAAAATTAGTCGGCTCCATGGAGACGAGGACGCCAGCAACGGAGCAGGTAAGTATAAAACTTTTTATAACTTCTGTATGGCTCATAATTAATGCACAATGTACATTACAAAGTGCATTATTATGGCCATACAGAAGTGTATAGACCCACTTGCTGCCTCGGGACATCTCCTTTAAATATACTGACATTTGACAGTTTGACTGGGCTGAGGAACTTTTGTCTTTCTGTACTTCTTAGTCTGTATTAGATATTTGATTTAGCTCAATAGCCAAAAACTGGAGACGCAAACAACCTATATGTGACATCCAATACTATACTAGTAATCTGCACTAGTTATATATTAAAGGACACCCTCAAAAAATGGCATTGCAGTTTAGAGCAATCTATTGTCTGTCCGCAGCTAACTCAAAATCAAGAGAAGTTGATTGCCTTGTGCCGAATAAAGATATGAGCAGTACAACAGTTTGAGTTATTAGTTTAGTTAGATTGTATTTGTCTAGAATTGTGACTAAGATAACGGTCAGAATACATTACATCAATATCAATGCAGAAATCCAAGTCATTCCAAAAGGTTCATTCCCTTTTTCTTGCAACCATTAATGTTAAGTATTCAATTATTGGATCTGTTTGTGTCACCAAGGTTGCTTGCTTCAGTGACTTAAATCTTGGAAAAGATACGCACTAGTAACAACAGGTTACTGCATGGGTGCGTTAACTAAATTACTTCAATTTAGAGCAAATTGTAACCAAAGAGCTCAGAGGATGCCAGTATTCCCTCCCAGAGCTGCTGTTTTGAGGTATACTGACGCCTACTCTAATACATCTTCCTTTTAAGGATGCTTCACAGGTTCTCAATAGGATTGAGGTCAGGAGATGATGGTGGCCAAACCATGATTTTTTTTTCCTTTTACATCCATAGCGGCCAAGAAGTCAATGTTTTTTTTGCGGCATGGGATGGTGCATTGTCTTGCATAAAAATAATTTTACTTCGTTTGGCATAGAGTGTTAAGGCAGCAGAAAAGCAGTCCTAAGCTCTCGCTCACAACCTGAAGGTTGCAAGTTCAATCCCCGCAGGTTCAAGTAGCTGGCTCAAGGTTGACTCAGCCTTCCATCCTTCCGCGGTCGGTAAAATGAGTACCCAGCTTGGTGGGAGGTAATATATAAATGATAATGTCGTACAAATAACAAGATTTTATTTATTTTTTACCATGGCAAAAAAAGGTTAGATAGGAATGCTGCATATTCATTCATTCAGAGTTCATTTCAACACCCTCAGTGACCCTAAAGGGGCCTACCATCTCGCTTCCCAAAATTTTGGCCCAAAACATCACTCTGCCACCTCCTTGCTGACATATTAGTCGTGTAGCAATACGGTGGCCGTTCAATAGCCATCCAGAACTCCATCCAATACCCTGGGAGGTTATCAAAATTGGGGTTATTTAGTTCAGAAAAATGACGGCTGAGCAACAACCTAACAACTATATCAGGGGACAATACAGAGATCTCTCCCTTCATTTATTTATACCCGGGATTGTGAGTGTAAGAAGGGGCTCCCTCTACGTCGACGAGAAAGAAGGTTTCATCACCAACATAGAAGGGGTTCTTTACTGTTAGAGCAGTGAGACTACAGAACTCTCTGTCTGAGGATGTGGTGATGGCAAACTCGATAAAAGAGTACAAGAGGGGCGTGCACAGCTTTCTTGAGTGTAACAACATTACATGTTATAGTCACTGATTTCTTCAGAAGCGTTGTTGATCCAGGAAGTTCTTCTCATTGCCAGATTTGGAGTCGGGAAATAACTTTTTTCCCTAAAAAGGGGAAAAATTGGCTTCTACCTAATGTGTTTTTTTGCCTTCCTATTGTCAACATTACAGGATAATAGGCTGCACAGGGTGGACATGCCTTTTTAAAGCCTTACATACTATGTTACTATGTAAGTGAACAAAAATATTGTTGAGGAAGCTCGTGCGTGACCAAAAAAATTCAATTACATGTCAACTCCACATTACTACTAATGATACTAAGTCTGGACACTGGCATAACTATAGGGGATGCGGTTGCACCTATGCCCAGGAGCCTTAAGGGGCCCATAAGGCCTCTCTTCTCCATACAGGAAGCCCAGTACTATGAATAAACCATTATAGTTGGGGACCTTGTTACAGATTTTGCATTAGGGCTCAGAGGCTTCAAGTTATGCCTCTGAGTCTGGATATATGTACTGGCGAATCAAGAAGAGAGTTCATAATTTGCATCACCATCTCCTGGATTCTCTGGTACAACATGTTCCTTTAAGGCAGAAGTCTGCTCAGTTGTTGCTTAGCGCATTAAAGCTATATGTGAATGGCCCAAAGAATGTGACTATTATGGTAGCAGGGTACGTGGTCCAGCAGCTGAGGTGGCGTCAGTCTCTGGAGCATCAGAGATGAGGGACACTTCATGAATATTGGGTTACTTTCACTGGAAAAAAGAATAATTGGAGAGGCTGTGGATAACTGAATGCAGAAAACCAAGACACCAGGAAAGGTTCAAAAAGCCAAAGAGGACAGAGTGATAATTATCAATTTTCTATCATGTTCCACCTCAGCTTTTGCTATAGAGCTCTATGGTTAATTGATAACAACTGGTTTCTTCATCCTTTTATAAGTAATCTAAAGATGTTCCTATTCCAAGTCCTGTTGATTTGTGTATTCTATTTGTTTTTGGCAGCACCATGTATACCTTATATTGTGGACGGATGAATATAGGGTATATATTGCTTTTAGTGTCTGCGTTACTGATCAAATCTTCAGCACATCTAACATGCTAAATAGTAATTACTGATCAGAGATGTTTATCCCTCCAGCACTGAACTCTGCCAGGAGAGCAGCATAGAAAATGATCTTTTATATTAGCATGTTATTAGTGTTACCATATTCTGGTCGTAGAATACACTTGGTGGCAGAGAACAAAAAACTCAATCTAATTTATCCAAACGTAATGCATTTTCATTATTTCACAAAATCTATTATATATTTGTGGCATATTTATAATGAGAAATACTGAACAGCTTTATTGGAGCAGAAAACATACAGAAGGCTTGTAGCTGACATTTATTTCCTTAGGACAATATACGGTATATATAAGGAAGGTCGATACTGACCTCTGCTGGCAATCATTTTTTGGTGGCAACGATTCCAAATTCTTTATAATTATTCTGTTTTGTTATTAAAAGACAAAAATCTAAAAGTTAGTTAGAACTTCATAGATTTCAATTGAGGATTTAGATCTTCCAAATAACATTGCATAGTCAATTTCCATCACTTTTCTCCTCATTAACAATTAGGTCAATAAACCTCCCAGCAGCATTGACAACGCAGGAGAAAAAAATTGCAATGACACTCAGTCCATTCATATCAGTGTATATAGGCATCATTTTACTACTTGCTCATCAAGGGGTGGATGTGTGAGATACAGCCAGCATAGCATTCATGCCAAGTTCACAGCGTCCAGTACCATCACTTACTGTCACGGCAGATGGTCAGTATGCTATAAAAGTAAATGCTGGAGCAAATATAAAAACACACAGAGCTCCATTCTAACAGAACCCATATTATGGATGTTTTATTACATAAGCACCACCAAATTCACAGCTACAATCCATAAACAACATAGAATTGATGACTGTGAACACTGGGATAGCCTGAGGGCTGGCTGTTCGGAGGAAAACAGTATTAACGGCTGAACTAACAAAATGTATTTGGAATCCACGCACCATGTGTTCCTAGTTTTTCCTCAAAAAATCCTCTACAGCACATTTGGGGTGGAATACTTTTTGGAATTTATTGACTTCTCCTTTCGAAAAAAACTACAAATTCTGGCCATCGATTTACTCGAAGCTCCTTTGTGAATTGAGACCCACCCTTTATTTATACCACTATCTAAGCGGCCTTTCACACGTGCACCTAAAGACACAGCTAAATTTGATGCTGCAGATATCTTCTCCATAACCCATAATATACATATGCAGATATTGTTGCAGAATCTTCTGCATCTTTAAGTGCGTCCTGCAGAAACATTCTGCCTGCATGAAAGCTCCCTAAAGGAAATAGACCTGTGGGATCTCTACTGCTAGAGTAGACAGTAATCTCCATATAGATATGTCACTTTGCACTAAGGACCCTTGGATATGAATGTGTATTTATGTATGTGAATTAAGGAGTTAATCTCAATCCCAGTTATGAGATCCCAGAAAAAGTAATGTAAACAACTGTGTAATTGTTAAACTTGTGGAGGATGCAAGTATGTCATCAACACTTCAGACCAAGACGTAATTATGGTCCACACTAGATCAATATAGCCATACATCATATCACGAAAACATAGAGAACGCAAAAAAAAAGAGCAAACACTAACAGAAATATGGGGAAGGGAACCCTATCCCTAACCAACTTTGGTTGTCCGGAAGCAGGGCTATCGCCCCAAGAGGGGTGGCTCCATGTCAGGAACCTAGGAGGCCTAGTCTATCTCTAGATGGAGGATAGGGAAGATATTTAATGCAGATGAAAAAATCAATGCACACTTTTTGACAAAAAAATCAAGCACCTAGAAGGAGTTTTGTTTTGCTGCAAAACTTGGCATCAGTTACATATCTGGCAGTGGTTCCACCCCTGATCTATATAAAGACTTTCAGAGGCTACTTGTGTGTAGTGACCCCTTTTTCCACTTGTGTAGAGCTTGTTGACCACTAGACGCCTCTAAGATGCAATCAAAAAGATTTCGCCCAGCTAACAGAGTTTGAGAGGGGCGCTTTATTGGAATGCAAGAAACTGGATGGCCGTGTTGATGAATTGCAGGCAACTTGGGCTGTTCTTACCAGACTGTTAGGAGGTGTTGGAACTAGTGGATGCATGAGGGCATGCATACGAGGTGACCAGACTCAGGACTCTCTCAACACACCACCAGTAGAGAGCATTGTCTGACCATCCAACAGGCACAAGCTGTTCCAACTGTTTTGTTTTCCACCATCCATAGACAAGTAGCACCATCATTATAGGTACCAGTGACTGTTGAAACTATTACTAGGCACTTGGCTTAAGGACATTTAGTCTCTTGGCACTCGTTACATGTACTGCCTTTGACACAGACCCACCGTTGCCTCTGTTTGCAATGGTGCCATAAAAACTGGACTGCTGCGGAATGGAATCAGGTTGTCTTCAGTAATTAATCCAAGTTTAGATTTGGCACGGACAATGGCCATGTTCGTATCTGGAGATCTGTTAGTGAGCGCCTCAATCCTACCTTTACTGTGGAGTGGCACACTACCCCCACTGCTGGTGTGATGGTCCGGAGGGGCATCTGGGATGCTAACTTTAACAACTTATGAGTTTTCATGATCTAGAGCCTCAGTTACAGCAAATTTGGACTTATATGTCGCAGGACATCATACAGAACCTGTATGCCTCCATGGCCGTCTGTGCCACATCTTGTATCCAAGCTAAAGGCGCTACAACAGGGAACTAGATCCTCCCATCAAGGGTTCAGTTTTCCTCACTAAATTATCCTTTTACTCTGATATTCTAATCACTTACTTATATGAATGTTACAATCACACATGTAAAGTTTCATTAGATTCTGACAACTCCTTCTAGGAGCTTGATTTTTTTTACAATGAGCATACATAACACAGTATTTAGTAGATATGAATAAGCTCCACACAAAATAAATAGTCACAGGTACTTGGCTGCCAGGAGTCTTCTGCCTCACCAAACAGCTCAGGCTTGACAATAACTGGTGCCCATGAAGGGGCAGGCCTGGTATAAATACACTCATTGGCTGGCTAGGGGAAACACCTCCCTGTTAGCCAATCAGTTCAAACACCATGTGCAATCATCAGCCTCCTGACAATTGTGAGAGTTAGGTCCTATCAAACAGGCAGATGTGAATCCACCTTACTACACACCAGTCTGGCTGTGGGATAACTGTGGTAGCAGCACATGGGGAACCCCAATTTTAGCGCTCAACCCCTCCAAGCAGGATATCTGCTTTGCTGTGGGGTCCTCAAGCTTTTACACAAACAGATAGCCAAGGTGCAGTACTCAAAGGTCTGAACAGGTGCATAGTAAAAGGCCAGGCTTGAGTCAGGGCTTGCGGCACAGGTGCACAAAAGAGGTCCAGGCTAGTAGGTCAGGGCAGGCAGCAACAAAACAGAGTCTAGAAACATAGCTAAAGTCAGGACACACCAATGTCAGGATAGTCAAGAGTAGCAGAGGTTAGAACTAGGAACACAGACATAAGGGCTTTATCACAATGATATGGAACCAATTGCTTAGGCATCCTCCATGCAAAAAGAATGCCTGGTATAGGAGAGGAGTGATAGTGATTAGCTGAACAGAGCCAGAGGGTGCACACTTTCCCTTTAAGGAGGAGGGAAGCAGCATGCACATGCCCGATGGGCAGATGTCTGTGGGCAAGCAGAGACAGCAAAGAAGCTTGCATCATGCAAGAGGCAGCAGCGTCTGACCACATATAATGTATTATTTAACGTTTTGGGGGGAAGGAAAACAACAGTAAATATAAGCAGTGCTCCATGATTGACATGGGACAAAATAGTAAGATACGCGCTGGCCCTTTTGGACTGTGGTCATACGCATTTACATGTCCTTTGGACAGCAGATCAGGCTGGAGCAGAGTTCAGAGCCATATTTTTGCCACAGACATATATGCAACTGCCAGCAGAGAAAGATAAGGCAAGACAGTGGCCATGGATTGTAACACTCATAACATAAATATAGCACCAGGACCAAGCTCAGTAGATAAATACAGCAACAGAACCAAGCTTAGTAATATATACAGTGCCAGAGTTAAGATCAATAAGAGGGATAAAATTGCAAACTCAAGTCAGCCCCTCCTATAAGCATTTGTAATTAACAAGCTGTCTTGTCCTCCCCAATAATTGACAAGCTGTGCCTGTTACCCACAATAATTAATAAACCACAATGTATCCCCAGAATAAAATAAGCTTACTCACCTGCCTCACACTCCCTCAGCATCTTCCATCTACTCACTTGGCCTCTTCTGGCCCCGGATCTCACAGAACAATGCAACCAGTGGGTTGTTATCATCATGCCACCTGCATCACAGAGAAGATGCCAGAGCAGGGAGATGTCCTTCAGCCAGTGTCACTGCCATGGTCCAGATCAGATGGGCATCCTGGATCTCCTCGGTTCTGTGAACTGGCTTATATTTTAAAAACTACCTGTTTGGTAGAACGAGTTAAATACCAATCCTGGACCTCCTGATCACCTGGGCTGCATACTGCAGTACTTCATTATTGCAGTGTGTTATGCCTGTGAGTATAAAACTGACAGACAACCTATTAGTTCCTGCCTCTGTACCAAATAGGCTTCTGTATTGGGCAAGACCTGGGGACCACTTACATACTTAGATGTTGCATTCAATGCTGAGCAAAGGGCAGATGCCGACTGGCAAACTTTAGCCTGGGGGGCAAGCACAGAATACTGGCCCATGAGTAGCGGCACACCCTTGGGGTATGTTCATACGTGGCTGATTTGCTGTGGATTTTCTGCAGCTGAAATCACAATTGATTTCCGCTCGTAGGCAGGAAAATTACTTTGCCATAGCATGCCATAAATGGTTATTGCTGCGGAATCCGGGGGCAGACGCCCGCCCATGTGTGTGAGGCCAAATAGCTCTATATGTCATGGGGAAAAAGAATGGCAAAAAGAATTTTGGCAGCCCAAGAAACAAATATCGGGCTATATAACTAGTACATACATAAAATCTCTAAAAAGTGTCTGGTCCTTTAGAATCAAAACAGCCTTCTCCTTGAGGGGTTAACGACCAGTTGAGTTTAGAGATGATGTAAGATCGCTAAGCAGAGAAATTAGACACGATAAAGTACTAGTTAATTCAATTACAATTTTGGCTAGGGGGGGCCAAACATTGTGGGTAGAGATGAGCGAGCGTACTTGCTAAGGCAAACTACTCGAGCGAGTAGTGCCTTATGCGAATACCTGCCCGCTCGTCTCTAAAGATTCGGGTGCCGGCGGGGGAGAGCGGTGAGTTGCGGCAGTGAGTAGGGGGAGCGGGGGGGGGGGGGGAGAGAGTGGGAGAGAGATCTCCCCCCCGTTCCTCCCAGCTCTCCCCCGCTGGCACCCGAATCTTTTGAGATGAGCGGGCATGTACTCGCATAAGGCACTACTCGCTCGAGTAGTTTGCCTTAGGGAGTACGCTCGCTCATCTCTAATTGTGGGGTATGCAGAATCTCAACTTTTTCATAAATTCTAAATATCTATGAAAAGAAAGTCAACATTCAGAGCCTTCATATATTCTTACTTTCTAGTGACTTTTTTCGCACTCTTTTTCTACCCAACTGAATGACTAAATAAGAAAGCCAAGAGATATAATGGTTGTTCATGTAGTAGCGGATGTGGGGTAAATAACCACTGATGATCATTATCAGAAACGTGTGAAAACGTTCCTGCCAACAACCCCTTTACGCATTTTTGTAACGAGCACAAATGGAACATTTACACTGTGGTTTTGGAAGCTGTGCAATGAGTTTTGCTGTTGATTCCTGTGAAATGTTCCATGGAGCATTCAGCAAACTCGGGCGTTCAGATGAGAAAGCAAGGCATTTCATAACGCAATTCATCAGACGAAAGCTCAGTTCTCAATTCTATATTTTGTCTCCAAGGAAATAATATACTGAATTAAAAACATCAGGTTTCCCCATTAGTCCCATGATTAGGAATTGAGAAACATCTGATTTGTACATAGCATTAAGGATAATGGGAACATTTCAGCAAAGTGTGACGGCTTCTAAATGTAACCGTTCCTTTCTATTCTGTCATGTGGTGTAAGTGATAAATGTCATATTTTCCCAAAGCTTTAGACATCACCTCTTAGCACATCAGTTCTTATCTCTACAAATTCCCTTGCAGCCTTTCCATTTATTTCCAATCAGTCTTGTCCATTCCTTCCCGTCTGCAGTTGTCTCATTCTACAGGACGGCTCGTTTGGACTGAACAATTCAAATTTCTGCAAGGAAACTCTCAAGGGGTTGTCTGTCGGAAAGCAACTTTACTGTAAACTACATGTCCATGTTTGAATTAACTCCAAAAGTCGGTGCCAAATAATTTCATAATATATCTATAGAAGGGTGGGGGATCTGTATTTTCTCTCATAGAGCTACACATTCTCTTTTTTCACATTGCTATATAGTTAAAGAACACAATTCTAGCAGCCTGAAGCCACCACAAGGTGAAGCTTAGACTGCATTTCCCTCGGGTGGTTTTTAAATGCTTTTACTGCACTTTTGCAGCGTTTTGCAATTTTTTGTAATTATCGTAAAAAACACTTTAGGCCGTTTTTGCGCGGCCTGAGAAAATCGTGCGAGATTTGTGCGTTACAAGACACACACATCTCGCATGAATATGAACCCCATTCTTTTGAATGGCGGTATACATGTGAGCAATGCAGGAAACTAATCGCAGCATGTCCTATCTTTGGACGTGCTCTTGCATCGCATTGCCCATTGTTTTCAGGTGCATGCAGTGCGATGTGATGCGAGGTTTCGCCGTGAAAACAATGGGAGAAATTCCGTGATCCTCCCCGAAGTGCTGCAAGGCGGTTTTGATATACTAACGCTTCACATCCACAGGGATATCGCATGTTGGTAAGTGCGATATCGGA
The DNA here is from genome assembly GCF_035609145.1 of Eleutherodactylus coqui. Taxonomy (NCBI): domain Eukaryota; kingdom Metazoa; phylum Chordata; class Amphibia; order Anura; family Eleutherodactylidae; genus Eleutherodactylus; species Eleutherodactylus coqui. The sequence continues at coordinate 124,000,906 of NC_089838.1, read as the reverse complement.
CCATGATTCACTACCTGATATCGCACTCACTCATGTGAAGTTAGCCTTAACACCACATGCATTTGACTGCAAATCACCATGGTTTTGCAATGCAGTTTTTCTGCATGAGGCTTTTACAGGTGTAGTACATAGTTTAGAAATTAGCAGTTTTATTGTAATTGATGGTATTAGCTGCAATACCATGTTGACATCTACAATGAAACTGCTTTTATATGCCCTCAATTAGAAGACCATGACGATCTGCATGTAGTGCAATTTTGGCCGGAATGTGCCTGCAAAATGTGAACACAGCTTTAAATTCTGCCACATCATTCATTGTATCTTGAGTATCAGTGTACAGTTCACTGTTGCAGTTTCTGATACCAGTCCCATTTCAGCAGAGTGGCTGCTTAGTATTATACTTACAGGTAGTATCACACACACATATCAGTTGGTCTGACACCCTTTGTATGCCTTATCTATGTGCAAGTATAATAATAAGCAGCTACTCCCCTCAGTATGTGGTGGTGTGGGTGGTTGTTCATCAGTATTTTGCACCTGTGCAATGCTTCTCCATATTGCAAATTTGCCTGACTGCATGCTGACGGATGTTGTGCCGACACCTGCCATGTATTTTGCATCAGTATATCATCAGTAAGTATGGCCACTCGCAGTGATTTTTGTCTTAAGCTTTTACTCTAAGAAACATTTGCAACTTTTACCTTGCAGGAGAAGAACTTTGAAAGCAGTCCTTTCAGTCATAAAGAGTGTAAGCGAAATCCTTAAAATCATTTAAAAGGGTATTTTCATTATATAAAGTAAAGCCATATCACTTAGATTTCATTTTATGATGTGTAACTTTTCAACCTCTCGAACCTCCACCGGTATGGAATGATGGGGCACTGTGCTGGCATGAGACTCTTTTGGCTCATGTCCATGGCTGTATGGGTAAAACACTGCAGCCAGCCAGCCAGCACATCTGATGTGCAGTTCCACCGGGTCAGAAACCAAAACCCTGGATACGAGATAGCAAGCACAGAAAAGAAAAAGCAGAACAAAGTTGTTCATGGAGATGTTCCTCCAATGCAGTCAACAAGATTTAAAACATGAAAGAACCAACTTACTATTAGGTTGTGCTTCTGAGACCTGTAGTTCTATTGGTTTCCAAGAGCACACTGCCACATGTATGGGATGTTTGAGCTTGTTTAGTGTGAAGTTCTTCAGCCTGCAGCAGACCGGTGATGGCTGGCTCATATATACCAGCCCCTCTGGCTAGAGGGCGCTGGTTTCCTCATTCCTCCTTTTGTTTGCTTTCATGCTTGTTGCTCTGTGGGTGTGAGCTGCAATGTGTTCTGTGTATCTGTGCTGGGTGCCGTACATGTGTGAACAGTCCTGTTCCGTTATGTATGCATTCCATTATGTGTTAGGGTGAACTGTGTCCTATGCTGCTTGGATCGTTTACCATCTAGAGTGAGTTAGGTCCATAGGTTCCAGTGTGGGGCCGTCCCTATAGGGATGATCAGCCCGCTTGCAGGCAGGACTTCTGGGGTAAGTTGTCTTGTGAGAGTAAGGACCAACGAGTCATCAAGGATCCTTGTCGCGAGTCGTGGGCTTAATTGTCTTGGCCACAATACGAACCAATACCTTGTACTCACTGTAGCAATTACATCTGTTTATGCATGCAGGTATGCCAGGTGTTTTGGTTGTTAGTCGGTTGCTGTTTTATGTCTGTATTCGGTTCTATGTCTGATCGACCCATCCGTTTGTTGTTGGATGTCTGGTTCTTATTTGTTTGTACTACCCGTCCGTTAGTGGGCGGACACCGAGCCTTATCCTGTCCCCTTAATCCGTTGGTAGGTGGATGTTAGGGCCTTTTTTGTCTGTCTGACCCTGCGTCTAGGCACCTGTAGAGCAAGCTTACACGTCTGTCCTGGCTGCCTTAGTACCAGGTGATCCCTGGGTCTCGTTGCCAGTGCAGAACAGACGTAACACTTACTTTATTAGGGAGGTATAGCAAGAACAATAATTCTTCACAGCATTTCCAGAGTAAGGTTCACAGCAAATACCACTCTGTCAAGCACATGCAAAGAACACAGGACTAACTTGAATATAAATGATATCACTAATAAGGTAGGTCTACACCCACAGTTCGAATTGACACACGTCAAAACCGGATGTCATGCGTCCGCCGAAAATTCAGGTGGCAGTATTTCATCTGTGCGAATTGCATTCCATAAAATGATTGCACATAATTTTACATGTTGTAGCTAAAAACAATGCTAAGCATAAAAATAAATAAGCATAACAATCAATGCCAAGGATTTTAAAAAGTATAAAGTAAAACAATTAAATACCATAACTACAAAACGTGAAAAATATATAAAGCTAATGTAACTTAGAAATAAAAGAACATAGTATGTAAAGCCAAAAGTACAGATCTGTGAATAGAGGACTACATATATTCTAGGGCCTCATTCAGACCGTATTGTGTTAATGCATTCAAACGATAGATCCAACACATCTCTTTCTTACATAGTCTCTGGAATTCTCCCCATGGGACTTGTTCCATCATGGTGATTGACATGAGTGAGGTGTTTATTGTGGTGTCTCAAAAAATTTCTTGAAACACTGTCACTATATTGGATCTCCGTGCATGTTTGTTGATTCTTTCTCTCAGGGTATTAATTATCCGGCTTACATATTTACAATTTCATGAACACTCCAGTAAATAATGCACTTGGAGCTACAATCAAAATGTTGCTTGATCTCATAAGGTGTTTCACTAGCGCCAAGTCAATATACCATATATATTCGAGTATTAGCCGACTCGAGTATAAGCCGAGTCAATAAGTTTTACCACAAAAAACTGGTAAAACTTATTGACTCGAGTATAAGCCGAGGTATACTCCGGTATATACTGGGTAAAAAAACCCCACAATACTCACCTCCCAGCCGCTATTCTGTCCCTGGTGCGATGGTCTCGCTGGCGGTGCAGCAAGCTGCTTGAGAATTCTCCCCGATCACAAACGCCGGCTGGGAGGTGACTATTGCATTTTTTTTTCAAATTTTTTTTACCTCATTCAAGTATAAGCCGAGGGGGGCTTTTTTAGCATAAAAAAATGTGCTAAAAAACTCAGCTTAAACTCAAGTATATACGGTACTGCTTCTTGGGGGTGATCTCATCACAGCACTTACATCTTAAACCAGTACACTTAAAAACCCCAGTATTACTACTCAGGGTGGGGAACACACAATATCTCTTTATCTTCTTGGGCCATGAGGAGGCCAAAATGTTATCTAAAGTTCTTCTTCTTTGGAAATTTATTTTAGGTCTAATAGGTAGACGATTTCTCAAAGTGGGGTCTCTCTCTAAGATATTCTAATATTTCTTTAGAATCCCCCCATATTGTGTGTCCTATTGAGTAATGAAAGCAGTCGCTATACCCACTTGAACTTTTTCTGGATTCACTCTGGAGAGACTACTGATTCGTTGAAACTACCCACTTTCTCATCAGCTGATTGAACCAATGTTTTGGGGTAGCCTTTCTCTAAAAAAAATCTGTTAATTAAAGTTTTAGGTTTGGATATGAAACTCACATTTTTTTATACAGTTCCTTCTTTTAAACTAGTCATAAGATATATTTGTCTTCTAGCTTTTAAGGTGGCAGCTACCTAATTTAAAGGTGTTGTCTAAATTGTACGATCTCAGTACAACCTATTCCCCATTGAATAACAAAAACTCTTATATGCTCCCCACTCCCTCCATTTCCTGTAAGTGTACTTGGTCCTCCGCTCTGGTCTCTGTTTACAGCTGTCGTCCCGCCCAGTTTATGGGACGTCACATTGGCTGCAACCAATAACAAACCTTAGGGATCGATCGCTGGGAGAAACTCTAAGAATGATTGGGGTTTAGATTTCACTGCCTAGACGAACCCCACTTACACCATTTGTGTCCTCATTTAGACTGTATTTTTATTTTTATTTCGGTAGCTGCCACCTTAAGAGCTGGAAAACAAATATGTCTTATGGCCAATTTAAAAGAATCAGCAGGAACTGTACAAAAGATGTGTTTTATGTCCCAATCTATCTTTTTTCACATTTTGAATCTTGTTTGCTTCTACTTCTACATTGGAGGAACATCTCCCTCAGCGCCTTTGCCCCATTTTTTCTTTGCTGTGCTTGCTTATTTCCCTAGTTGGAAACACGGAATGTGACTACAATAGATGTTATACAAATATATATAAAGCTAGATGTTACTCAATTCCATGGACCAAAAAGGTTCAAGAGGTAAGATGTAACAACACTCCAGAGAACACTAGTAACCAAATAGACTTATCTGAACTCAGATGTCAGACTGGACCATAGGCTGCTGACATGACCAGAAATACCTTCACATCAAAAGTATAACCCGCATCCTCTGTGAGGAGGAGCCAGAATAAATGTTTACTAAAGCCGATTGGCCAGCTGAAATACAAGCCTCCAGCTGACCAATGAATCCACACACTATCAGAAGTGTCTCCACTGGTGTCCAGCACCAAATGCGTCTGAGTGAGAAACACATGGGCCAGATGCTATTATGTCACCCCAGTCCCGATCCTCAGACATGGCTGTCTAGCCATGGCAACTTTTCTGTAGTTCCCTGAACAGCTAGAAGTCTAGGAGCATTGCTGTGCAGAATAGACATAGAAGGGGACACAGTGTTAAATCAGCACCATGGCCCCTTCATTCTCAGAACTGGTGGAGCTCCCAGAGGTAGAAAAGCCACAGGTCATAAAATGATGGCATATCCAAATAATATGCCATCCCTTTATAACATAGGAACCACCCTTTAATAAAGGTTACAAAACCAATTCAAATTTGTAGGCAAAGTGGCTTTCAAATAAAACTTACAAGGAAAAAAGGAAAAGTATAAACATGACAAATATCCACATAATGTCACAGGTGTAATATTGTAAACCTCATATGTTTGGTAACAAGAGGCATGTATCAATCTTACATCATTTAATTTTTACAGATAAAGAAGGTCAAGCCATATCATTCTCATTGGCACAAATGGAGCTGAGGAAAGTCAGAGAGCAGATGGAAACATTCACCACAATTGCTAATTCTACTCTGAATAAGTAGATGATTTAGAAAGTTTCAATTTAATATGCTTGTCATGTATCAACCACACATGGAATCGTATGGCAGTTGCCCTTTGTCTATCACATCAAAGATTTTCTCATGCTATATCCCGTTCCAATGATGGACAACTCCTGTATTCGGATTTAGCGACTGCAGTATACAGCAGCTGTTGCCGTGTTTTGCAAACAAGTTCTCGTATCCCATAACCACTATTTATTTAGTAATATTCGAGTCGAAGACATTTTCCTTTGCATCTCTTCGCAATGCCAAATTAGAACGAGTCCATATATTTCAAATAAAAGCCTTTCTCCTGTGGGTATATGGCATTACACACTATTCTAGGTGAAGCCAACACAAATATCTTTCCTAATAGTGCATTCTGCTTTATAATTCCCATCATATTGTTTGCTGAAATGACTAGTGTGTCAATTACTACTTTTACATGAAGTCATTTTAACCATTTCCTTGTGTAGAGCCTGTATGGAGCAGTAATCTCGCTGGACCATTTACATCTTTTCATTTAAAACAGAAACTCGAAAGTAGTTTCCAAATTTCTAAATTGTCAGAACACATGACCTCGCTGCAATTTCCATAATCATTTTACTGCACTCAATTCGGTGCTCAGTAGATGCTCCTGTATTTCTCATTAAAAAATAAGGTTTGGTAGAAAATGTATATTTGATCAGACTATATAATAATTTTTAACCTTTAAAGGCAACTCCACCGAAGTGGATAAAAGCAATCTTTTCTTTAAAATGGTTTTTCCACTTAGCAGTAATGCTGTCCAATAATTACTAATAGCAACAAATAATCTACAATTTACTTAGCCATAAACATTTTCACAATACATCATCAGTAGATGTAAAAATATAAATACATAATACATAAGTTGAGATAAAGATGAATATTCTGGAAGGTGTCCTGAACCTCTAGACATTTTTAAGGTTCTCTCAAGAAGTATTAGAGATGACTACTACTCCCTAGATAGCAGTTAGTTGGACTTCACCTTCGAAGGTGCATGAAATCATGGTTTGTTAGTAGAGATGAGCGAGTATACTCGCTAAGGCACATTACTCGAGCGAGTAGTGCCTTAGCCGAGTATCTCCCCGCTCGTCTCTAAAGATTCGGGGGCCGGCGGCGGGCGGGGAGCGGTGGGGGAGAGTAGGGAGGAACGGAGAGGAGATCTCTCTCTCCCTCTCTCCCCCCCGCAACTCACTCACCTGTCACCGGCGCCGGCCCCCGAATCTTTAGAGACGAGCGGGGAGATACTCGGCTAAGGCACTACTCGCTCGAGTAATGTGCCTTAGCCATACCATTTACTTAATATAAGCCACTGAAGACTCATCATTATGTCCTGGAGCCATTCTTATATGGCAAATTGACCTGCTGGAAATGTCGAACCCAAGAAAAAGAAAGGGCCTCCAGGAAACACCGGCAAGGAACTTCCGATGCATGGGCTCAAGCTAGGAGTAAGGACTGGTTCACAGCCGGAATGTTCTTGCTTCCACTGTTACGATTCTGGATGTTTTTATTCTGCTGAAATAAAGTTTTTCATTTGGAGTTTCAGCTGAATGTTTACAACTTCTTGGGAGTCTGCTGAAAATATTCACTAAAGCTGAGGATTAATGATTGTTATAAATAAATTAAGTTTGTCGACAGTGCTAAAGTGCTAACCAGAGATGTGCTAAATTATACCACCCAGCAAGAGATTAAGATATTGATGCTACATGGGATAAATAAGTCCAAGAACTCGTCATCCTGCTAGTACCACATTGTACTCTTTGGAATGGGAATATTAGCTGGGGATTGCCTGGGATGGGTACCACATGGCACACCTTTATTTCAAGCAGCCTGGACACAGATCTTCCAAACTGAAAATTACATTTATTCTCTTCACTTTAGGTGCAGCAATATGGACACCAGCCAATTCAGATAACACCACAAAATAAAATCTAGCCTGTCCAGTACTAACTTTATGTAAACAGCCCTCACTGCTGACTGATGAGCTACCCCCCAGCCAAATCGCATGAATAATTCAAGTCCAGTTATGAGTTCCTTACTTACACAAGTCTTTCCCAGTATAGCAGCTCCCACAGCCTGGGCTTTCTAGGTCTCTAAGGCAGAGCTCAGAAGTGCACATCTCCTTGCCTTCTACATCCACCCACTGGTGCTTCTAATTAATTAGCTAGCAGAGGAGCTTTCTCCCTGCTGTTTCACAGAATGACAAGACTCTGGAGCAATATGCTTCTCGTATACTATGACTCCTGTCATCTTGTCACACTCCCCCCTCTCTGTTCAGGCACTTAGCCTGAGCACTTACCATAGTACATTCATAGACAGGGCATCAGTACTCCAACTTAACCAGCGGCCAGCAGGGAGGCGGGGCTGCTGCAGGAGATTTCACTCCTCACTCTCCCCTGCCCCTCTCCATTGACTTAACATAGCAGCCATTTAGTACTGAACAGCTATTTACACTGAACGATGAGCTCATCATCCATTGTATATGCAGCATAAACGACGGACGATGAGTTAATCACTGATCGCTCAATGTAAATAGCAGCCATTGAGTACTGAACGACCGCTATGTTAAGTCAGCGGAGAGGGGAGGAGGAGAGTGAGGAGAGAAATCTTCTCCAGCCGCCCTGCTGTGAGCCAGCGATACAAGTTCCTGTACACGAGCATGGGAGCGTGCATGCGCGGGGACGAGTGTCAGACATCGTTTGGCAGATGTTCGTCCCATCTAAATGGGCCTTTATATCTTCTCACTGAAGCTTCTAAATTATTAGCTAGCAGGTGAGCTATCAACCTGCTACTTCAGAGAATGACAAGACTCTGGAAGAAATATACCTGAGATATTAGAACTGATGTATGAGAAAAGCTTCTAACCATTGACCTCCCACTGAAAATCAAGACTGGAAATCTGGATCTGCACATTCATGATCACATGGTAAAAGTCAACCTAGCAATATTCTCTCAACACTGATGACTGGGGAAGTTAATAAATTTGTGAAGACACCCTGGATACCACTTAGATTATCAATCCTGCATGCAATAGATAGCTACTATTAGATAAAGGCTAAAGAATATGACAGACCCATGTATAAGTATGATGAGTGAAGTGCAGCCAGTCACTGGCCTTAGCAGTGACCTTCTATAGCCAGTGATTGGCTGCAGCAGTCACATGTTCTGGTCAGCAGCAACCAGGAAGGACAGCGTGGTTGTGAAGCTATTTTAAGTCATGGGAAACCCCTTTAAAAATATTCAACAAGACTTCTGCCTTAACATAAAGAAAAATGTACAAGTAGTTATACTGTAGGCCCTTCAACTTTCTACTTTAGTCAAGTTGTTAAAAATTCTATTCTTCTCGTAGTTATGACTGATTCGAGAAAAATTAGGTGACAATCAATATATAAATATATCAATATAGCCACCAGTACAAATTCTACTTTTCTAGAGTGTAGAATAACATATATCTAACCCATATACATAATGCTGCTCTTAGTACTACTTTCCCCTTTTTGATAACCAGACAAGCTTTTTAGGCCTCTTCCACGCGGAGGACAGTGATATCGATGCTACAAAATCACTGCAGTATCGCTGCTATGTACACGCAATTTTGTAGTTCAGTGAGGCTTATTTCTTGAGAAAAATGTAGCATCGCGTCGCTGCTACCCGCGATTTTGTCAGAAGGAAGTTAATAGACGTTTCTAATGTTAAAATCTCATTGCACAAAATTTTCAAGTTTGTGCTTTGCGATGCGATAAAAAGGAGGCTCCATAGGGAAACATGGGCTACAAAAAAAAAAATCGCAAATTGCGGCTGTATAGAACATGCCATGATTTTGTATTCTCGCAATGTAGCAGGCTGGAAAACATTGCTAATGTGAAAGAACCCATAGGAAAGTATGGGCTTTACATACATGCGATTTGTAGTTCTGTCGCATTGCGAGAAAACCGTGTGATTTTGTAGCCTGTGTGAAATGGCCTTAATCCTTTTGCTCAGTTACAATGAGGGTCTAAGCAGTGTCCAGGGAGATATTGTCATCCTTGTATGCAAAGGCAGTCATCATTTCAGTCCTGGAAATGTCATCTTCTTCCCATACAATCACCATCCAAATGTTTGTTGGTCAATCATACACATAGTCAAACAACACAGCAAATAGTTCATAAAGTTCATAAAGTTCTGGGCTCCAGCATTGGCCACACACCTTATAATTCACGTTGTTTATATATTAGCTGACCTCCCGCAAACAAAAACTGGGAAAGCCACAACTTAGCATATCTTTCACTGTAATATTAAACAAATAGCCCTCAGCAAGGATATTGTATTACATTTGTACATATCTTATATGGGTCATAAGAAAAGGAAAAGTCACGATAGACTTTGCAGCTGAAATCTAAGTCTTGCTTTCACTTGTGTCACAGCTGGTCTGTGTTTCAGGCATCCTCACCGTTCTTCACCACATGAACTTTCCACCATGAGATGGAGTCCCATGGTGATACTGAGATCCTATGGCATACAGTAATGGCTCAAACTCATTTTTTTTCTTTTTTTTTTGCCAGGCCTCACACATCGAAGTAAACTTCACCTACAGCGTGCCAAGAGCTGCAATGTACAAATGGTATTATTTTCTTCAACAGGCTGGTTAATACAGAAGAAAATGTACTGGGGGGAAAAGGTTATCAAATCCATAAAGCTACAAGGAGATATCCTACTGTGTGTTTTTAGCTTATATAGAACTCAATGACCAACTTAGGCCTCATGTACACGGCACGCACGGATTCTGTGTGGGAAATCCCACATGGAATCCTCCTGTGCCCGCTCCTGGTGATCCTGCATACCTGTCAGATGAATTCTTCTCCTGTAATGCGGATGTGCCGTAGGCGAGGCTAAAATGCGCAGTACACATTTCCCCGTGTTGTCGCCTAGGCAATGACGCGGATCCGCGTCACTTCCACAATGTTCATTACAGACGTGCTGCAGCAGGGACGGCTTCCATTGACTTCAATGGAAGCTGTCCCTGTGTATCTGCCCTGAAAATAGAGCATGCTGCGATTTTATTTTGGCATGCAGCATCCGCAAATAAAATCTGCTTGTGTATGTGGAGAGAGGAATCTCCGTGCACATCAATGGGCACATTGAGCAGCGGATCACCCGCGCCTGCTGACAAGCACAGGATCCGCAATTCATTTTGCCCCGTGTACATGAGGCCTAAAGCATATTAGACTATTCATTTATAGCAAAAAAAACTTTAATTCCTCCTATATTTAGCAAACAGCTTGTAGTGTTGAAGAAACTACATTCCTGGAAATTGGTGGGTGTGCTGATGAGCCTGGCTCCTGCCTAGAAAGGACCCACATTGCTCAGTTGATTCAGTATAAGGCCTCCCTCACATTTGCCTCCCTCACGTTTGCAGAAACGCTGTGTTTTTCAATGCTGCATTTACAGCGGTTTCAGCAGCGCTGTCATGTGTTTCCGACAACGTTTTGGCTGCATTTTTGACCCAGCTGAAAACAAAAAAAAGCAATACTCACTTAGCAGGCGCCGTCCGAGTTCTTCCCACTGCTCTCCGCCGCTCCTGCAGGCTTCCTGTACAGTTGTCAGCGCCGATAGAGCATCTATTGCTGGTAATGGGGATTGAAAACCCCGCCTCCAGGAAGAGATTGCTCTGATTGGTTTTTGAGCGCCAGCTGTGATTGGTCCATTGAGCGTTGGCTCTGATCGGCTGAGCAAGCGCTCAAGAACCAATCAGGGCAATCTCTTGCTAGAGGTGCGGTTTTCAATCCCCGTTACCAGCTATACATGTTCTGTCATCGCTGGCAAGTGCACGGGAAGCCTGCAGGAGCACTGGAGAGCAGCGGGATGGAAGGCGCCTGCTAGGTGAGTATTGCTTTTTTTTCTCACATAGCATAGCTTGGGCGTTTAGCGGTGCCAAGTTGTGCCGCGTTTTCAGCAGCACCGAAAATGCTGCCCATTCATTTCAATGGGTGACGCACAGCATTTAAAAACACTGGAATGCCCAAAAATAGAACATGCACTGCTCAAAAATTGCAGCACTGAAAAGCGTCGCGTTTGAGCGGCTGTGTGAGCAGTCCCATTGAAAACGATGACAGCATTGTACTCCAATAAGTGCGGTGCTGAAAAACAAACAAAATGCAGTAGATAAGGGGGGTTTCCCATCTGCACCCGGGATCTTGCTTTCCTGCTCCATCTGGGAAGTAGGAAAGGGGAATCCCCATAGCCAAACGGCTCCGTCTCTGGATGGAACTAAAGAGCACTGGATGGATCCCATTGACTATAATGGGGTCCGTCGACTTTCCATCCGGCTGTCCAGTTTTTGGACGGAAGAAAAAGCGCTGCATCCGGTGCTTTTCCTTCCGGTATTTTGAGATGGACCTGCGATGGAACCTTCAGCTGGAGGTTCCAACGTAGATGTGAAACCGACCCTAAATCATTCTCTTCAATTGCATTATACTAATCCATCTCAAATATATTGTAATTGGAAGGCGGTTGGACAGAATCAATAATTGGTCTTGCAACGCTGGAAATATTGGATATATGTTTTTCCACTTTTTCGAAATACTAAAAAGGCGTTGATTGAGATTTCAAAAAAAGTCTGTCTTATAGAAAAAGGGCCATTTCTTTCCAGAGGCATTTGGACCTACAATATAGGTCCATAGACATCTATGGAGGTTGTATAATGGATTTGTACAGCACACTATTGTATATATTAACGTGTGATATATATCATGTTTATATATGTGAATATACAGTATGTATCATAATAAAGGTCTTTAACTCTTACTTCAATAAATTGTCTTCTCGGGTTAGTCATCAACATTTGATGTCTTCTGGAGTCTGTATCTTATGTTAATACTCAGATGGAATATTCTTCATTTCCTATGAGTTCAACCTTGAATGAAACTGCTGAAGGTATGATTTCCAAGTTTTATTTTAGCTGTTTGAGGAACTTGAAACCTGCCACAGCAGGGGCGCGCCATTTCAGAAGAGATTTTCGGCAGCTGAAGTATCGACCATTACGGCACAAAGCATTTCATAGTCAGCACACAGGTGCATTTCTTTTTCTAACCATTTAATAATGCAGAAACTGTTTCATTCTCAGATGATGCTGCATACAGGGAATGCAGGGAAAGCTCGTGCCCACTGCCAAGTATGTGAAGCCGGAGCTTTGTTGTATCCATAGAAATGACTACACTCAGCATGTCAATATATGCACCACTGGTTTATTGATCTGACTAACAGCCAGGTACAGAACATCACAACAAATAGTCATATCTTTCAGGAACCTGCTTTTGTAAACTAGCAAAGAATCACACAAAATTCCAAATATAATATTTTATGTTGGGAAGAAATCGGAGGAGTCGGTCTACTTCTAAAACTCACAATACAATTTTCTGAGAAATAGTGCATTGTGACACTAAAGAAAGTGATACTCTCAATGCGCATAAATTACAATAACTGGCCCCGATTCTAACCTCTAGGTTGGCAGCTTCCCAGCATACACAATATAGGGCTGCGACAAGGGCTAATATGCTTTACTGCGACACAAACAATCATTAAGACAAAAAACAGAGAAAATTAAAGTGATATTTTGGGACCTAATCTACCAATGACCTAACCCCAGGATAGGTCACTACTAGTTGATCGACAGGGGCCTACTGCTCAAGATCCCCGCTGATCGGTCGGTTGGCCCGCTGTAAGTGCAGTAGGCGAGACATCGCCATCACTGGTCAGTGCTGGAAGTGTAATAGCTGACTTCACTCCCATTGAAATCAATGCCTCCTATGACTCTTCCGACTCCTCATTGCAGTCAGAACCAGGTGAACCACAATGAGGAGCCGGACGTGTAATAGGAATCAGCGCTCTAATTGAATTGGAGTAAAGCCATGCAATTAAACTCCCAGCACTGACCAGTAATGACAACATCCAAGCCGCTGCACCGACAGCGGGCTGTACGATCAGCAAGGATCCTAAGCGGCGGGCCCCCATCTATCAACTATTTTAACTATTTTTCCCTGTGCAGATGCATAGGAAAATAGAGCATGCCGTGTACTTATTTGTGAAAAAAATGCATGTGCAAAGTACGCTTATGTGAATTAACCCATTAAAATCAATGGATTCTATTCACTGCGTATTGCATGTGCAAATTTTTGGTGCATAATATGCTGCGCAAATATGGTCATGTAAATCTGGCCTAAGGGTGGCCTTGCATGAGTGTAAGCGCAAAATTGCAGTGAAGGAGTGTTTTTGTGCCAGTGCCTTCACAAATACTGAGCATATTTGCGCAGGGACTAGAGATGAGCGAGCATACTCGCTAAGGGCAATTGCTCGATCGAGCATTTGCGGGGAGGAACGGAGGGGAGATCTCTCCCCCCTGCTCATGGCCGCAACCTACCTGTCCCCCACGGCGGTAGCCGAACCTTCTCTTCCGAGCAGGGAAATACTCGCTAAGGAGAATGCTCGATTGAGCAATTGTCCTTAGCGAGTATGCTCGCTCATCTCTAGCAGGGACCCCTGATTCACACAGGCGGGGCAATCAGCTCCACTTTGATTTTAAAGGCTAATTGGCCCAATGAGGTGCTGGCGGTTGTGGGTATGAGCATTTGCACACCCTCATAGAATCCTATGGGGACCTTGGGTGTGCAATTTTGCACCAAAATACAGCACGTCACTTTTTTTTCCACACGAGTGATATGCATGCGCAAAAAGCAACCATGAAAATTGCTGTGCATTGTCTGTGCAAATACGCCCGTGTGAGGCTGCCCTTAGTCTCATCAGACCAGAGAACCTTCTTCAACGTGTCGGGTAGTCTGTCGCATGCCGATTGGTAAACTCCAAATATGTTTTCTTATGTTTTTCTTTCAGCAATGGCCTTTTCTGGCTGCTCTTCTATTAAGCCCCACTTTGTGGAATGAAAAGCTTAGCAACTTTGACGGCGGCATTTAAATGCCCTGATTAGTATTCCGGAGTCCTGAATGCCCCCCCCCCCCCCCCCCCCCCACACCTGTAATGAGAATACAAGTTGCAGCTCAGTTGTCATGGCAGCCTGGGACTTGGGCACTTCAGGACTGCCATGGCAAATTGCCTAATCAAGACTTGTGTATGGCATAGCTTGATGGACTGCCTGGCAGAACTCAGTATAATGCAATACTACAACCTTGCATTGTACTTTGTGAGCTTTGTGAGAATTTGTTTTTTTGGCATGACAGACTATAGTTTTTAGGCTTCTTAGGTTCCCACAGGGCGGAATCCCACCAGAAATCTTGTAGTTTGGCCGCAGCGAAAAACCACGAGATTTCCGCCGGGAAAGCACTGAAAAGCACTTAGCTGCAGGCTTTCGAGCCCCTTGGCTGCATGCTTTTCTGTTGCGAACGGCGCTCCCATAGAGGTGAGCGTGGCCGCAAGAGAAAAGCAATACAATTTGACATGCTGCGGCCGGGCAATCTGCGCCACAGCACCGGCTTCTGCCAGCTTTACCGCGTCAGATTGGCCATCCCGTGTTGACGATATTTTTGACAAATCTCGTCCACATTGCGGGCTAACCATGGTATTAGCGGCTGCAGGCAGATTTGCTGCAGTGAAATTCCGGACAGTATTTCCGCGGCAAATCCGCCCTGTGTGAAACCAGCCTTATAAGTACCATTTTGTGGTACATAAGGTTTTTTCGACCACTTTTATTGTGTTTATTTTGGTGGGCAAAGTGAATAAAATAAGCATCTTTTTTATAAGCAATTTATTGTACGGGTCATTACAGATATGATGGTACCAATAATAAGGGATTTAAAAAAATTTTTTTTATACAAACGGAAAAGTGCATGAAAAATTTTTTTTTTTAACACTACTTTTATTTATTTCATTTTTTTACATTTTTTATGTCTCTGCAGACTTGAACCATACAAGTTGTGATTGCTATGATAATGCATTACAGTACTTCTGTACTGCAATGCCTTATCGCTTACAATAGTGGTAATAGGCCATGGCAGGCCTCTGCAGGTAACCCATCAGCCCTCCGCAATTACACCTGTGAACCCTCTACATGCCACGATGTACATTGATAGGGCATGTAGGGGGTTTGTAGTGGTGATCGCCGTTCTCACTGATTCTTGTTGTTGCAGCCGGAGGCCGGCTATCAGTCAAAGCAGGCTCCGGCTGTGGAATGGCACAGGCTCACTTGTGAGCCCGTACCATCCACAGGACATAAGTTTATATGATCTTGTGTTAACTACCACCCTGTCAGGACGTAACCTTATGTCATGTGGCATTAAAGGGTTAAGCATGAGGGGCCCAAAACTATATGAAAATAATAACTCGGACAACCCCTTTAATGACCTCCTTGCCAGGTCTTTCAGTTTTGGTGAGTGGTCTGGTAGGGACCCCCCAACTGGTATCACACAGCTGTCAATTGAGTCAGAAATCTCTAAAGAGATAAGCGGCTAAATGTATAAGTCTAAGAAAAAATTGTCCAGAAATGTTTTATCACGAAGAATAGAGGTATTTACTAACATAGAGAGGACCTGTCAGTTCTGTTGACTGGTCTAACTGTACGTTCCCAAGGGGCGGATTTGTAACAGAAATCATTGCAACTGAAAATATGCTCTAAACATCTAAATGGGGTTCTTTGTGCAGCATGTGATCCATTCAGATGTGGAGAACAGTTGAAGAAGTTTCTGCAATCAATCTGCCAAATGTGAATATGACCCAAGAGGGGCAAAAGAACAGAAAGTTGTCCGTGTGAGATAACAGAGAGCAGGTATTCAAGTTAGGAAATCTTACAATATCATAGATTTACTACAAGAGCTCTTAACCTCTAAACCAACCTTCCTGTATTTTTACGATTTTCGAAATTAAACTGTACATTGAGCTTTAGGATTAGGTATAAGCATTTGAAATGACTTGAATGAGCAACTATATCTTTCCCTTACATCCACAGAATGACATATGTTTATTGTATTTCATCTAATATGCAGGCACCGGATCATATTTCATAATCCATCTAAGTGCAAATGGTATATCACAAAGGGTTTGTGGAATGTTTGCCATTTGTAAACAAGTAGTCTGAGAGTTCGACAAAAAGGCAAAAATTCTGAAGTGATCCCAAAGTGAATATTGTTGAAAGGAACAGAAATTGCCATAAACCAAAACAAATGAAAACCCTGACAATGACACCCCTAGCAGGATTATGGAGGATATGCTGCCATGGAGTCAACTAAAGTAATACAATGTAATAAAGTTCTCTTACCTGCTACAGCAACTCATGTAAAAAACTATTAAAAGCCCTAGATACAAGCCAGAGTACTCAACTTTATTGAGGCCTGGGAAAAAGTGACAACTTTTGTTCTGAAAGTGAATCACTATTTGTACTAATGAATTCCTCTAGGATTTAATTGCTGATATAGCCACTGGCGTAACTATAGGGGATGCAGTGGATGCAGTTGCACCTGGGCCCAGGAGCCTTAGGGGGCCCATAAGGCCTCTCTTCACTATATAGGGAGCCTATTACTATGAATAAAGCATTATAGTTGGGGGCCCTGTTACAGGTTTTGATTGGGGCCCAGGAGCTTCAAGTTACACCTTTGCGTTAAGGGGTTAAGAGAAGATGGGGGGCCCCAAGATAAACTTTTGCACCCGAGCCCATGAGCCTTTAGCTATGCCCATGGATATAGGATATTCTGGTAGTCAAATACTATACTGTATATCAATCATACTGTAATTGTTCAACAAGCAATAACATGTGGAAAGCATTGATTTACAACAGAAGACAATAGTTCTAGACACTATTAAGCAGGGTTCCCCAACTCCAGTCCTCAGGGACCACCAACAGGACATGTTTTCAGGATATCCTATAGTAAGAACACCTGTGGCAATGTCTGAGGCACTGACAATAATTACATTACCTGTGCAACACTGAGGAAATCCTGAAAACATGACCTGTTGGCGGTCCCTGAGGACTGGAGTTGGGGAACACTGCTATAAAGAGCCGAAATGAGGAAAGATACCATCAAAGCCACCTGACAAAGCCAAAAGAAGAGGAAGGAGCATTATCCAGAAACTAGGCCAAGGTCAGGATTGAGAGTCAGGAACTGAGCTAAAATAAACAAAGAATAGCCATGCAAAAGGATAACTGAATTTGCAAGCAATCTTTGAGCCTTGGCAAGTTGATGCTACCATCCAAGAACAATTGTGGCCCAACAAAGAGCATTGACTTAAGAAAGGGGTCATGCTGATAGACTGAGTGGCGTTTTCCCAGGAGTGCCAGCACAGGAATAGGGAGCTGGGTTAATATAAAAAACACATCCCTGGACTCAACGTTCCCTGCCCTATGAACACCATAACTTTGGTCATTGTGCCTATAGGATATAATAGCTCAATCATATTCAGTAATGTAAAGAAGAGAACATGTTTAAAATACAGCAGTATTCCCTTCCCCTCTCTCCCCCCCTTGTTTACTGTTTCAATATAGTTCTCCAAGTGTGGCTTGCTGTTTCCACCCAAGATTATCAAACGGTCTCGTCAAGTGTGTCTGCAAGAGTTACTAGGAGTCAGAGGTGGACACGGTGGATGTAAAATGTGATACCAGTATTTTTCTTGACAGTGGATTGTTCTGCATAAAGTAATAAAAAATACCAATAAAACTTGATTTAAAAAAAATACAGCAGTTACATTTAATTTTTAAAAAGGGCAAAATACTAATTTAAAAATATAACAGATTTCACATGGGATCCCCATATTCAAGCTGAGTAGACAGTACAGTCTTAGGGTGTTATTACACTGAGTGTCTTGATTCATACCATTATAAGGAGGAACACTATTGTTGAAACATAAAGGGAGCATTATTGCCGATTGGGTTGTAAGGCAAAACATTATGAGTGATGAGGGCATTAGAATTGAGTGGGGGTATAAAAGGGACACTTTTACTATGGGGAGGGCACTAAAAGCGGCACTTACTGTGTGGGGTCTAATTACTATATGGGGCACAATGGATGGGGAGACTGGAAAACGTACAGGGTACTGGTAAAACAAGGAGCCATAGATGTATGTCAAATTCTGAAGAGATAAGTTGTGACCAGGAGGTAGTCATGGTGGTCTGTGCCAGAAAAGAAAAGGAAAAGTGAAAGACTCCATTGAACAATAATAGAGTAATTAGGAAAGTGCATTAGGAAAATTAAAAATTATACTTGAAGTGTATAAAATAATCTGGACTCACCTGGTGTAGACACCTAGACCCATTAGATATACCATGCGGCAGTTGCTGGTCCTCCCGGGGTGGCGGTGTGCAGGGTCCTGCAGTCGGGGCGCGTCCCCTCGGCTTGTTGTTCGGCTGCCGGGGGCACAGGTGCCTGGCTGGCGTGGGCGGCATGGTGCTGGTGGCACGCGGCACCGTTCGCGCGCTCACCTGTGAGTGCAGCTGCCGTGAACGAGCCCCCTTTTATTATGTTCTGTTGGGAGTTGGCTGTCTCCCTCTCTCTGCCCCTGGGCGGAGGCTTTTGTTTAAAGGTCAGGCAAAGACTTGCAATCACTGCTAGCTGTTGGTTTCCTTCAGTGTGCTAGCTAGTCTGCCTCTGTTGGTCTCCTGCCTCTGTCATCATGTCTGCTATACCTTGCTATTGTCCGCTAGGTTTTTCCATCTTCAGTTCTGCTTAGTATTGTTCATGTTATTTTCATCTGCCTTTCTGTCGGTATTCTACTTCTTTCCATCCAGGTACGCCAGCGTCCCTTTTCGGTCCCTAGTGAGAGTAGGGACCGCCGCCCAGTTGCCTGTCTGGGGTTAGCCAGGAGTGGAGGCAAGCAGGCAGGGGGGGTCGTGGGTGAGATCTAGGGCACCCGGGCTGGCGTATCAAGGGTAGTATATCGTAACATAATAACTGGCCCTTAAAATTGCCCAGTGGGTTTTGTTTTTTGCTCTCCAATGGAGGCCATGAGAACCCTCACAAGTCAGTTGCAGAATTTAGTGGTCGTGATCCAAGACCTGTCCGGTCGTATGGTGGCCCAGGAGCAGCGGGATTTAGTCCATGTTTCTACCGCCCCTTCTATTCCCGAGCCCAAGTATCCTCTTCCTGAGGTATTTTCAGGGGAGAGGAGCAAGTTTTTTTGTTTTTCAGCAGGCATGTAGATTGTATTTTTGATGCGGCCCCGCTCCTCCGACTCCAGAAAGTTGGATTGATTATGTCCTTACTTCGGGTTCCCCCCCAGACAGGGGCCTACTCCTTGCCTGAGAGTTAGGCTTGCCTGCAGTCAGTTCATTTGTTTTTTCAGGAACTTGGAGGTATTTTTAATGAGCCGGACCGTGCGGGGTTGGTGGTATCTCAACTCATGTCTCTACGTCAGGGGCAGCAGTGGGTAGAGGACTATTGCTCTAAATTTAGATTGTTCACCTCTTGGAACAATAGTGCCCTTAAAGATGTGTTCCCCGACTAGCTCTATCCTGTGTTTTTCCTAATTAGTCTCCCTATATAAACCTGGCCCTCCTTGCATGATTATTGTGCTTCCAACCTTTAGTCAAGCTCCTCCACTTGCCTGCTCCTGTTACAAAAGACTGCTCCCGTGTAACGACCTCTGTCTTACTTAACTACTCCTATTGCCTGCCCCTCTGTGCTTCATAGCTGCTCCCAATGTACAGACCTCTGGCTTGCCTGACTACGCTACCCACCCGAACCGGTTATGACTAGAGACTGCGAACCAGAACCTGATTGCTACAGTAATGTTAGTCTTGGTATAGTGTGTTTTGTTCAGTAATAATATAGAGGTGATATGAATAGTGATTAGAGATGAGCGAATGTACTCGTCTGAGCTTGATACTCGTTCGAGTATTAGCGTGTTCGAGATGCTCGTTACTCGTAACGAGTACCACGCGATGTTCGAGTTACTTTCAGTTTCCTCTCTGAGACGTTAGCGCGCTTTTCTGGCCAATTGAAAGACAGGGAAGGCATTACAACTTCCCCCTGCGTCGTTCAAGCCCTATACCAACCCCTGCTGTGAGTGGCTGGCGAGATCAGGTGTCACCCGAGTATATAAATCGGCCCCTCCCGCGGCTCGCCTCAGATGCGTTGTGAGATAGCTGTTGGAGCTGCTGTAGGGAGAGCGTTAGGAGTTAGTGTAGGCTTCAAGAACCCCAACGGTCCTTCTTAGGGCCACATCTAACAGTGTGCAGTAGTGTGGAGGTTGCTTTTAGCAGTGTTGTACATTTTTTTTTTTTGCTATATCGGCCGTGCAGAGCATTGCGCCCTGCAGTAATACTACAGGGACAGAAGTGGTGGTTAGGCAGGGAGAGTGTTAGGAGTTAGTGTAGGCTTCAAGAACCCCAACGGTCCTTCTTAGGGCCACATCTAACCGTGTGCAGTAGTGTGGAGGCTGCTTTTAGCAGTGTTGCACTTTTTTTTTTTTTTGCTATATCGGCCGTGCAGAGCAATGCGCCCTGCAGTAATACTACAGGGACAGAATTGTGTAGGCAGGGCCAGAAGACATATATAGATTGAATATACGCAGTGGTCCTTTTGAAAAAAATATTTGAAGAAAAACAAATATTTGGCCTGCCTGTCACTCTGCTCAGTGTTCTGGGTCTGTGTCTGCTGCGGGTTGTAGTTCTCCAAATAAATACGCAGCCAGCTAAGTGTTACAGCAGGCTTGCGCCAAATTATTTCCTGGCTCTGAAATCACCGCTCTGTTGCACTTAATAACAGTGCAACACTGCAGTTCCGTGACACACACATCAGGGACAGAATTGTGTAGGCAGGGCCAGAAGACATATATAGATTGAATATACGCAGTGGTCCTTTTGAAAAAAATATTTGAAGAAAAACAAATATTTGGCCTGCCTGTCACTCTGCTCAGTGTTCTGGGTCCGTGTCTGCTGCGGGTTGTAGTTCGCCAAATAAATACGCAGCCAGCTAAGTGTTACAGCAGGCTTGCGCAAAATTATTTCCTGGCTCTGAAATCACCGCTCTGTTGCACTTAATAACAGTGCAACACTGCAGTTCCGTGACACACATCAGGGACAGAATTGTGTAGGCAGGACCAGAAGACATACACTACCGTTCAAAAGTTTGGGGTCACATTGAAATGTCCTTATTTTTGAAGGAAAAGCACTGTACTTTTCAATGAAGATAACTTTAAACTAGTCCTAACTTTAAACAAATGCACTCTATACATTGCTAATGTGGTAAATGACTATTCTAGCTGCAAATGCCTATTTTTTTGTGCAAAATCTACAAAGGTGAATAGAGGCCCATTTCCAGCAACTATCACTCCAGTGTTCTAATGGTACAATGTGTTTGCTCATTGGCTCAGAAGGCTAATTGATGATTAGAAAACCCTTGTGCAATTATGTTCACACATCTGAAAACAATCTAGCTCGTTACAGAAGCTACAAAACTGACCTTCCTGTAAGCAGATTGAGTTTCTGGAGCATCACATTTGTGGGGTCAATTAAACGCTCAAAATGGCCAGAAAAAGAGAACTTTCATCTGAAACTCGACAGTCTATTCTTGTTCTTAGAAATGAAGGCTATTCCATGCGAGAAATTGCTAAGAAATTGAAGATTTCCTACAACGGTGTGTACTACTCCCTTCAGAGGACAGCACAAACAGGCTCTAAGCAGAGTAGAAAAAGAAGTGGGAGGCCGCGTTGCACAACTAAGCAAGAAGATAAGCACATTAGAGTCTCTAGTTTGAGAAACAGACGCCTCACAGGTACCCAACTGGCATCTTCATTAAATAGTACCCGTAAAACACCAGTGTCAACATCTACAGTGAAGAGGCGGCTGCGGGATTTTGGGCTTCAGGGCAGAGTGGCAAAGAAAAAGCCATATCTGAGACTGGCCAATAAAAGAAAAAGATTAAGATGGGCAAAAGAACACAGACATTGGACAGAGGAAGACTGGAAAAAAGTGTTGTGGACGGATGAATCCAAGTTTGAGGTGTTTGGATCACAAAGAAGAACGTTTGTGAGACGCAGAACAAATGAAAAGATGCTGGAAGAATGCCTGACGCCATCTGTTAAGCATGGTGGAGGTAATGTGATGGTCTGGGGTTGCTTTGGTGCTGGTAAGGTGGGAGATTTGTACAGGGTAAAAGGGATTCTGAATAAGGAAGGCTATCACTCCATTTTGCAACGCCATGCCATACCCAGTGGACAGCGCTTGATTGGAACCAATTTCATCCTACAACAGGACAATGACCCTAAACACACCTCCAAATTGTGCAAGAACTATTTACAGCAGAAGCAGGCAGCTGGTATTCTATCGGTAATGGAGTGGCCAGCGCAGTCACCAGATCTGAACCCCATTGAGCTGTTGTGGGAGCAGCTTGACCGTATGGTACGCCAGAAGTGCCCATCCAACCAATCCAACTTGTGGGAGATGCTTCTAGAAGCGTGGGGTGTAATTTCACAAGCTTACCTCAACAAATTAACAGCTAGAATGTCAAAGGTGTGCAATGCTGTAATTGCTGCAAAAGGAGGATTCTTTGACGAAAGCAAAGTTTGATGTAAAAACAATGTTATTTCAAATACAAATCATTATTTCTAACCTTGTCAATGTCTTGACTCTATTTTCTATTCATTTCCCAACGCATGGTGGTGGATAAGTGTAACTTTTCATGGAAAACACAAAATTGTTTGGGTGACCCCAAACTTTTGAACGGTAGTGTATATAAATTGAATATACGCAGTGGTCCTTTTGAAAAAAATATTTGAAAAAAATCTATTTGGCCTGCCTGTCACTCTGCTCAGTGTTCTGGGTCTGTGTCTGCTGGGGGTAGTAGTTCTCCAAGTAAATACGCAGCCAGCTAAGTGTTACAGCAGGCGTGCGCCAAATTATTTCCTGGGGTTCCGTAAACGAAGTCAGCCTCCAACCACAGGCCAATAAGCGGCACATTTAATTACAGCGTTCTGTTTCTGCACTACTGCTAATACACCATGCTGAGGGGTAGGGGTAGGCCTATAGGACGTGGATGTGGGCGAGGACGCGGAGGCCCAAGTCAGGGTGTGGGCACAGGCCGAGCCAGTGCGGTGGCCAGGGGTAGAGGCAGGGCCAGACCGAATAATCCACCAACTGGTTCCCAAAGCGCCCCCTCGCGCCATGCCACCCTGCAGAGGTCAAGGTGCTCTACGGTGTGGCAGTTTTTCACAGAGACGCCTGACGACCGACGAACAGTGGTGTGCAACCTTTGTCGCGCCAAGATCAGCTGGGGAGGCACCACCACCAGCATGCGCAGGCATATGATGGCCAAGCACCCCACAAGGTGGGACGATGCCGGTTCACCGCCTCCGGTTTGCACCACTGCCTCTCCCCCTGTGCCCCAACCTGCCACTGAGATCTAACCCCCTCTGAGGACACAGGCAGTACCGTCTCCTGGCCTGCACCCACACCCTCACCTCCGCTGTCCTCGGCCCCATCCAGCAATGTCTCTCAGCGTAGCGTCCAGACGTCGCTAGCGCCACAGTTTGAGCGCAAGCGCAAGTACGCCGCCACGCACCCGCACGCTCAAGCGTTAAACGTGCACATTGCAAAATTGATCAGCCTAGAAATGCTGCCGTATAGGCTTGTGGAAATGGAGGCTTTCAAAAGCATGATGGCGGCGGCCCCGCACTACTCGGTTCCCAGTCGCCACTACTTTTCCCGATGTGCCGTCCCAGCCCTGCACGACCACGTCTCCCGCAACATTGTACGCGCCCTCACCAACGCGGTTACTGCCAAGGTCCACTTAACAACAGACACGTGGGCAAGCACAGGCGGGCAGGGCCACTATATCTCCCTGACGGCACATTGGGTGAATTTAGTGGAGGCTGGGACAGAGTCAGAGCCTGGGACCGCTCACGTCCTACCCACCCCCCGAATTGCGTGCCCCAGCTCGGTGGTGGTATCTGCGGGGGTGTATGCTTCCTCCACTAAACCCTCCTCCTCCTCCTCCTCCTCAACCTCTGTCTCGCAATCAAGATGTGTCAGCAGCAGCAGCACGTCGCCAGCAGTCGGTGTCACGCGGCGTGGCAGCACAGCGGTGGGCAATCGTCAGCAGGCCGTGCTGAAACTACTCAGCTTAGGAGAGAAGAGCCACACGGCCCACGAACTGCTGCAGGGTCTGACAGAGCAGACCGACCGCTGGCTTGCGCCGCTGAGCCTCCAATCGGGCATGGTCGTGTGTGACAACGGCCGTAACCTGGTGGCGGCTCTGCAGCTCGGCAGCCTCACGCACGTGCCATGCCTGGCCCATGTCTTTAATTTGGTGGTTCAGCGCTTTCTGAAAAGCTACCCCCACTTGTCATACCTGCTCGGAAAGGTGTGCAAACTCTGCGCACATTTCCGCAAATCCCACACGCACGCTGCCACCCTGCGGACCCTGCAACATCGGTTTAATCGGCCAGTGCACCGACTGCTGTGCGACGTGCCCACACAGTGGAACTCTATGCTCCACATGTTGGCCAGACTCTATGAGCAGCGTAGAGCTATAGTGGAATACCAACTCCAACTTGCGCGCCGCAGTGGGAGTCAGCCTCCTCAATTCTTTACAGAAGAGTGGGCCTGGTTGGCAGCCATCTGCCAGGTCCTTGGAAAATTTGAGGAGTCTACCCAGATGGTGAGCGGGGATGCTGCAATCATTAGCGTCACCATTCCTCTGCTATGCCTCTTGAGAAGTTCCCTGCAAAGCATAAAGGCAGACGCTTTGGAATCAGAAATGGAGGCGGGGGAAGACAGTATGTCGCTGGATAGTCAGAGCAACCTCATGTCTATATCTCAGCGCGTTGAGGAGGAGGGGGAGGAGCATGAGGAGGAGGGGGAAGAGACAGCTTGGCCCACTGCTGAGGGGACAGATGCTGCTTGCCTGTCATCCTTTCAGCGTGTATGGCCAGAGGAGGAGGAGGAGGAGGAGGGGGAGGAGCATGAGGAGGAGGGGGAAGAGACAGCTTGGCCCACTGCTGAGGGTACAGATGCAGCTTGCTTGTCATCCTTTCAGCATGTATGGCCAGAGGAGGAGGAGGAGGATCCTGAAAGTGATCTTCCGAGTGAGGACAGCCATGTGTTGCGTACAGGTACCCTGGCACACATGGCTGACTTCATGTTAGGATGCCTTTCTCGTGACCCTCGCGTTACACGCATTCTGGCCACTACGGATTACTGGGTGTACACACTGCTCGATCCACGGTATAAGGAGAGCCTTTGCACTCTCATTCCCGAAGAGGAAAGGGGTTCGAGAATGATGCTATACCACAGGGCGCTGGTGGACAAACTGATGGTAAACTTCCCATCCGACAGCGCTAGTGGCCGAAGGCGCATTTCTGCGGCCCAGGTAGCAGGGGAGGCGCAGAGATCAGGCAGCATGTACAGCGCAGGCAGGGGAACACTCTCTAAGGCCTTTGACAGCTTTATGGCTCCCCAGCAAGACTGTGTCATGGGTCCCCAGTCAAGGCTGAGTTGGCGGGAGCACTGTAAAAGGATGGTGAGGGAGTACGTAGCCGATTGCAGCACCGTCCTCGGTGACGCCTCTGCCCCCTACAACTACTGGGTGTTGAAGCTGGACATGTGGCCTGAACTCGCGCTGTATGCCCTGGAGGTGCTTGCTTGTCCTGCGGCTAGCGTCTTGTCAGAGAGCGTGTTTAGTGCGGCTGGGGGAATCATCACGGGTAAGCGTACCCGCCTGTCAACCGACATTGCCGACAGGCTTACACTCATCAAGATGAACAAAGCCTGGATTTCCCCAGACTTCTCTTCTGCACCAGCGGACAGCAGCGATACCTAAGCAATACGTAGGCTGCACCCGCGGATGGAAGCATCGTTCTCTATCACCATCCAAAACGGGGACCTTTTTGCTTCATCAATCTGTGTATAATATTCATCCTCCTCCTCCTGCTCCTCTTCCTGAAACCTCACGTAATCCCGCCGAACGTGCAATTTTTCTTAGGCCCACAAGGCTCAGTCATATAATTTTTCTAAACAATTTTTATACGTTTCAATGCTCATTAAAGCGTTGAAACTTTAACCTCAACCAATTTTTATTTTAACTGGGCTGCCTCCAGGCCTAGTTACCAATTAAGCCACATTAACCAAAGCCATTAATGGGTTTCACCTGCCCTCTCGGTTGGGCATGGGCAATTTTTCCCAGGTACATTAGTACTGTTGGTACACCAATTTTTGTGGGCCCTCGCCTACAGTGTAATCCAATAAATCTTTGGCCCACCTGCATTACAGCTGACATAACATCAGCTGTGATGGGCACTGCAATGGGATATATTTATGTACCGCCGGTGGCTTCCTGGCACCCACCCATGCTGTCGGTCCACAGGGAGTTGTAAATGCATCTGTTTCCACTTCTAAAGAACCCCAGTCTGACTGGGGCATGCAGTGTGGGCCGAAGCCCACCTGCATTAAGCACGACATTACTACCTCAGCTGTGTTGGGCAATGCAATGGGATATTTTTATGTACCGCCGGTGGGTTCCAGGGAGCCACCCATGCTGTGGGTCCACAGGGAGTTGTAACTGCATCTGTCCACTTCTAAAGAACCCCAGTCTGACTGGGGCATGCAGTGTGGGCCGAAGCCCACCTGCATTTAACATGACATTACTACCTCAGCTGTGATGGGCACTGCAATGGGATATATTTATGTACCGCCGGTGGCTTCCTGGCACCCACCCATGCTGTGGGTCCACAGGGAGTTGTAAATGCATCTGTTTACACTTCTAAAGAACCCCAGTCTGACTGGGGCATGCAGTGTGGGCCGAAGGCCACCTGAATTAAACATGACATTACTACCTCAGCTGTGATGGGCACTGCAATGGGATATATTTATGTACCGCCGGTGGCTTGCTGGCACCCACCCATGCTGTCGGTCCACAGGGAGTTGTAAATGCATCTGTTTCCACTTCTAAAGAACCCCAGTCTGACTGGGGCATGCAGTGTGGGCCGAAGCCCACCTGCATTAAGCACGACATTACTACCTCAGCTGTGTTGGGCAATGCAATGGGATATTTTTATGTACCGCCGGTGGGTTCCAGGGAGCCACCCATGCTGTGGGTCCACAGGGAGTTGTAACTGCATCTGTCCACTTCTAAAGAACCCCAGTCTGACTGGGGCATGCAGTGTGGGCCGAAGCCCACCTGCATTTAACATGACATTACTACCTCAGCTGTGATGGGCACTGCAATGGGATATATTTATGTACCGCCGGTGGCTTCCTGGCACCCACCCATGCTGTGGGTCCACAGGGAGTTGTAAATGCATCTGTTTACACTTCTAAAGAACCCCAGTCTGACTGGGGCATGCAGTGTGGGCCGAAGGCCACCTGAATTAAACATGACATTACTACCTCAGCTGTGATGGGCACTGCAATGGGATATATTTATGTACCGCCGGTGGCTTGCTGGCACCCACCCATGCTGTCGGTCCACAGGGAGTTGTAAATGCATCTGTTTCCACTTCTAAAGAACCCCAGTCTGACTGGGGCATGCAGTGTGGGCCGAAGTCCACCTGCATTAAGCACGACATTACAACCTCAGCTGTGTTGGGCAATGCAATGGGATATTTTTATGTACCGCCGGTGGGTTCCAGGGAGCCACCCATGCTGTCGGTCCACAGGGAGTTGTAAATGCATCTGTTTCCACTTCTAAAGAACCCCAGTCTGACTGGGGCATGCAGTGTGGGCCGAAGCCCACCTGCATTAAGCACGACATTACTACCTCAGCTGTGTTGGGCAATGCAATGGGATATTTTTATGTACCGCCAGTGGGTTCCAGGGAGCCACCCATGCTGTCGGTCCACAAGGAGTTGTAAATGCATCTGTTTCCACTTCTAAAGAACCCCAGTCTGACTGGGGCATGCAGTGTGGGCCGAAGCCCACCTGCATTAAGCACGACATTACTACCTCAGCTGTGTTGGGCAATGCAATGGGATATTTTTATGTACCGCCGGTGGGTTCCAGGGAGCCACCCATGCTGTCGGTCCACAGGGAGTTGTAAATGCATCTGTTTCCACTTCTAAAGAACCCCAGTCTGACTGGGGCATGCAGTGTGGGCCGAAGCCCACCTGCATTAAGCACGACATTACTACCTCAGCTGTGTTGGGCAATGCAATGGGATATTTTTATGTACCGCCGGTGGGTTCCAGGGAGCCACCCATGCTGTCGGTCCACAGGGAGTTGTAAATGCATCTGTTTCCACTTCTAAAGAACCCCAGTCTGACTGGGGCATGCAGTGTGGGCCGAAGCCCACCTGCATTAAATATGACATTACCTCAGCTGTGATGGGCACTGCAATGGGATATTTTTATGTACCGCCGGTGGCTTCCTGGCACCCACCCATGCTGTCGGTCCACAGGGAGTTGTAAATGCATCTGTTTCCACTTCTAAAGAAGCCCAGTCTGACTGGGGCATGCAGTGTGGGCCGAAGTCCACCTGCATTAAGCACGACATTACTACCTCAGCTGTGTTGGGCAATGCAATGGGATATTTTTATGTACCGCCGGTGGGTTCCAGGGAGCCACCCATGCTGTGGGTGCACACAGAATTCCCATTGCGGCTTTGTACCTGCCTGTGACTATTTATAAAAAACCGCGGTCTGACTGGGGCGTGCAGACACCTTGACAGAATGAATAGTGTGTGGCACATAGGTTCCCCATTGCTATGCCCACGTGTGCAGCTCCAGATGCAGGTGGCACAGGATTGGATTTCTCATTGCTTCTATACAGCATTGTGGGCTATCGTCCCGCCCCTTTTAAAGAGGGTCGCTGCCTAGCCGTGCCAACCCTCTGCAGTGTGTGCCTGCTTTTCCTGTGGCAGACGCCCTTATAAATGGACATGAGGGTGGCGTGGCATGAGGGCAGCTGAAGGCTGGGCAGGGACAGTTTGGTGTGCGCTGTGGACACTGGGTCGTGGGGGGGGGGGGGAATTGGCAGCATGTAACCCAGGAGAAGTGGCAGCGGAGTGTCATGCAGGCAGTGATTGTGCTTTGTTGGAGGTAGTGTGGTGCTTAGCTAAGGTATCCATTGCTAATGAGGGCTTTTCAGAAGTAAAAGTTGTTGGGAGGGGGGGGGCCCACTCTTGCCGGTATTGTGGCTTAATATTGAGACCTGGGAACTTGAGATGCAGCCCAACATGTAGCCCCTCGCCTGCCCTATCCGTTTCTGTGTCGTTCCCATCACTTTCTTGAATTGCCCAGATTTTCACAAATGAAAACCTTAGCGAGCATCGGCGATATACAAAAATGCTCGGGTCGCCCATTGACTTCAATGGGGTTCGTTACTCGAAACGAACCCTCGAGCATCGCGGAAAGTTCGTCTCGAGTAATGAGCACCCGAGCATTTTGGTGCTCGCTCATCTCTAATAGTGATATTTTCACCCTTTGTACATAGCATGTGATATAATTTAGGGGTCTGGTCTAGGGTAACATATCAGTGCTTAGCAGTTTCTTACATTACTCAAAAGGCCTCATTTAGATGACAGTGTTTGGTGAGTATTTTGTATCAGTATTTTTAAGCCAAAACACTCCTGGTTTTGGCTTACCAATACTGCCATTTGAATGGGTCCTAAGCCTATAAGAATAAGGGCAGACTTCTGAGCCTAGTTCTTTTTATCTTAGCACAACTGAGCAAGAAAGTGTGTTCTGGAACGAATATTTTACACAGGACTGGTAAATATTCACGATCAAGAGGGGGTGTGGGTCATTCAAAATTTTGCTATGGGGCACATCATTCTCTAGTTTCGTCCCTGCTCGCAAATCATCAATCTCTGTTTTTTTTCATAAAGCTGTACGTTGTGTTTAATTTGGTATACTCTTTCGGAATTGACGTTTTTACAGTTTATATTGCTGTATAAAGAAATAAAGAGAAATTTCTAAAATTAACGGGGCTTCCTGCATTTTTTTTCAAACGGATGACCTATCCTTTGGATAGGTCATCCGTAGTTGATGGACAGGGTCTGCCGCTCCTGACACCGTCCATCAGCTGATCATCTGGACAGCTGTTCAGTGCAGTCGGTCAGATGTCATCAGCAGACAGGGGAGAAGGTGGAAGGACAGCTTCACTCCTATTGAAATCAATCGCAGAACCGTGCTGCTATTCTACTTCCTGCCCCAGACAATATGTCAGTAACAGGAGCAAGAAGTGGAACAGCAGCTTCTATAAAGAATAAGAAACATCAGACAAGTCAAAAGAGAAGATGGAATCGGCAATGGACCGCACAGAAGCCGTGCGGTCCACCGAGGGAGAAGATCCCGGCGGCCATCTTCAGCAGGTAAGTAAGAAGTCACCGGAGCGCGGGGATTCAGGTAAGCGCTGTGCGGTGTTCTTTTTTAACCCCTGCATCGGGGTTGTCTCGCGCCGAACGGGGGGGGGGTTGAAAAAAAAAAAAACCCGTTTCGGCACGGGACAACCCCTTTAAATAAAAGATACTGCAGTCTCCAATAAACTCATTATCACAAGCTCGGATATTGTTTTTGCAGGTGTTGCTGCAGCTGAGACGTTCTCACTTTACTGGTCCAAGGTAACTTTGTAACAAATGGATTGGAATTTTACTACGGCAAATGAACATGATAAACAAAATTAGTTGCGGTACGGGGTGAAAAATCATTCTTTCATAGCTGATTTGTAGCATAGCATGCAATCACACAGAATACAGTTCCCCTGTGGAGAAACAGTTACATTTATGACCGCGACTGATGGTGGAATTTCCAAGAGTGATAGTGATATTTCATATAGAAAAGCATACAGATGCCGTTGAAAAGTATGGGATGGGCACTGTCTGATGTTGTGCTGCAGATAAATGGATAATACGTGTATGGGAAAATAAAGAATATATCTGTAACAGAAGACGTTAGTCACAGTTTCGGTGTATTAGGTTACATTTTGCTGTCTAGAATAGATTGAGGCTCTATAGACATTTTAGATTGATCACTTTTCTTAATCTTAGATGCAGAAACAAAAGTAACTATTTAACAGTCTCCCCCTTTTGAAAGAAATACCAGGGTTTAGAAGTAAAGTGCTTACAAAAACCACAACTACAGGATATCAACACCACGAGTATTAGATTTGTAATGCAATTCTTTCCATAATTTTAGATGGTAGATTTTTAATAAAGCCTATTACTATAAACTCAGAAGGGGATGTATACTAATTGATTCCTATTTATCTACAAAAAAGTATTAGTGATTAGCTGCTTTCCCTGTATGCACAGTCATAAACAGATAGCTGTTGATCACTAATAGCTCCGCCCATTGGACTGTTCAGCTCAGAATGTGAAGAGATATAAAGTGATAAAATACAAGATACACTGAATCTTTGCCCATAACACTATATATCAATCTGCTCAGCTCCTCCTGCTCTATAATGTGACACTGGTTATTTGGACAATACGTTTCAGCTGACAGATTCCCTTTAACTCAATGGTTCAGAGGGGGTAAGGTTAGTAGTTCTGATGTGGCTAGCACTGCTAGCTAACTCAAACTTGCAAGCAATCAAGCCCAATATCTCAGCCTTATCTTTCCTTATGCCAAGAGTGTGTAAGAATATTTCTAAACTCTTTTCCTTTAGCACATTCACGCTCTGCACACTATTTGGAGACAAAGGTTCGGTTGATGTTTAAGAATTTATGGGGCAAATATTTAGGAATATTTTAGATAAAACTATTAAGTTACTTTTTGCTTCATATTAGTTAGTTTTTCTCTCTTTTTCGGTGATTTCTTAGTCTACAATCTCTAAACACTGAAAGTTAATGTAAATGTTTGTGCCTCATGTTCATATTTTTTGCAATATGACAGTTATATCAATAGTACAGTTTATTTAACGACGATGAACAGCATCAAAATCAAGCACAAGACATTTCAACAAGTACTCTATACTATTTACAAGAACTGCAGAGGCCGGATCAGTCACACTGAATCTTAGAAACAGACCTGATGTTATTGTATAACAGTCCCTGCATTTTTTTCGCACTGAGCTTAGTTGCTCTACTCTACACCAGATCCTGCAATTTTGTAGTATTGTGCTTACTTGATTGATTTCTTAATATATTCGTTTATTTTCAAGCTAAAACCCAAACTGAGGGCCGGCTGATCACTATGGGTCTGGCAACTAAAGCCCCAACGATAAGCAGTTATCACCAGAAGCAGCAGGTGAAGCTTAGTTGGTATTACATGGTGCCCATTTAAATGAACATATGGTTGAGCCAAGTTCAACAGGAGCCATTATTTGCAACAGCTATCCACTTTGGCTAATGAGTGGGTGTCTTTCCAGTGGAGGAACCCTTCTATGATGTGCATTTGCCCTAATACGACAGGGATTGTCCTAATGAGACAGCCTCTTAAATCCTTTGTATAAAACTGCTAAATGACAGAATAGGACCAGTTATGTTTTATTACAAGTGCACTAAATGGCCATAAGTATGTGTGTTTGTTGGTCATCATTAGAGATGAGCAAGCGTACTCACTAAGGCAAACTATTCGAGCGAGTAGTGCCTTATGCTCGTCGTCTCTAAAGATTCGGGTGCCGGCGGGGGGCAGGGAGCCGCGGGGAGGAAAGGGGGGGGAAGATCTCTCTCTCACTCTCTCCCCCCCCGCTCCTCCCTGCTCACTCCCGCAACTCACCGCTCTTCCCCGCTGGCACCCGAATCTTTAGAGACGAGCGGGCAGGTACTCGTGTAAGGCACTACTCGCTCGAGTAGTTTGCCTTAGCGAATACGCTCACTCATCTCTAGTCACCATATTGTGGTTAAAATAGCCTACTCCTTTGCCCCCACTAATCAGGTGTTTTATGGGTGCTGGGCTCTGCTATGGAGCCATCATTATCACACTATCTCTGGGCTTCATAGCAGAAGCCATCGGCCGCCCTTGCAACTGCTGCACCTCCGCCCCCACTAATCAGCTGTTGGGCGGGCTGCTCTGCTCTCCTGCTGTGCTGGCTTTGTATGCCTGCTGCACATTCGCTCTATAGGACATACTGACTCCCCCCCCCCCCCCACTTTGGAGGGAAAAAAAGTGCATCTTATAGAGCGAAAAATACAGTATGTCTGTGGTCATTTTTGCTTATACAGACAAAAGAACATTTGTAAGGTCAGACACCAATGTTGACAAGTAGGTCTGATTAGCAAACGGCATTCCAATTCATGCCAAAAACTGTTTAGTAGGGTTAAGGCCAATTTACACATAACGATTATTGCTCAAAATTCGTTCAAATGATCGAAAATCAGAAATAATTTTTATATGTGAACACGGCATTGTGGACTTTTCGTCTGAACGATGACTTTAAGGTGAACTTAAAATTCATTGTTCATCTGCAGAGAGATAAAGTATCTCTCAACGACCTTATGCTGTGTTCTCCATGGGAGTCGGGTGATTACATTGTATTTTTCCAGCAGTCCTTGAGGAGAACAATGCAGCTTTGCACAGCAGGGTGTGTGATTATTCACACACTGGGCTTTGCAAACAGCTAGTGGAGGTCCATTTACATGCAAATGAAGATGATAAAGTGTAAATGGACATTAATATAAGCCCTTCCCTGAATAACAAGAAAAAATGGTGATAAAAATAAATTTAAAAACTACTCACCTTTCTTCAGCTGCTGGGGCTCAGCCGCGTCCAGCCGCCTCTTCTCCTGCATTGCTCTGAGGAGTATTCAGCAAGTGGGGATTTAAAATCCCTGCCTGCTGAATGAGCTGCCTCTGATTGCTGTGCTACCCTGCAGGAATGAAGAATTCCTTTGCTGCATCTGTCACAGATGTGGCAGGTGCAGCAGGGAATTCTCTTTCCTCGTGGGCATGGAGGAAACATCTGCCGCATGCAGATGTGTTCTTCATCCCCGCGGGGACACAGCAGCAGCGGACAGGTAAGTATTTTGTTTTTTTAACACGTAAATTCTTGTTTTTCAGGGAAGAGCTTATATGTAAAGCTCTTCCCTGAAAAACAATTCAGGGGTGCCGGCAGATCATTGCCTTTAATGGAGCCGCCGGTAGCAGCCGCGGCTGCATTAAAGGCAATGCACGGACCTGCATTCATGCGTTTTTGCACGTACATGGGTGCGCACTTATGTACACACAAAAACACGTTCGTGTGAAGCCACCCTTAACCATCACTGAAAATAAGGCTCTAGCCCAAACCCTAAAAAACAACCTCATGCTATTCTCCCTCCTCAATCAATTTTACAGTGGGCATTATGCAATCTGGTAGTGATTTATGGGCATCTGTCAAACCCATATTCAACTATTAGACTGCCCGATTGTGAAACATGATTCATTTCTTCAGAGAACATCTTTCCATTGATGCAGACTTCAGCGGCAGGGGCCTTTACTCCTCTCCAGTCTAAGCCTGGTATTGTGCATGGTGATCTTAGGCTTGTGTGCAGTTGCTTGACCATAGAAATCAATTTTATGAAGCTCCCAGCTCACAATTCTTGTGCTGAAGTCACTACTAGAAGCAGTTTGATATTCTATTGTGAGTGATGCAAAGAGTTTAGGAGAGGTTTATATACCATACATTTATGTCATGGATTATCTTAAGGATCCATGCTGTGCATGCATGCCATGGTGATAAATGGAAAGAGTGGAGGAGGACCAGGGGAGAATGGAGATCAAATCCTGTATTGAGATACAGGCAAAGCGATTCTGTGCTGGACAGTCACCTTCTTCTAGCCATTTATACAACACTCTGTTGTGTAAATGTCCAAAAAAGGGTGCTGGCATTGAACGGTTATCATGGCAGCTGTGCCATAAGCATCTGCCTATTATGCCAGTATAACACAGAAAGGCAATAATGCTTGGGAATACTATGTATTCCAAATACTTATCTATAAGAGATCTATTCCCCTAGAGGGAAAAAAAATCAACTTCCCACTAAGACATTGATCCTCTATCTATTGCATAGCAGATGTCGGCTCACTAACGGTCCAATCATTGGGAACCCCAGCAATCCAGAGATCAGTGTGTCCATAATCCTCCAAGAGATTGGCGCGGTGGTGCACATGCGTGACCACTACTCCATTCATTTCTATGGCAAAGAGGAAGATTGCCAAGTGCGAACATCCTCTGTCCCTTATAAGTCAATGAATCAGTAGAGATACATGTGCCCATCCACTCCAGCCTCATTCACGGAGGATTAGTGCATAGAGATATCAAAATCAACAAGCGTCCCAGCAGTCAGAGCACCAGGCGATGCAACATTTATCCGATATGCAGTGGACAAGGCCTCATATAGCTATATTGATAGAAAAATAGAAAACTACTATGGCTTTTGTAATGTGATGATGAAAACGCAAAAAAAAAAATTTGCCTGGACCTTAACGTTCAGAATATGCTGACCCATAAGCGGTATGTACACTGTGGCAACTATTAATTTTAATACTCCAATGCCTCTGAAATGAAGCAACTTGTTAATACTTTTTAATTTAAAAAACCCAATTTTTTTCCCGCCTTTAGATATTTTGTGTATATAATAACAATGAGGTGTTTTTGAATGGGATTTTTTTTATCCATCGAAAGGATTATTTTTTTTTTTAAAAGATACTATTTTTACTCAAACATTGGCAGCTGTATTTAAGACATTGGGTTATCATATATTTGGATTCTGAAGTCCAATTTGGGAGCCAAACGTTTGGGCACAAAGCACATATTTCAGTGTGATTTCATATTTATTAAAAAAAAAAAAGTTGATGAAATTCATGGATTGTTCAATATATATTCCTGAATGTAATTTAACACATTTACCTTAGCTTTCATATAATCATATCCTCTACTTTTAATTATGTAACCTATAGACCAAGTATGATTGGGTAGAGGGTTGTCTACAGAAAAATTTATGTGCAAATAATTGTATAAAAGGCTTCAGAGCATTTGGTAATAATTCAGAGCAGCTGTAGCGCTAAAACCTGTGGTGTGTTAACATGCACCTAAGTCTCTGGTTAATGTATTGCCCCGCTGCAATCTGTATTTCAAACACATTTTCAGTGTTTCATAATGTGGTGTTTTAAGTTAAAACAACATTCTCTCACTTGGTTGCAAAGGTAACGCAAAATCATGGTGCAGCAGATTATTTTAATATACTAGTCAATGTGACAAAAAAGAATAAAACTATGGCAAATGTATATGAAAACAATATTTGCCTCTTGAAGATGTTCCCTATAATCTTATATTCATCGGGCGAAGATGATCTGAGTAAAGTTACAATTCAGTTTTTTAATTATTGATAT
The DNA here is from genome assembly GCF_035609145.1 of Eleutherodactylus coqui. Taxonomy (NCBI): domain Eukaryota; kingdom Metazoa; phylum Chordata; class Amphibia; order Anura; family Eleutherodactylidae; genus Eleutherodactylus; species Eleutherodactylus coqui. The sequence goes on along the minus strand of NC_089838.1, from coordinate 123,964,630 downwards.
ATTTAGGGAATAAATGTATCCAGCATTTTTATGGTCAAACCATGATGTGTGGGCCTAACCTAAAAGTTCACAAAGTGAAAAAATTCTGAGATAGATGTACTAAGACCAGTGTCTTATATACCGGTCTAAGATTACAATTGCAAGAAGTGAAAAATTTGTCTGAAGAGGTAGAAGGCCCAAGAGATTTGGCTCATCTTTGGCGCATCCATGTGTGAAATCCGACATCAAAGTTTATGGCATGAATTATAGTAAATCTGACATGTCATTACTGGCCATGCTCCTAAAATTGAAAAAAAGTGCACATTTTGGAGCACAAGATTGAATGTGCCAAAAAGTTCAACTTTAATTGGCTTCTGCCTCATTCAGGGGTTTTGCCTTCCTCTGGATCAACAAGGAAGGGCGGAGTGGGGAGGGGGTGGAAACAGGCTGAACTGGATGGATATTTTCTTTCAGCCTACCATACTATGTTATGTTACTATGTTGCACACTGTAAACCTTTTAATAAATGTGTGCCTATGACTTTACTCAGGTTGGTTCTTTCTATTACCACATTTTAATACGACAAATATAATGAAATAAACATGAACATCTAAAAGAAAGCTTTAAATATCTGAATGTAATGTTAATAAACATATACTGTACGGTGTAAAAATGTCAAGCAGGTTTGGAAAAAATGCTGCAAAGTAAGAATGCTTTAAAAATAGAAGTGATAGTTTTTGGGTCAGCTAACTAAATGCAAAGTGAATTAAAAAAAAGGGAAATCTAAATCAAATTAATATTTGATGTGAACACCCTTTGTCTTCAAAACAGCATCAATTCCACTAGGTGCACTTGTACACAGTTTTTGAAGGAACTCAGCAAACAACATGTAGGCTTCCTTAAATCCTTCTGACTCTTCCTGTAATTCCAGACAGACTGGATGATGTTGAGATCAAGGCTCTGTGGGGGCCAAATCGTCACTTCCAGGAGCTCCTGTTCTTCTTTACACTGAAGATGGTTCTTAATGACATTGTATGTTTGGGGTCGTTGTCCTGCTGCAGAATCAGTTAATCAGACGCCTTCTATTTTTGAAAAAAAATCTTAACTTGCAACATTTTTCCACACCTGCCTAAAACTTGTATACAGTACTGTATGCAAATATCTTTAATCCAGCACCCAATCTTCTGAAAGCTAAAACAGTCCTATGTCCGATCAGCACTGATGTTTGTGTATGCATTTAGTGTGCTGTCACACATGCAGGTTTCTTCAGGCGTTTTAAAGAAATTTTTGAAGCAAAATCAGGTGCAAACTATTAGTAGACATAGTACAAACGACAAATAGTTTTTTTAATCCATTCCGGATTTTGGCATCAAAGAACCTGAACAAAACTTGCATGTGTGACAGGACTCTTACAAACTAGGTATATTGTAGTCATATAATCTGACTTACCCTTGGATCAAACTAAAGGCCATTTTATACACAACGATGATCACTCAAAATTAGCTCAAAAGCCATCTTTTGAGCAACGTTGTGTGTAAATGTGCACCAATCATGCAGTTTTCATCCATTGCTTGCTTCAGGTGCGCATGAAATCCCCGTCCCTCGGGATAAGATAAGACGAGTTCTCCATGGTCAGCACTGATAACAGCTGATAACATTCTTTAACAGCTGTCAACAGCCACTGTCCTGCTGAAGAACAATAGTGATGTATTTAGAGAACAGACCACCCGCTGTTCTCTAAATACAGTGATACCTTGGGTTAAGAGTGCCTCAGCTTACAAACTCTTTGACATAAAAACGGGCTCTCTCCCGAATTTTTGTTCTGATTTAAAAGCAAAAACTTGGGTTACAAGCCTTGCTCTCAATGGGGCTGCCTCTGCTCCTGGTGGTCCCATTGAAAGTAATAGCCTGCCAGCAACCCCTGCACTGATTTTCGGGGAAGGGCTTTAAATACAAGCCCTTCCCTGAAAATCGTCCCTAGCTCTAGTAAAAAATATGCTGCTTGTTCCCTCTGCATTTTTAATCCCCGCCTGCTGAAAAGCTTCAGATCAGTGCAGGGAGAACAAGCAAAGTCTAGACACACCTGAGCCCCGGCAGCAGTGGAGAGGTGAGTATATGCATTTTTACTACAGCTAGGGGTGATTTTCATGGAAGGGCTTATATTTAAAGCCGTTCCCCGGAAATCACTGCAGGGGCGCCGGCGTTCTTTAGCTTTCAATGGGGCAATGCCATCCCCATTTAAATCAGTGGGAGAGCTCTGCAATCCAGAACGGATTAATGGATTTTCCATTCATTTCAATGGGGAAAATTGATTTGACTTTGTTTTGGGTTAATAGCTCCGTCACAGAACGAATTAAATTCTTAACCAAAGGCACCACTGTATAAGTAAATGAAGTACTGAAGGGCTGATTAGCCCATTAGTATCTATGCAAAATGAACGCTCAGAACTGTCAGTTTCTGATGAATTTTGAGCGATCATCTGTGCGTGTAAATGCACTTTAAATCATAGTTGGAGCTATCTATTCAAAAGCAGGCAGTACAACAGTACAGTAAAAGCCATTGTTTAAGACTACGTTCACACTCAATAGCTTTACTAGATTTTCGAAGCTCCAGGATTCAGTTATGGTGGCTGGATATTACATGGCTGTGGATGGATATTTAAACTGACCTATTTGAAATATAAAGCCAATAGGGATTAACTCCTAGACTCCAAAGATCAAAACCTGCATTCGTGGAAATAGAATCCAGACCAGAAATATACAGCACACACAAAATGTGACCAAGAAATAGAAGTAGAGTAACAACACAATAAATCTTAATAAGACACAACCTTTTTCAAACAATTCTATTGATACACATTCAGTAAGAGCAATGCAAGAAAACCAACCATGCGCTTATAGCTTTATTCTACAAAGCAATACTGCGCAGAGACTAATGGGTTAAATATCTACTGTGTTTTCTATAAATTACTAATAGAAGTTCATATCTCTTTTCAGACTCCAGTAACTAGGAGAATGTTAGTTTACTTGCAATTCTTGCTTACAGAAAAACATCCAAAGGCCATAACAGACAACTGAGAAAGTGATGATGATCCGTGACAGTCAGCTGTCATTCCTTGGTTGCCGAGACTAAATTTGTAGGAAAAATAAAAATTGGCTGGATACTTAAACAGGAAATTAAAATTTCTTGGCATTGAAAGAGGCAAGTTATAGAGGGTAGGGGAATACAGAAACATGGGTACGCTGGCCTCCAACTTATTTCCCTTCTGTCCCCTCACCTTATGGTTTTCTTCTTTCTATACTATAGGTTACGCTGGAATAACGTTCGTCATGATAATACTAGACATGATCTGCACCTCGATATTTAGTATGCAAGTCTGTGGCCACCTACAGTCCAGGTTTATAGATTGCCATGATTTACCAAATATTTTGAGATGATTTCCATGTCTTTATCTACTTTGTTTCACTTTTGTATGTAATATACAATCTAAACAAAGCAAGTCACCAAGAAAGGCCCTTGAAAATGGGTATTCTAATTTTATGTAAATAACGACTAATCACTGTTTGAAAAGTGTTATACAACTAGTTAAGCATGATTCTACATGGGTCGATAGTCGCCCAATTAAGAGCGATCATGAGCGACTGTCATCCCGTTCAAACACAGCATCCGACAGGGCAAGTGGGGGAGAATCATTCACTTGTCGGAGTTGCTCGGTTTTTAGTTCACCTAAAAATCAAATGACTGTTGACCCATTTAAATAGGCAGTTGTTTATCTATGAACAACTGCGTGGTTGCTCTGTATGGGGCTGGCAGCTGAGAGAAATCTCTGGCACACTCCATCTCTGTGTAAAAGTACCTTAACGGGTTGTCTAGTTACAGGACAACGCCACTTCAATTGCATTAACCCTTTCCAATCCACTGTTTGACGTCCAAAGACATTATGATTTAAGGCTGTACAGCTCCAATGTTGGAAGACATCCGCCGGGGTTCTCTTACTGTATATTGCCAGCCTCTCTGCTGTCCGAGCCTATCCAACGTGTCACCTCATGCAGTACTGGCTTTAGCCAGCATATAGCACTGTTGTATAACGGCAGAAAAAGAGTAATCCCCCTAGGAAAACCAGGATAAAAATTGGATTGGAAAGGGTTAAAATAATAAACTGCAACATACTTACCCCTCCGCGGCCGCAGGGATCCAGTGTTGCTGCTGGTGATTGTTGTGACAGATGATGTCACAGAAAATAAAGTGACCGCTGCAGCCAATGAGAGGCTGCAGCGTCACGTTCCCAAACTCCTGGCATCGTGGCGCTGAGAATGTGAGTGGTGATGTCGGGAGAGTCCGCAATGACATTGCATTGGCTACAAACCAGTACATACCAAGCCTTGCTATCATAAAGGAAGTGGATACAAATTCTACATCATCTAGGCAACGCTTCATGAGTTAATACATCAGCAGCTGCTGAACAAATCTGTCTAGTAGTTTACTATAATGCATCACTCTGAAGTCCAGGCTGTTTAGCTTACAAAACTTTTTCTGTAAAGTCTATGGATACTTTTACACTACTGTTTTTTAAACCGTTCATTTGCCTTCTAAACGCAAAATAAAAGAACTTTCTAAATAGTCATTAAAAATTACTCAACATCTTGTATCAGTAACTCCTTCATGTAGTTATCGTCCTGCTGCTTTTGACATACATCCAACAGAACAGTGCTCCTGAATGCGTCAGCCTTTGTGCACGCTCCACATCATCTCTTAGGGTTAGGGTCCTTTCACACGGGATGACCTCTGAGGCACAGATGCCCGACAGTCCTCACAGCCATAATCATTCCTGTGCTTTAACACACAAACGATCGTTGCTCAGTGAATGAAGGTGGAGCCGGTCATAGATTGTTCTGGCAAGCCTGCCTCATTTCACAGTAAACAGGCAGTTGTTCATAGATGAACAATTGCCTGTTTACACGGGCTCATATGTCATTCGGTATTTAGGTATGCATAAACTGAACGATCAGCGAATTATCGTTAGTCACTCAGTCGGTACATGCCTTTACACTGAATGACAATCATTCAGATTCTCACTAATCATGGGAATCTGAAAGATTTGTCAGCCCATGTAAAAGGGCCCTTAGAAACAGTAGAAGGCATGAAGGAGGGTGTGGGGGGGGGGGGGTACAAACAGGGTCAGAGTGTGGAGAGGGGAGAAACTATCATAGTCTGCAGGAAGGGCAGATCACACAAGCTAAACTGTATCACAGTATAGTGAAAATACACACGGGAGGGAGGTGCGAATCACACATGGGTTACAAAATAATTGCTACAAAACGCATGTATATGAAGCCCATGTTCTCCAATGGGTTCTTTCAGGCTACAACACAACTCTCATGTGAAAGATCCCATTGGAAACCATGAGCTTCACATACATGCGTTTTGTAGCCCGTGTGAAAGAGGCTTGGGGGTACGAAGAAAGAGAGAACCCTCTGTAGACTCAACAGGGGAGGGAAAATTCCACACTCCTCAGCATCAGCCAGCACAAGGAAGAAGAGATCCCTTGTGGTTTTAAGAAGGAGAAATCAGTCCTGGAATGAAACCGTGTTGATACATAAGAGCTAGTGAAAGCAGCAGCACCCCAGATCCACAGAACTTACAGTCTACATGTATTACTAGGAGGGACACGTGACAGAGGTCATCATTGGGTCTAAAAATGAATGAAGAAGTGAAGATTGCATTTTTAACTCAAGGCAAGCACTTGCAACAAATGTATATGTGTTTCCATCTCAAAATTGTTCACAGCCTTTTTTCTTTTATTTAAAACTAGAAAGCAACATAAAAGAGATCAGCCGATGTACACTAAAATATCATCCACAACTCATTTGGCAAAAAAAAAAATGCCATGGATGAGGCAGACATTTACTGTTGTACAATCAGCCCAAGAGGCAGTGTAAAGAGCAGCCTATTTAGGTTGGTGTCCATAATCATTCCACTCTGGGCTGAGATATACAACCTATAGCCCGCGGTGCGATCTGTTAGAGGTGTAACTAGGTTCTCCTGCACCCAAGGTAAAGATACAGTTACAGAGGCGGAGATAAAGGCTCATGGGGCCGGGTGTAAAATACAGTTTGGGGCCCTTTTGCACAACTTCTATTCATGGCTACTGGTAACCCTCCATCCATAACTTTCTGCTGCATCTCCCAGCAGTTCACACAGCGTACATTTTATAAAAATCCAAATCAGATGTGTTTTAGACACTTATAGGCTAGATTCACATGTGCTTTGGAGGTTCCATTTGGAGCATCTGATGCAGATCCAACATCAAATCCTGATCGAAGCAGCACAACATGGTGCGCTATTTCATCCAGGAACATTTCTCCCCGAATGCCAGAAGCTAAACAGACCCCATTACATTTATTATAGCCAATCCCCCATTTGCCATTATTCTGTTCGGCTCGGAGAACTGTAGTGTGACCCTATCCTCAGAAAGTTTTTTACTAAGTCCAAAAAAGGGAGTCTGGCTTCATGGGAAATGGGGACATTGTCTAAAATAAAACATCTGGCACGAAAATCTGTGTAAAAAAGACAACTAATAGGTGGTATAAAATGAGACTAAGCGGTCTAAAGATGCAGCAGATTTATCATCCAGCAGTCACTGATACATCGGGCACATTTTACGACTCTCCAAGTTTGCACTTTTATATTAGTAAATCTGCCTATTTCTTTAGGCTTACATCTCCTGAGTCGGCATGAAATAAAACAAAAAACATACGTTTCTACAGAATTCAGATGTGACAGGGAATTTGTGGGCAAAATATCATGTGTTTTGTAAGTAAAGTTAAATAAAGTATTATCAAATTATCTTTATTAATCAAATAGTCCAATCATGATCTAATAAAGAGTTTAAAAGCTCGGGATACATGTTCTAAAGCGTAGAAAACCACTAAAACGTATTTACAAAGACAGAAATAATGATTTCCAGCCATATTAAAAAAATATTTATATTCAAACAGACATATGTAAAAAGTAACAAACCTCTCAGAATACGTTGGGGTCGGCTGAAAACAAAAGCGATCTGTTCTACATTTGAACATAAAATACACAAAATATTTTTATATAAAAATCATTTACATTGGAACCAAACAACGAGGCTTTCTTCATGTTGCCGCAGAGCACACGTGGTCACAGTGCAAAGCACGCTATGTCCCACTAATGTCTTCATAGTAATACCTAGAAAGCTGCAGATCTATAAATGCTGACTGTAGCGTGTGGGTGGGTGGAATGCCTTTTAATACGTCTGTATTATGTGGGTTCCCATGTCATTCTGAGTAATCACAACAAACATTGAGATTAATGAGTTTTTTTTATTTTGTTGAACCATGTGTCTTCTATCAGAAACTCTTAAGGGTCCACGTATGGCTTTTCTGAAGTAGAAGCCTAAAATGTGATTGTGTGGCATGGCCCTTACATGGGACCTGTCATGTCCTTATGTCAGTGCAACCGGCTGTATTGGCTCTTCTTAGTTTTAGTTCCCAGAGTGGTGAATGTGTCAGGTGCCCCGCTACTCCCCCCCCCCCCCACTGCTCACTAACGATGGGTGATGTCAGATTTGATTGACAATAAGCATTGGTATGAGATCCACACAGACATGACATATTCACACTTGAATAAAGAAGAGCCACATGGAGGAGTAGAGGAAAAAGAGAGACATCGATGAGGTCAGCGGGGGAGTGGCTGTAAAGTTACGTAGCTGGTCCCGCTGACATAAGTACATGACAGCTCATTTTTAAACAGTAGCTGCACTTTTAACTAACTTTTAACATGTCATAGAGACATGTCAAAAGTACTGATCAGTGGGGGTCCTGCTGCTGAGACCGCCTGAAACTGAAAGGGAGGAGACACAGATTAGAAATTAGAAAGAAAACTTTCTGACAGTGAGGGTGATCAATCAGTGGAACAGGTAACCACAGGAGATGGTGAGTTCTCCTTCAATGGAAGTCTTCAAACAGAGGCTGGACAGATATCTGTCTGGGATGATTTAGTGAATCCTGCACTGAGCAGGAGGTTGGACCAGATGACCCTGGAGGTCCCTTCCAACTCTACCATTCTATGATCAATACTTTTGACATGTCTCTATGATATGTCAAAAGTTAGGTGAAAGTGCAGCTACTCTTTAAATTAAGCTAGTGACCATTATTTGATATATGTCATTTGTAGCTCATGGATGTTACAGCTGCTCTGTACACGATTATCTTATTCATACTAACATAATTCATCATGGCTGCTTCAATGAAACCACTGCATAGCATCGTGGAGATTTCACAGGATCAAACAACTTCACCAGTCCAGACCAGGCGATGTTGCCCTAGAAAAAACAAGAAAAACACTGAAAGCAAAACATTATAGTTCAACAGAAAAAAACCTAGACTCACCTTTTTTGTTTTAATTTTCAGAAAAGTAAATCATCCCAACCTCTCCCTCTCTACCCCTTTCTCTCTCTCTGTATGTGTGTGTGTATGTGTATATATATATATATATATATATATATATATATATATATATATATACATACACACACACACACACACGGTATAGACTGTAATTAATCTGTATACAGGGTACTATAGCCTCCATGCCCCCCTGTATTACATCTAGTATACAAGCTAGAGTCGGTACAACAGGGTACTAGAGCCTCCATGCCTGTCCGTATCACATCTTGTATCCAAGCTGGAGGCGGTACAACAGGGTACTCGAGCCTCCCATCAAGTGTTCAGTTTTCCACAATAAAATTATTCTTTTGCTCTGATTCTTTTGCTGAGAACAATCACATTTTGCTCTACTGGCTAACACGGTACCAGATCTTTGTTTTCATTATTTGCTCTGATAGTAACATTAATATAAGTAAATGATTACACAATCACACAGAGAAAGTTTAATTTGATTCTGACAACTCCTTCTAGAGGATGGATCTATTTTGGACAAGAAGTGTAGTTACTGTAGACCAAGCATTTAGAACTCATGCATGAGACTGGGGGGCCAGAAGAACAAGGGCGTATGGTAGAGACTGTTGTAATTCTGTGTAAAAGGTCCAGTGAGCTTGTTTAGTGGGTACCCATAAATGTTTTACACAAGTCACACTTAGAAGGAGACAATGGGCAAAGGGTTCTTGTGCTCCGCTGCCACAGCCAACTATCAGCCAATCACATGAGCGATTTTGACCAGTAGCGGCCCTGAGTAAAAGTGGGATCCAGCAGGGCACTGACCGAGAAATCACTCATTAGTCATGAGCTGCTTCGTTTCAACAAAGTGACTAATGAGCGACTGCTCGCTCAGTGTAAACAGGCAGTCACTGATCTTTGAGCGACTGCCAGTTCACAGTGAATGGAGGCAGGCGGCCGTAAGAGATCTCCAGCGTGCTCCACCTCCATTCACTATCCTTACTGTGTGAAAGTGCAGAATAGTGGTTGTGACAGTTGTTGTCCGACAGTCATCCCATGTAAAAGCACCCTTAGGCCACATTCATAAAGCATGGATGTGCCAAAGCCAAATCCACCATGGATATTTCTGAACAGAATCTGTGGTAACAATAAATGAACCGTGGATCTGAAAATCTGTAGTGCGTTCCTTATCCCTCCCAGCTTTTAATATATAGCACGCGTGAGACATAAAATACCCCATTCATATGCACGTGCATCAGCATGTCACTGGATTCTGCCAGGACTGAGGCATTTTAACCGGATCCTGAGCATGTGAACATAGTATCTACGTGAGACTAAGGCCTCATGTCCACGGGGAAAATCAGGCCCGCTACGGATTCTCCAGGGAGAATCTGCAGCGGGTCCCTCCTGCCCCACGGACAAGAGGGCTGAAAATAAGAATAAATCAGAATAAACTTACCTCTCGCACACTCCGGATACTTCCTTCGATGCGGCGTCATCTTCTCTGCGTCACGGCCGGATCTTCTTTTTTCGGCCCGGTGGATGCGCAGGATGACGTCGGTGACGTGCCCCGCGCATGCGCCGTCCCGAAGCAAAATGATCCGGCCGTGACTGAGAGAAGATGACGCGGCGGCGAAGAGAAGAAACGGAGCGGGTGAGTAAAATCTGATTTTTGTCTCCCGTGGATCCGGACGGCTTCCATAGGCTTCAATAGAAGCCCGCGGGAGCCGTCCCCGCGGGAGACCCGCATGAAAATGGAGCATGGTCCAGATTTTTTCATGCTCCATTTTTTTTAAAATCACTTTTATTGACCATCCGCGGGTATTTATCTACCCTGCGGGTGGTCAATGCATCCCTATGGGGTGCGGATCCGCGGGCAGGAGAAGAGTTAAAATCTGCTGCGGATTTTAATTCTTCTTTTGCCCGTGGACATGAACCCTAACTCCCATCTAGCTATGTGGCTTCTGTTTATAGTGAGGGATCTCTGCAGTGTCAAGAAGGACCATGTGACTTCATATGATACATTCAATCAAAATCAGACCCCTCTTTGTTAAGGTAGATGGTTCTCTGCTAGTAGTTGCTTTCAAGCTCAGAATGCAATTTAGGAGATACTTAATGAATATCTCATTAACTACCTGCATGGTAAAACAATGGAAAATCTCAAAGAGTAGCCTATGATGTTGTCTCGAAAACATACATTTCCATTGTTCAGTCTGGAGTGTGATAGGAATGACTCTAGGACCACATCTGGTATTTGTCTTAACAGTCTTACTAGCTCACAAAAGAGAGAGCTTATACCCAACCGTACAGGCCGGTCTCATACTTACCCTTCAGAATAACAGCATAACCCTACCAAAAAACTTGTCAGAAGCTACTGCGGGTGCTTGGCTCTGGCCAAGATGAGATGCCCTGTGCATGATGCCCACTGCCGGAGACTAGCAGTCAGCGTGAAACATGGGTGGTCACATGAATGCGATGCTAGCCACATGTCATGTGGCTTCAGATCACCATGATAACTTTTTTTGAATAAATTTTTTATAAATCCAGCTTTGTTACAAATAAAGAACTAATGAAAAAATCCATGGCAGAAGTTTCCATTTTAAAGTGCCCTACTGTTAAGAGCAGAAATGCAGTCCTCAGCTCTCGCTCATGACCTGAAGGTTGCAGGTTCAATTCCTGCTTGGTTCAGGTAGCCGGCTCAAGGTAGACTCAGCCTTCCATCCTTCTGAGGTCAGTAAAATGAGTACCCAGCCTGCTGGGGGGTAAAAAGATGACTGGGGAAGCTATGGCAAAGTACCCAGCAAAAACAGTCTGCCAAGAAAATGTCACAAGGTGATCTTGCCCGAGGAGTCAGTCGGGACTCGGTGCTTGCACCAGGGGACTTTACCTTTACCTTACTGCAAAAAAAAAGTACCATGTCCGTGCCCTAGCTCCACTACACCCCTATGCTGGACAGCTACGGTAGAACTGTTCTCATGCAAACAACTATGATGGGGGGGGGGGGGGGGGGGGGGGGAGGAGATCATTTACAAGTTCCCAAAATGCACAAAACCATTTCATCACACTAAACTAAATCTTTCTCACTATTATATGCATCTACAGATCGGAGCACGGGCCGACTATGTAGCGCGCACACTGCTATTCTACATTAAAGCTGCAGCATTTGTAAGCCATCTGTGCATGATTTAATAGCTGATTATATAAATAATTACCAGAGATCATTCTTGATTATTAGACAAGAACATCTAAACACTAAGCTCTTCTGGGGCTTCCTATTGTTGTTTTAGGACAATAGTTGACAGAGCTCACCATCGCATATGCAGCATTGTGTAAACTAGGTCAAATCTCCCTTTGGTTCAGTGAAAGTAAATCAGTAATACATGATGTATGCCTGATCTGCACGCCTGGAAATCATACAGAATTCTGATTTACTGTAAACTGGCAGCCAGAAAAATACATCATTATCTGCACATTTCAAAATAGCTTTTGTGTGTGTATAAAATACCATTTAGAACAATATCAAACATTTATAGCAACCATTTGATTCCAAGAAAGGATTAGAGAGGACGGCACTGCAATGGACACAGTGTTACTGTTAAAATGTTTATAGTGGAAAAACTGTGGCATTGCATTGCTGTGGAGTGTGTTTAATTTACGGAGATTGCAAACATCCTTTAGAGACATCAAAGCAAAAGTTGCATAAGAAAAGTTTTCATTTCAAAACGCTGCCAATGTATTTCCTAACTTTTGCTAAACAAGATTTCTGGCACTGGGGTACCCGTTAATGATACTGCAATCATAGATAATTGTAGTCTTTTAAATTAGGTGGCAGATTTAACGGCAATCAAACGTCACGGCGCAGGCTAACTGGAGTAAATTAGACAGATTGATCATTTCAACTAAAGCGAATGTCTGCGACTCCAACTATCTACATAGAGTTGCTACAAACATAATGCCTGGCGTCTTGCAAATTAGACTTTAATTAAAATACCATTAAAGTTATTGCTTTAACTTTACCAAAAATAATAACATCTGCTGGGCATATGTTCGAAACTATTTCTTCGCTTGCTTTCCAAGTGATGCACATTATCAAGTGTGTAGTCTTGCGAGTGAGAACTTTCCTTATACAGTAAGTGTGAATGATCTCATGTTAATGGGGCAAACCTGCTATGGGTCACACGTGTAAAAGTAAACATACCTGTTCTCTCAGATAGCAGAGGCGGTCCAGGAGGATCAAGGCTTCAATACAAGGAGCCAGAAAAACTTTAAGCTGAAAGGAAGATTGATGAGGCATTAATGGAGAGCGAAAAAAAAAAAAACCTCTCTCACAGTTTCAGGCAAAGACTGATGTTACATATAGAAATTGATCTTTGCAATCTACAGCGCCCAATGATGCAATGTAAAAAGTTAAACAAGAGTGACAGGGCAATATGTCTGCTCACAGATGCATGGTGACAGAGTAATACACCATGATAGTTCCCAATTCGGACAATAAACACGTACTGTAATGTAGGCCTGGCATATTAGCACAGCGGGCATCGAGAGGCTGGCGTGTCAAAAATGTATTCTTACCATTGAAATGTTTATACAAAAATGAAACAAAATGAGAAAAGTGTGGGCTTTTACTTTTCACATACCCAATCAACATTCTTTTTCTTGATTTAAAATTAAAGTGACCCTCCAAGTCAGGAGCTTAAAATTCTTATAAGTCAGTATCTACAGGAGAGGACTACCTGCTATGTATATTTCCTTAGATCTTGTTACTTGGCTGGTTTTTAGCTCAGCACTATCAGGACAGAGCTGTCATCTGTGACTGTAGTTTAGCTACAGTGGCTAATCTGAAGTGGTCTGGGACACACCCCCTGTCTTATCATTGGTTCAGGCTGCAGAGAAAGCAGCCTGAACCAACAATTAGGCAAGAGATGTGTATCAAGACAGAGCTGTGATCTGTGACTGTAGTTTAGCGATAAGGTTAAATCTGAAGTAGTCTGATACACACCTCTTGACCAATCATTGGTTCTGGCTGCTTCCTCTGCCACCTGAACCAATGATTAGACAGGGGGGGGGGTGTCCTAGACTACTTCAGATTAGCCACTGTAGCTACAGTGCAGTCACAGATCACAGCTCTGTCTTGATACACAGATCTTGCCTAATTGTTGGTTCAGGCGGCAGCGGAAGCAGCTCCTGACTACAGGGTGAGGTTAATGGAATGGTTAAAATGAGAATTCAAGAGCTAATAGACTCCTCTATTTGCTAATATACAGAATGAGCATTAATTTTAAAAAATGATGTAATTTTTTGGAGCCTCAATCAAGTCAACTCCCAATGGAAAGACTTCTAATACGGATACTGCTTCTTCATATCTTCCTCATATATGAAGGTGCACAATTCTAAAATGCAATTATCAAAACATTTAGAGTGAGACAGATCTCTACAGGGTGACACATTTGATTTCAGCGATTCAATAAAAACCAGGATACCCTAAGTGCAGCCTCCTTGGATAGCCCAAAGTCAAACCGGTGTGTGCGTCAAAGCGGATCCACATCTGTCTGTCTGTCTGATAACTTTGCATAGTACAGTTTTACAAAGGAGTAATAGCATGGCATGTTATACTATTATTTGTTAAGCTATCATTGCTAAACCCAGTAGTTCCAGTAGCTTTCCCATTGTCCTCCTCTGTTGTACTTTAGCACTGTTATGAACATAGCCTCACTTTTCCTCACATGCAGAGACAAGACAGAATACAAGAATGCACCATCTCCAGCAGCGGACTAGTGGAATAAAGACTTAATCATATTTGTGTGAGTCACTGCCTTTTGGAAAAATAGATGCAAGTCATTTCCCTATTCAAGTCAAGGATTTAATCTGCATCTTTATATAGAGAGAATTTTAGAGAGGGAACAAAATAATTGGATGGAAACAAATGTTCATTTTGAGAAGTGAAGTAAAATGGTATTAGTTGACTACAATAACATATGGCTTATACATTTCTAAGACGCATACAAAACACATCTCCAGTGATTATAGACCTAGACAGAAAATGACCCATTTGAGAGAAAGGCTCTCATGACGCCATACAAGGGAAGGCACTGTATTATGTCAAAGGCAATCACTCCCTGCGCTGTGCATACATATATCCCCATTGTGCACACTCTAGCGAAGTAACAACTTGTCACAATATATATACAGTGAAGGCTACAGAGACATGTAAATAAAAGTTATCTCCGTGGTGGTGAAAATGTTCTCCGTCTACAAGATACGCATTTAACTAAGTTTACATAAGGATATACGGCGAAAGTTGAAGCATGATAATATTCTGCAAGACTGAAGCATTGCATTACATATCTTACAGAAAGACCAAATATATGAGACATTGGGGCCCCTTAACTCTCATTGGGAAGATATACATGTGGGAAATTACCAGCACTATACATATCAAAACATTTCTAATTCTGAAAACACTCTGCGTGTGCCAAAGAGCCTGACGTATTAGACGAGGGCTTCACAGTAAATGGAGAATACATCTGTATCTCATACTCTGGTCTTGGATCGAAAGAAGGAATTCTGGCTCTATCTCAAGTTTAAATGCACTAAAAATGGTAGAACTATGAAACATTCGCATAGAAATGTGACTTACTATGTTACTGTAATGAATTTACAAGACAGACGCGCTACTCCAAATGGTTCCATCCTAAAAATACTCTTTACATAAATCCAATAAGGAAACACGTTCCCTGACATTTTAAGAGGTGAAAATTGAGATTTCGTATTTGTTCCTTCTTAGAGTCTTTAACGTTTTAAGGCAATCTCTAGAAACCCCGAAGGACTGGATAATGTGATGTGTGGCTCAACTGGAGTAACATGATGATGGAAATTATAAGACAGTAGTTCCCAATATTACAACTACAGGGTAATCACTAAAAAGTCTATTCCAGGGATCCCCCTATGTCAATTCGCACCTCAAAGAAACTTGGCAAAGAGGCAATGCAGAATGTATATTCTGGCCAAGATACATTGAATAACCACTTTATTGGCTACTTGTCATTGGCTCCACTAGGTATTTAAATCACTATAATATTGGCCTATATGGACAGGATCGTTTATTTTGGTTGCAACCAATTAGATGGAGGTATTGATATGATCTAAGAGGCTGACAAAAAAGGGTTCAGTGATTTATGCTGCTTTCGCCAAATTCTGACTCTTCCATCACCATGCTGCAACAAAAATTTGGATTCATCTGACCAGGCGAAATTTATCCACTGCTCAGTAATCCAGTTTTTGCACTTTTTTGCCCATTGCAGACTTGCTTTTCAGTCTGTCCTAAACAGCAATGGCACTGGAATGGGACAACTGCTGTTATAGCTCATTAGTGCTATGGAACGACAGGTTGTGTGCAATCAGACACTTAAGGTGGAGCACCAGCATTTATTTGGCAGCAATTTGCTTGACTCTTCACTGCTTGATCATTAGAACAATGCTTGACAACTTCCTCTGTACCCTCTCAGCGCTGAGGTGTTTACATCCAAAGGCTCCTCTTTCATTGAATGTTCTTCCTTGATCACACCATTCTCAGTTTACTATTGACACTGCTGCATAGAAACTTCAACAAGAATGACAGTTTTTGAAATAGTGGACCAGGCTAGTCTAGGATCGATGACCGTGCCTTGTACATTCAAGTAGAAGAATATCTCAAGAGAGGTACCACGAGGCTTTGTTCTGGGCCCAGTGTTGTTCAACATTTTTATAAATGATCTAGAGGAGAGAATTGAGGGAAACTGATAAAGTTTACAGATGACACAAAGCTAGGAGGGATGGCTAATAGAGATGAGCGAGTGTACTCGCTGAGGCCTTAGTCAGACGGGCAATTTTTCGCGCGATTTGCGGATCGCATGACGGATGCGCATCTGCAAATCGCGTGACCGGTGCGCGCAAGTCGCCCGCAAATCGCCCGAAAATCTGCTCCTAGCCGCGTTTCATTAGAAACGGGCCGGAGCTGTCCAGCGCATTGCATTCAATGGAGACGGCAATACAGCCGTCTCCATTGAAAGCAATGCGCTGCGGGCGAGCCCGGGATGAATTGTCGGTAAGGGCTTAAATATATAAGCCCTTCTCTGCAATCCATCCTAAAATGTGTTAAAATAAAAAAAAATTGTATACTCACCTTCTCCCGGCAGCCGGAGCTCCGCGTGGCCATCCTGCAGTGGGTGTGAAGGGGGTGTGAGTAAGACCTGCCCCCTGATTGGCTCAGCGCTGAGCCAATCAGAGGCATGCCTCACTCACACCCATTCATGAATTCATGAATGGATGTGAGTCAGACCTGCCCCTGATTGGCTCAGCGCTGAGAGGCAGCAGTCACTCACCCATTCATGAATTCATGAATGGGTGTGTGAGTGTTTTCAGCCTCTGATTGGTCAGGGCTGTGACCAATCAGAGGCAGATCATTCAGCAGGCGGGGATTTTAAAGCCCCGCCGGCTGAATAGTGCCAAGAAGCAGTTCAGGAGAACTGACAGCGGCCGCGGCTGGACTCCGGCTGCAGCGGAAAGGTGAGTATACAATTTTTTTTTATTTTAACACATTTTAGAATGAATTGCAGGGAAGGGTTTATATATTTAACCCCTTCTCGACAATTCACCCCGCGCACGCCGGCAGCCCATTGCTTTCAATGGAGCGGCTGTATTGCCGCTCCATTGAATTCAATGGGCAAACATCGTTCTTCTCTGTCACAGCTGTTACAGCTGTGGCAGAGAAGAATGATTTGTCTTCTATATGTTCTCAATGGGGTCGGCGCTGCTGCCGCCGGCCCCATTGAGCGCATATAGAGAAGAGAACAGGAATCGCAGATCGCAGATAGGTGCGATCTGCGATTTTTTGTTCTATAATTTATCGGGCGAGCGCATAAAAAGCGCTCATGTGTCCGATACCATTGCAAAGCAATGGTTTTATAAAATTGCCGGACGCATGCGCATGCGCAAATCGCGCGAAAAATCGCCCGTCTGACTAAGGCCTAAGACACATTACTTGAGCGAGTAGTGCCTTAGCCGAGTATCTCCCCACTTGTCTCTAAAGATTCGGGGGCCGGCGCGGGTGAGAGGTGAGTTGCGGCGGGGAGCGGGCGGGAGAGGGGGATCTCCCCTCCATTCCTCCCCGCTCTCCCCGCCGGCTCCCGAATCTTTAGAGACGAGCGGGGAGATACTCGGCTAAGGCACTACTCGCTTGAGTAATGTGCCTTAGCGAGTATACTCGCTCATCTCTAATGGCTAACACTGGAGAAGAGAGAGTATTTAAAAAGATCGAGAAAAGCTTGAAAAGTGGGCGGCGACTAACAGAGTGGTATTTAACACGGAGAAATGCAAAGTCCTACATCTGGGCTAGGAAATGAAAAAAGCACATACAGAATAGGAGGCATTGAGCCAAGCAGCATATGAGAAAAAAACTTGGGTATACTAATAGATCATAGACTGAACATAAGTCAACAATGTGATGCAGCAGCCAAAAAGGCAAACACAATTCTGGGATGTATTAAGAGAAGCATAGAGTCTAGATCACGTGCAGTAATTATCTTCCTCTACTCTTCTTTAGTCGGACCTCATCTGGAATACTGTGTCCAGTTCTGGGAACCCCACTTTAAAAAAGACATAGACAAACTGGAGCAAGTTCAGAGAAGAGTTACCAAGATGGTGAGCGGTCTGCAAATCATGTCCTATGAGGAACGGTTAAAGGATTTGGGAATGTTTAGCTTGCAAAAAAGAAGGCTGAGAGGAGACCTAATAGCGGTCTACAAATATCTGAAGGCCTGTCACAGTGCAGAGGGATCAGCCCTATTCTCATTTGTACAAGGAAAGATTAGAAGCAATGGGATGAAACTGAAAGTAAGAAGACATAGATTACATATTAGAAAATAACTTTCTGACAATGAGGGTGATCAATGAGTGGAACAGGTTACCACGGGAAGTAGTAAGTTCTCCTTCAATGGAAGTCTTCAAACAAAGGCTGGACAATATCTCTCTGGGATGATTTAGTAAATCCTGCACTGAGCAGGGGGTTGGAGCAGATGACCCTGGAGGTCCCTTCCAACTCTACCATTCTATGATCATTTATAGACAATAATGGGATCCTGTAACTACCTAATCTCAATCTTTGAGAACATCAGTTTTCTTGTATTCCCACCAAAAAAACAAACATCACTATCACATTAGTAAATAAGAGATTTGAGTGATACTCATAGTTTGGTCGTTTTACTTGCTTTACTTTCACAAATCTAGTCATTTTTTGTTCTGCCGTGATGGCCCAATTTGTAAAAGTAGCAACAAGAAGTGCGGTCATATTGGTCAACAGAACTGAATTATTTTGCCAGGAAACTAGGTCTAGAACACACAGACAAAATGATGGATTGTCAAAACTATCTGAGAAAGGAATTGAAAAGTAACAATCATTAAGACTACCCTTTCTGTTGCCAATTTTACAAAAATAAGGTTACAATAAAACAAAACCTGACAACATCTCCAAATGTAATAACCATTATTCCAAAATTTTGGCAACTCTCTAATCAGTGATTTACTACTACATGCCCAATACTATGTTTTGGTTAGAAGTCTGATTTAATATTGCCCAAAGCATTGGCTGTGTCACATAGACTTTACATACAAAAAATAAGCTATTGGAGTCACAAAGCCACATAATGAGCAATAATATTTTTACTATGAATTTCAACTGAATCCTAAATTAAATCTACGCAAATCAATAGAAGTAGCAATTGGTATATAAAAGAGGAAAACAGCAATAAGAGTAAGTTTACACATAGTGGAACGTGTGCAGACTTTCTATAGCGGAAAATCCACACCAAATCTGTGTTCCACGTTAAAATATGCATCACTGATGTAAATGTTGATGTGGATTCACAGCAGACTTCCCCTTTTCAATTGAAATTGAAATCATCTGCAGGTCCGTGCCATAATCCACATCAAATGGTACAAAATTTAACGTTGATTTTGGTGCAGATCTGCACCAAATTCTGCTTCATGTGAACATACTCTAATAAAAACATGAATGGTACAACTGTGTGTCATTAGAGAGATTATCTAGATTGTGTTTGTCTATAATGTTGACAAGGATAATTAGACCACATTTAATTAGTTATCAATACAGAAATCACAGCGATTCCAAAAGGTTCACTTGTTTTTCTTGTATGGTTTTTCCAAGACAAAATACTCCAAGCAAAATGTGATTGTTCCCAACAAGAGAAACCAAGTAATCTTGTAGATATGATACCTCTTAATGGCTAACAAAAATACATGTTATAGCAAGCATTTACACACACATTACTTACCTATGTACTAGAGTATAAGCCGACCCGAATATAAGCTGAGGCACCTAAGTTTACCACAAAAAACTGGGAAAACTTAGGTGCCTCTAGTATAAGTCGGCACCCCCCCGCAGTGATTTTCGGGCAAGGGCTTTAAATATAAGCCCTTCCCTGAAAATCATCCCTGCTAGACGGGGCTCAGGTGCGTCTAGCAGCTTGGGTCCCGTGACTATAATGAAGTTTCTTTTAGCAGGCGGGAATTTAAGATCCCTGCCTGCTGAAAGGGCTGCGTCTGATTGGCTCAGCACTCTGCCAATCACAGGCAGCGCTCAGCCATTCATTGAATGACAGCTGAGCGCTGCCTGTGATTTGTCACAGTGCTTAGCCAATTACAGGAACTCGGCCATTCAATTAATTTAATCAATGTCTGAGCACTGCCTGTGATTGGCTGAGTGCTGTGACCAATAACAGGCAGAGCTCAGCTGTCATTCAATGAATGGCTGAGTACTGCCTGTGATTGGCTGAGCACTTAGCCAATCAGACACAGCCCTTTCAGCTGGCAGGGTTTTGAAATCCCCGCCTGCTGAAAGAACTTCATTACAGTGATGGAACCCAAGCAGCTAGACGTGCTGAGGCCCTGGCAGTGGCGTAGAGGTAAGTATAGATTTTTTTATTTTTTATTTTCAGGACCCTCACTTGCACATAAGCCGAATGGGGCATTTTCAGCATAAAAAATGTGCTGAAAAAGTCAACTTATACTCAAGTATATATGGTAACCTGCACTTAAAAGAATATTACAACAGAAAGTAGTTAAAAGGTATCATATCTACAAGATTACTTGGCTTCCCTTACTGAGAATAATCACATTTTGCTCTACTGGCTAACACGGTACTAAACCTTTTTCATTGCTCCAAGCAAAATCACAGATATTTTAGTAAATTTAAAGTATGTTTAGAGCCAACAAATGCATGCTGTATGCTTAATGCAGTATACATATTTTACATTTACCCTGTTGAATGCTTCCAACTCATTTCTTCTTGGTTCATAATTTTGGTAGTATCCCATTATTTCTTGATCTGTTAGCTGAAAGGAGACAAAATACAATTAAAATTGTGTTACAGCTGCAGTGGAAAAAATAAAACCTTCTCAGTAATTTATGATTATGCAGAAAAGAGCAAATACCGTATATCATTACCAACATCTAAACAAAATTTCAAGGTTCGACTCAGAGATATGAACAATGGGAATCATCAAATGTAAGCAAAGTCATAATAACAATTTATGCAAACTACATTTATGATAAAGAGACGTATTGGCACCTGTTTTTCTTTTTATGTTTATTTTTTGAGTATACGGGTCGTCATATATGTACTTCACTTTTCTATATGTGCATCTTTTATTATGTATCCTGTAACATTTATATTGGGTTGTTTAATACAATAGAGCAGGAACACTCATCAACCTTTTTGTTTTTCTGATCATTTTAGCAGAATGACAAAAACAGGTTAAATTAGCTTTATTAATATAAAACTTTAAATGGTCACTGATTTTTTTTTTAAAGAAACCCTCCAAATTCAGGTCAAAATTATGTTCTGGGACTAAAACAAAAGAGGAGTACATTACCTGCAGCTGTTTTTTCTGCCATCCCTCCAATCCACTGGTTCTGGGTCACGTTTTTGTCAATTCAAGATGGCCGATGTAATCTCCAGATTCCCTAATCCCCCACAGAGCATTGGTAGTAAGACTACTAATGCAGTATAGCGTCACTTTGTTTAGCCAGAGCTGCTCATGTGATCATCACTGGCCAATCAGGGAGCAGTGCACAGTGTGCATTAGGTAGTAAGAAAATGGGGCATAGAACCGGCAGATTCGAATAGAAAAACAACTGCAGGTAGTATACTCTCCCGTCCCTCCTATCCCAGGTCAGAATTTTGTTGCGAAACCGGAGGGTCACTTTAAACAACTTGTACTTCCAGTACATGATAGCAAAGTTAATATCAAAAGTGTAAGCCCTTTAATTACCTAAAAGGAAGTTGTTGTGCTGGAAAATCACTCTAAAGTACTAGCCACTTGGTGTTTTTTTTAACCTAAGTTTCTGTCCACTTCCTGTTGTCCAGTGATGCCCCTGTCTATTAGCAGGAATGATAAGACAGAACAGGAAATAAAAGAGGGTGATCACTCATCCTAAAAATAGAAGTATATAGAGAAGGGAGAGGAGGGAGAAGGAGGAAAAGAGAAGCAGTAAGAACTAATGATAAGTTATTTATTCACATCTCCACTGCACAGTACTGCTCTAGTGTCCTTTGTGATTATAAGTCTGTTATGGCTCTTTTGGCCTGTTACAGACAGGTGGCAAAATCTGCTCTTTTCTCTGTGCATTGAACACAGCATGACAGCAGGCCCCTCCCACCACCTCAGAGATGACTGAAAATCAGAGGTATAATCTGCAGAGAGGAAAAACTGCGATAAATGCAAGTTGAAGAGAGACACCTAGTAGTCAGCACTTCACAATGATGTTTCAGCACAAAAACATCAGTTTAAGTAAATTAAGTGAACGGGCACTTTGGGTAGCTATCACCTTCTCAATCACCTAAGCACAATAAGTCTAAAAATTCTGTGAACATTTAACGAAAGGTCTACGAAAAATAAAAATCTACACTAAAATATATATTTTTAAACAGGTTGCATTTGTTTTACGACCTTGATCTCCAAATTTCCGGCATAGACATTCAAAATTTTATATATAGACATATATCAAACGGGTTAAAAGTGTATGTTTTGCAGTTCTGTACCCAAGAGCTACAGAAAATTAGCTTAGAAAACATGACAAATGAAACTCAGAGAAAAGGCCTAAAACTGTCGCTAAATGAGTTTCTTTAAAAAAAAGGGACACCATTTATAGCCCAGTCATAAATGTAAAGTAATGTATTCGAGATCAAAGGTGCAACTCCAAACAGTGGCAAGTTATTCTGCACTCAGTCCGTTCATCCCAGCATCATAAGGAAGATAAATGGACACGCCGGAATAGTGTGGAGCCGTTATAGATATTGCAATCACAAACAAAATGGTTCTGTTGTGTATTTATGACACTTTTTACGCAGAGCGCTGTAACCTGGTAATGTGATAGCAGCTTTTCCAATACTACGCCTGCACACTGTACTTCTGTGGAATATTTTGGCAGTGCTTACGCCTTAAGTCACGCAAGTTAAAGTAATTTGTACAAGGATAAAACCAACCTCTTACCATGCTAAGAACCTTAGACTACCACAATAAGACAACAAAGTCCCACCACATGCTGATACTTTCTAGAGTTACACAACTCATGGCGAGTACAACCGCTTTATTTCCAGAAAAGTACATTTGTAAACCCATTTATATGTACACTGCTATAATGGGAAATTATTTTGAAGGGTTTGGGATTTTTCCAACAAGTTTTTGTATCGTGGCAGTAAACTGGCTTTTGATACAATATTACCGGCATCAGAAAAAGCATAGACCGACCAATTATTCAAGGTATTGTTTAACAGACATGAAATGCCTGACCTGCCAAATATTGTACTTTTAGATATCAGTAATCCTGGTTACAACCACAAAAATGCAATTTCCTTAAACATTTTCTATTAAATCCCACACCGGGCAGTAACACAAGGCAATCTTTATTTTAGGCGGCATAGCTATCTGGATAATCTGAAATTCTTGAAATAAATGTGCTAAAAACCTGTAATAGATTAATCTCTGCATAAACTAGCTTGGTTTCGGACAATGAACTCTGCAGTTAAGAAGGATTAAACACCTACAGAGGTAATAAACACGGCATGAAAGTGTATCAATATTGTATTACCTGGTAAATCGAACAATTTAAGCCATAGTAATGACTCTTACTTATGGCAATTACTGGAAATGAGGTCAAAGTGCACTAAAGTGATCATTAACAAATACCCCCTTATATATAAAAGGCGCACAGTGTTATCTGTTATATTGTACTTGCTACCTACTATATGCAAAGAAAAACTTTGTTGACTAGTTCTGGTCAGCATAACTCACTAATGAGCAGTTGCTACTCTTCTATTTCTGATGTAATGAACATCGGATATTCTGCCATACTTGATACAGGTAAGATGTAGCAAGGTGTTGTTCTGTCATTGGGACAACTACCTTTAAAGGAGAATTTCGGGCAATTACTATTGATGGCCTAACCTTATGACAGGTCATCAATAGTTAATCAGTGGGGATCTGCCGCTTGGGTCCCAAAGATCAGCTGATCCTCTGCCAGTACAGCAGGGCTGGATGTCGTCATCAGTGGTCATGGCCAAAAGTGTAATAGATGGCTTCATTCCCATTGAAATCAATAGGAGTGATGCCTTCTATAGAAGTGTAATAGAAGGCATTGATTGCTCTCATTGACTTCAATGGGAGTGAAGCTGTCTATTACACTTCCAGCCCTAACCAATGTGGATGTTGGGCTCTGCTTCACTAATGACAGCAGGCTGGGGTATCAGCTGAGTAGCGGAGCTCCCTGCCTTCAAAAGGGTGTTCCGGGAATTTACTATGGATGATCTATCTTCAGAAAAGGTCATCGATAGGTGATTGGCAGGGATCGTAAGCAGTTGTCAGTGGGCCAGAGGATCAGCTGAGGTAAATGCCAGGAATACCCCTTTAAACATAGAAGGGTCAGATGAAACAAATAATAAAGGTATGTAATATTGTTTGGGCTACTACTAGAGATGAGCGAGCGTACTCGGAAAAGCACTACTCGCTCGAGTAATTTGCTTTATCCGAGTATCGCTGTGCTCGTCCCTGAAGATTCGGGTGCCGGCACGGAGCGGGGAGCTGCAGGAGAGAGCGGGGAGGAACGGAGGGGAGATCTTTCTCTCCCTCCCTCCCGCCCGCTCTCCCCTGCTCCCCACTGCGACTCACCTGTCAGCCGCAGCGGCACCCGAATCTTCAGGGACGAGCACAGCGATACTCGGATAAAGCAAATTACTCGAGCGAGTAGTGCTTTTCCGAGTACGCTCGCTCATCTCTAGCTACTACTAAACCCAAGATGGGAATTTATGAGATTTTAAGACTAAAGTTGGCCATACCCATTAAATAAATGCCACCAGCCAAATCCACCATTTCAGGTGGAACAGTTGACCATCTAATGCATATGGGGTTCCCCCACTGGAAGATGTCTAGGGAAAGAAGAGTCATGCTGATCGATTTCAAAATGCCCAATCATTTTGGTTTTACAGAAGATAAGCCACCACCACATGATCAAGATCTGCACAGACTGAGCCACCAAGGAAAGCTGGGAAATTCCTGCTCTGAAGCGTCCACAATTGTAAAATTACTTCTGCACTAGAATATAAGCTGTAGTCTCAGGAGCCATTCAACATATGTAATACATTTACAAAGATACTACACTTTTTCTGTATATAATCCAAAAAACCCTCAGCAATCACAAGATATTAAAGGAAATGTAGTTTATTCACCTAGACCGCCATCTTAGCCCCATACTGGGGCTTTTTTTCCCAAAACCATAGGGAGATAAGCAGTTTAATTTATACTGATGGTGTTCGATGTAAATTTGTGAATTTCATCAGCGAGACAGACATAATGTGGTGATGAAAACATAGTAGTGGACTATATTCATTAATCAATTAGAGGCAAGAATTGATTTTCTGATCAAGAAATACAGATTTGTATTTCAAGGATCAAAAACCACAGAAAGCTCTGAAGAAACACCATTACTTTAGTCAAAAAATATTGGCATTGACTTGACACATATTTTGAAACTGTACAGTGAAATAATTCTACTATGGATAGCACGAACCCTACTGATTTCCATTGGAGTATACAGATGAGTGTTTTTTACTCGCAGGAAAAAAATCTTGGCATGTTAAATTTTGGTCCCCATCATGGACCGAAATCCCTAATTAAAAAGTCTATAGGGTTGTATAAAGATACAGCAAAACACACACAATTACATGCATATTCACTGCGTTTTTATGCATGTTGCCAGGAGATAGTGGGTAAAAAACCTGTGACATCAGTTGGGCCTTCTTGCATTTTTTTCCCAAGTGTAAAAAACACAGGTGTGTATGGATGCAACATATACATATGTACAAAAAATGCACTAAATATCCACATACACATGCAGTGAAAATAGCTGAAACTGCATACACCCATGTGAATGAGTCCAAACCGATGAATATCACCAGATTACGACAATCTCTTCCTTCAGTAATTCCCTAAAAACCCTATGCCCTGTACCCAATTACTTAATATAGGCGAACACTGTTAATCGAGCATGCTCATTGGTAATGGAATATTAATTTTAGGTAATCTGTTAGATTTTCGAATGTTTCCACTAATACAAGACTCTAGCCTTAAAATTTAGATTTCAGATTTGAAAAATGCCAGACCATTTGGTCAATTTCTGCACATGTTGAAATATGTAACCTGAAGAGTCATCTATATAGGATCACTATGTACAACGGTAAAAAGCTCACATTGTGAAAGGTTTTAAAGGGGTTGTCCAGTTGTAAACGATTGATGGCCTATTCTTAGGACAGGCCATCATTAGCATGTTGGTAGTGGATGACTGCCCAGGCCCCCGCTGATGAGCTGTTTGCCAGGACAGCGTGCACATGCACTGAGCTGATTTCTGCAAAAAGCAGACAGCTCTAACTGCAGTGGCCAGGATTGGTATTGCAGCCATAGATTCCATTCTTTTCAAAAGGAACTTTGGCTGCAATACCAATGCAGGCCACTGCAGTGGAAAGAGAGCTATTTGCTTCCTGCAGAAATCAGTTCAGTGCACTATGCATACCGACCCAGTGAACAGCTGATCAGTTGGGTTCTTGGGTAGCAAACACCTGCTGATCTACTACTCATCGCCTCTCCTTCCTTTAAGGGTGCGTTCACACGAGCGTAGGCGTATTTACGTTCGCACGAGCGCAACGTATAATCGCCGGAGAGAACGTTTTTCGCCGATCACGACCAGAGCTAGAAAGCGTATTTTCGTTTGTTCCTACTTTGCAAACTATCTTTTCGGCCATTGAATATGCGTTGGCGCGTATTTCGGTCGCATATGTTCCGTTTTTTTTCGGGTTGCCGTTTTTACGTGCCGTAAAATCGCCCGTGCGAACGAATACATTGGAAACCAATGCCTCAGATGGTCACGTATATACGTTTGGTCGCAAAAACGCGCCGTTTATGCGCTCGTGTGAACGCACCCTAATACTGGTACAAAGACCAGTGTAGGTATAGGACCACATACCAAGCAATATTTCAGACACCTCTAACTCTCCATGTGAAAACTTTTACCAGTTGACCTGAAACTTAGTTCACGAAAAATAGTAACCACCACAAAACTCCTTCCAAGTTAAAAAAAGAACCTTAATTGTTGGAGATGCATAAGAATTGGGAATGATTTATTGCAAATCATGAGTTACCACCTGGCTTATCTGAAGTAATGCATGAAGCAAATTGAATCATCTCGAATCTGCAGGACTAAAAGCAGTTAAAGAGACAGAGCAGCCATCAGTGTGTCTTAACACAAGCAATTATCATTAGCCTAATGTATTTAATGAGTAGGAAGTTTGAGCATTCAAGGTTTAGAGAAAAACCTTCCTTCATACACAGCAATCTTGTCTGTCAGAAATATAAATAAATGACTGGTATGATAGCGACACAGGGAATAAGTGATTGTATTAGTCTGCATCAGATAACTCTAATTGCTTCCTCCACAGATGCAGCAAGCAGATCTAAACGTGCCAAAAATGGGTAGGAAATTAAAAAATAATCATCATCTATTATAGTTCTTCTGGTTGATTATAATTAGTGTGTTGACCATGAAGATACGTTACTATCATTTACTGCATTGGCTTTAACCTGTTAATGATCACGCGGTATACATGGACAGTGCGTGAGCCAGGCTGCAATCATCCAGCACAATTTTAAATGCAGTGTGCACCCTACAATCAAGTAGGGACAAGGCAGGTGACCAACTGGTTGAGACCGCTGCAAACTGCGCCGAGAAGATAGAACCGATTTACTTTCATTTTGCACAATGTGCCCCTAATAGCAATAAAAATAAAAAAGGAAAAAAACATTTTTGTTAAAAGTTAGGGCTGTACCCCATGCACAAACATCAGTAAAAAAATGTTTGGTCATCTAGTTGTTAATTGGATGACTGAAGATCCTGCTGGAAGTGAAGGCTATCTGCAGGATCTCTGACCAAGCCAATCAGCGGCGTGATCAGTGAATTTTAATCACATGATCTAGGAACTGCTGGTAGGTACCATGATGCAGATTTTGATTTTTTTCATGATAACCCATGAATTTCCCAGTATTATTGTATCTTGATGCCACCAGAAGCTAGAGGGTTTGACAAGGAAACGCCCCTCTCACACCCCTAGCTTCCAATTGGCTAGATTCAAGAAGGTCCTAAGAGCAGCATCTGGAAAGCTTTTAGCGTGCCCTGGAGGGTTAGGGATTGGTATTCCGGACACGAATACTAATCCTTAACCGTAACCCTGCAGGCCAGGCTTAAGGGGGTTGTCTCGCGGCAAACATCAAAATTTTACCTTACCCCATTCCCCCTGTCACCCCCCTGGCATAAAATAGCAATTTAAAGCGGTTTTTAAGCCGCTTGCTACTCACCGATCCGACGAAATATGAACTTTAAAAAATCTTCTGCCTAAGATGGCCGCCGGTCCTTTCCCAGGGATGCACTGCTGTTTTCTCCCATGGTGCACCATGGGCTCTGTGGTTCCATTGCCGATTCCAGCCTCCTGATTGGCTGGAATCGGCACACGTGACGGGGCGGAGCTACGCGATGACGCGTAGAAGGGGGCGGAGCCAGAACGCCGCTCGTGCCGGACCGAAGAGAAGCCAGAAGACCCTTCTGCGCAAGCGCGTCTAAAAACGCCAGAAGACAGCAGAATTAGACGGATCCATGGAGACGGGGACGCTAGCAACAGAGCAGGTAAGTGAATAACTTCTGTATGGCTCATATTTAATGCACGATGTATATTACAAAGTGCATTAATATGGCCATACAGAAGTGTATAACCCCACTTGCTGCCGCGAGACAACCCCTTTAAAGCAATGCACAGATTGGTCAGGGAACATAGACCCCGGCCCAGCTGCTGGACAACTCCTCCGCTCTTCACAAGGCGGCCCATGGCTTTCAGCACCGCTGACATATAACACTGCAGCGCAGACATGTGCCGAGCGCCGGTTGCCACCTACATGCACGGTCACTGAGCACATCTTGGGACTGCGGCCTCTCACCTTCCTCCACATCGTCGCACTGAATGTGAAGGGAGGTGTGAGAGGAAAGCCGCAGGGAGACTCACCAATGCCCCGGTAAAAAGGAGCGCTGCCCATGCCGTTCACCGCTGCTGCACAGCCGTCACCACCTACAGCACCTGTGAGCGCCAGGAACGGGAGACATACTGAGGGAGCTCTAACATGGAGAAGGCCACAGGACATTCAGCTCTGCTGCTAAGCCGCTGGCTGCAGGACCTGTGAGGTTGAGCAATGGAACAGCGTGCAGCCAATCACAAACAGGGGGCCTGAACCCCCTGTCAAAAACTCTGTATCTTGACTCCACCTGTACTTGCGGTGGCGTCAAGATACAATAATACCACAATTCCTTCTCTTAAAACATGTGTTATTATTAATTGTAATTATTATTTGATCTGTTATGTTGATAAGAATAATTATTTTGATCATCACTACTTTTCCTGGCTAATAAAATGTTACGTTGGATAATGTTATTACATATTATAAATTATTTCTTACGTACCGGTCTATTGTTCGTTATCACTCTATTATAATATTGCCTATTTTAGTAGCCTATCCAACATACCCGATTGCATTAGCTGTCCAGATTGCTGTTGAACCAATTCATATCTGCATCATGAACTACCAGGCATAATGTTTCTCTTTCCATACCAATATTATTAATTATAGTTATCACTATTATTTGAGAAATCCTTACAAACTTCTCCAAGACACACAACAATTTCTAGAATTTTCTTCAGACCATTTGTAACCCTTTTTGTCATCTAAATAAGTTGCCTTGATGGAAAGCTGTGTCGCACCACTGATCTTGAGTGTTGACACCTTTACACAATTTGCTGAGTCTCCTGAATGCACCCTGTGCCATTTAGTGTGCTGAGTTGAAACTACATGATATATGACAAAATGCAGCCCAGACAGAGTCCTACAAGTAGGCATCTTTCAAAAGTTATAAGTTTGTTGCAGGTCTCTACCAACAGTAGACAAAATCCTTCAGGTAGGGACGTGTCAAATTAATTATTAAGGAGTTAACTGAAAATTCAAAAAATTGCTTCTTCGGACTCTAAACCCCAGGCTGATACAGTTTGTATATTGTAGCAAAGTATCAGTATCAAACTAAATGGTTACATGGAGCAAAATGTAGATACCATTTTAAGTATAAATGTCAGTCGCCAATGACTAAGGCTGCCTGTCCACGGGCGTTCTTGAATTGCGTTCCCCATTTCGATAATCTGGCCACGGGGAACACAATGCACGCTTTCCATAGCGTTGTTATGCCCCACTGCCCACGAGTGGAGAATCATTGCGATTCTCTGCTCTCAGACGGCAATTTGCAGCATGCTGCGAAATGCCGCGATTCTCCGCGGTCAGCCTATCTGTCAGATAGGCTGACAGCGGAGATCCGTCTGCCGGCTCCTGCTCCCAGGCTGCGGGATACCGCAACGCCCGTGGACAGACAGCCTAAACCCCACACATTAAAAGGGGTATTCCGGAGGCTAGGCGAAATTTCCCTATTGTTTAAACTCACTGCCATTATTCCAAACGTCCATCTAAATTGTCAAACTGAACTCCAATAACTTGTTTACTCATCTGCACCTCTGCCACATTCTAGCCAACTTCAAATTTCCACATGGTTATTAAAAATGGACACTGGGGAGGGCAAAAATTACATCTCCCACAATGCCCTATAGCTAGCTACTGACATACATAACTGTGCAAATTGTGTTAAAGGAGATGTCTCGAGGCAGGAGTGGATTTTTTTTTCCCCAGTCCCCCTAATTAAGCATACATTACTAAGCCCCCTGTAAATGACTTTTCTAGCTGGTTTGTACTTACCGTTCCAGCGTTTCAGCAACTTATAAAAATTTTCCCAAGATGGCCGCCGGCTCTTTTCCCGTCGCTTGCTGCAGCCCGACGTGCGCACTCCCGAGACGCTACCAGCTGTGTCTCCCTGACAACCAGACGCCCCGCAGCCGCCGACCGGACCCCTGGAGTGAACACGGCCGACCAGTCACCCACCGCCAGGCAGCAGGTAACCGGCGCAGCCCCCCCCTGGCACAGCGGCAGCCCCCCCATCGCAGCGGCAGCCCCCCCATCGCAGCGACAGCCCCCCCCCATCGCAGCGACAGCCCCCCCCGGCACAGCGGCAGCCCCCCCATCGCAGCGGCAGCCCCCCCATCGCAGCGACAGCCCCCCCATCGCAGCGACAGCCCCCCCCATCGCAGCGACAGCCCCCCCATCGCAGCGACAGCCCCCCCCATCGCAGCGACAGCCCCCCCCATCGCAGCGACAGCCCCCCCCCCGGCGCAGCGGCAGCCCCCCCGGCCCATCACTTACCATGACGGCGGGACAGCTGGACGGCGGGACAGCTGGGCGGCTTCTCCGGACAGCTCGGCAGCTCTGCACCTTCCTCTAACAGAGGATGGTACAGAATGGCCGCTCCAGCGCGCTCCCGAGCAGTGACAGCTCATCTGCGCATGCGCAGAAGAGCTGTAGCGGGGAGCACACTGAAGTGGCTCGTGCTAAAAGGAGAAGAACGGACTGCGCACGCGCGTCTAAAAAAGCAAGCTGCCAGCGAATTTAGACGGAACCATGGAGACGAGGACGCTAGCAGGTAAGTGAATAACTTCTGTATGGCTCATATTTAATGCACGATGTATATTACAAAGTGCATTAATATGGCCATACAGAAGTGTATACCCTCACTTGATTTTGCGAGACAACCCCTTTAAGTCATAACCATTGGATACCAAAGGAGAACTCAGCAGGGGGTGGGGAGGAGGGCACAGGTAAAGCAATATCTCTGCAGGTTTGTAAAACAAGGTATAACATTATATTACAAAATTACAAATGATCACTTTATGAAGCATATAACTTTCACTTTGAATCCCTGGAATACCACTTTAAGTAAACACATTAGAAGTTATCCCATCTGATAATATAGAAGCTCATCCTATTACATGTGAATCTAAATAGAGGAGAAGAGAAATTATTTTGCTGTCTTCAAGTATCAACTTAAAGAGTGTGGTGTGAACACAGGAGTCCGTGTGAGACTTCATGGCCTGAAATCATCCATATGTGTTGCTATCATGCAATCCAATTCCTTTATATATTTGCGTTCTGCACACAGTTGCGCTAACAGCTTTGAAATACCATCTCATGAAACATGACAGGTATTCATTGGACTTGAAGAATTTTACTTTATTAGTAATATCTTATCTCATGTCTCATATGTTTTCTATGTGTGTTCCATCTTCAGTCCAGGGGTATGTCCATGGGGGCCAACATCGGTTGCAGACCTGGTGATGTGTCTTTTTGGGAGGAGCTATATTTTCTCTTCTTATAATGTTTTTCAGCACTGTATTTTCTGGTATGGCAGGTGCATCGATGACCTTCTCGTGATTTGGAGGGGGTTCAGCACCTGTCATACCTGATTTTATTAAGTACATTAATGACAACAAATTTAATATTAGTTTTTCCCATAACTTCAATGCTGATATTCATTTTTTGGATCTACAACTATTCGGCATTCCTAATGAGATTATCCATATTTTTATGTTTCGTGCACCTTCAGCAAAATACACTATACTCAGGGCTGATAGTAACCATCCACGCCCCACTATAAAAGCTGTGCCAGTGGGTGAAATGATGAGATCTAGGAGAAACTGTTCCTGTAAAATTGATTAGATTTCGAAGCACAATGATTTTTGTCAATGACTTGTAAGGAAGGGTTGTCCCCTTGGATGTTACAAAGTGCCTCCAGAATTGTTGATGCCAAGTCTCATTAAATGGACAGGTCCTCTGTAGAGATGAGTGAGTGCCCAAATGCTCGAGTCCACGTTATTTGAGTCTAGCTTTTCGTAAAATTCGAGAGCTCTACTCGAGTAACGAACCCCATTGGCTACACTGGGAGTCTCGAGCATTTTTGTATGTGGGACGCCGAGTTCCGAGCTTTTTTTCTTTCTTTCTTGGTTCGTGTTCTCTCTCTCTCTCTCTCCCCTGCCTGCCAGACAAAAAATTTGCAATTCACGCGCACTGCGTCGCAGCGGGGAGGGGCCAAAACAGGCACGTCGCAGCAGGTAGGAGCCAAAAACTGGGGCGGGGTTGAACACAGCTTGATGCTCGTTCGAGTAACGAGCAACATCGAGTCCGCTAATACTCGAACGAGCATCAAGCTCGACAGAGTACGTTCGCTCAACTCTAGTCCTCTGACGTCAATGAGCATGGTCTAAATACAAAATATGACAAGCCTGTTCTAATATTAAATTATATTAATCAGATGAAAAAGATCATTTCCGAGTACCTACCCATATTATTGGAGGATGGGAAGCTCCATACCATTTTAAGTGATGGCTTTGGAATTGCCTACAAAAAAGATCCCTATTCTCTCCAGTATTTTGTCACCTAGTTTATTTATTTCCTCCAATTCTTCCAATAAGTGCTGGCATGTCCTTTTGCCGAAATTGTGAAGAGTTTTCATAATACTGACAATTCTCAGCATTCTGCTGTCCAACATTACATTAGTTGCACTTCAGATCATAATCTATGTCCTGGAATGTACTGTTTGCAACAAGTTGTACGTTGGATGCACTACTAGGTAACTCAGAACGCGCTTTTTGGAACAATGGTAATATTGGATCCTGGGTAACATATGAGCTTTAGTGGATCACTGTCCTTCGGTTTCACTCTGTCATGATAGTTTTTTAGCCCACTTTTTAGCCCAGCTTTTTAGCCCACAATGTGTCAAGCAGGAACATTTTGTTACATTTGGTTTATTGTCAAACCTACTCTGCTATATCTGTACGTTTCAATATTTATATATCATTATTTTGGTGGTCAATCATTATATGCTCTGTGTTTTTTATGTGAAACCTAACTATTAGTACAACATTGCCCAGCATGCTGATTACACCACACTAGGCATGCTCTGCACTTTATGCGGATGCTTGATACTTGTAAGTGGTATGGTATTTACCAAGCAGTACAACAATGCCCAGTATGCTGATAATAGAGCATTTACTGGACGTTAGCTGTGATCTTGATAGCAGGTACTGATTCAGCAGAGCTCAATATGCTCTTTGGGGCACAGTGGGCATCCGTTAGCTTCAAATTAGCATGGTTACTTGTGCACACATTGGCATCCATAACATGTATTGCACTAGTGTCTAATCATGGCGTCTGCAGCTACTTGAGTACTCAACATGTTTGTCTGAGCTGGTACACGTCGATAGCACAACATTTCTTTTATGTCACATAACACTATATTCGTCCGATCTTCAACGTGGTGAGTGAAGTTTACTATATTTTGGCTTGTGTTTTTTATCAAGCATTCCATGGTGATTTATATCTCATGTGTTGCATTTGCATTTGTGGCACTCATGACATTTTTAATTGCACAGATAGTGTCCAACATGCTGGTGATATTATATTAAGCATCTGTTGGACATGTATTGTGATCCGTGATAGTGCTAATGGATATAGCAGAGTATATCGCTTGGAGCGGATTGGTCATACGCTAGTTACGGGATTCCATGGCTACCTAGGTGCATGCCAGTATCCACATTACGCATGGATTGGCATCCAGTTATGGCGCCTGCAGTCACATGAGCATTGTATATGTTTATGCTGGCACAGGGTGGTACAAATTCTAGTGTTTGGCTTATTTGATATGACTTCCTAATGGGATAAGCAAAAATCGTAGTTACTATTATTTAACATCTTAACTTGACTGTGTTTATCACTAAACGAATGATTCCCTGTACTCTATTAACCCCTGCGAAAGAGGAAGAACTACAGTGCTATATTATAGAATATATGTGGTTATCACAGCCAAGATAATATCTTAGTTGTGTGAGCAGAAAGGAGCTTTAACCTCACGGCCTGTGATACCACCGCTAGTGCTATAACACACTGTTAGGCCACTCTTACAATGTGCTTTTTACCACAGCATTTTGAACATGCAGTAGAACGCTTCCATTGTTTTCAATGGGACCTCGCCTATATGCCCTTAAGCGCAGTCTGCTCTATTTTACCGTGTTTAGCGCACCTCATCAACAATGGGGTGCGCTAAATCCAGCTCTCGGAGACAGGAACATGCGGCCGGAAATGAAAGTTAAATTGTGGCATTTGCCGCCCGCATTTATGAGAGTGGCTTTAGCAGATGTCTGCCCCACATCGGCCGGTCTCCTCAGTGCTTTCTGCCTCTTCAATGTTTGGTAAAAGCTCCGTTCTGCTCACACAGCTAAGATCTTATCTCAGCTTTCACAGGGTTACTAGTGCACTGAATGATTACTGACAGAGGAGAAAGGAGAGCAGATATGTACCCAGTTCTCTGTCCTGACGCTACCATACAAGCAGAACAGGTTCTGTGTTTAGAAGTCATTTTCATTTCCTAAGGCCTCCTTCCCACGAACGGATTTACGCCGCGTAAATTCGCGGCAAAAATCCGCTGCGTGGCCCCCTGCTATTAGGTTCTATTGAACCTAATAGCACAATGCTCACGATGCGTAATTCCACCGCGGAATTACGCACCGCGATTTCTCCCGTCCTCACCCGCAGCATGCTCTATTTGCTGCGGGTGAGGACGGGCTGTACGCGCTGACGGCTTCCATTGCAGTCAATGGAAGCCGTCCGTTCACGCTATCTCCCGCTGTAACCAGCGGGAGATAGCGTGAAAAAACGCTTCCCCACCTACCGCCGCAGCGTCATTTGACGCGGCCGGCGCGTCACGTGACACTGCCGGCCGCGTCACGTGACGCGGTGGGCGTGTCACACGACGCGACGGCGGTGGGCGGGGAAGCGTTTTCACGCTATCTCCCGCAGGTAAGTATAGGGGCTCTGGGGGGCGCCGTGACGGGCTTCACTGCGTAATATTACACGGCGGAGCCCGTCACGCTCGTGGGAAGGAGGCCTTATGATGGTCCCCAGGATAAAATGAACAGTAAGAAATGACTAAAAGCATTTAGGGATCTATTTATTCTTCAGAATTAACTTTATTTGTTCTCTATTTCTCAGAAAATGCCTTTAAAGAAATTATTTCAACACTACTAGAAAGTTTCATCTATATGGCTGATTTGTCTATTTAGTGAGGATCTGAAGAGCATTGATTGCAAAGTCAGATTCCAGCCATTGTTAAAAAATTGTTAGTTCAAAAAATGAAGAAGTCAGCACTAAAGCATGACAAAAGTTATGAGCAATGAATCCACTTCTTATTTGCACAAGTTCTAGGTATGAGATTAGTAACTGGGCTCCACCAACAATCCACTGTTGATGGGAATGTCAGACATTAAAGAATTTTTGATCTGCAACTGTAGACCATCCTGGGATTCGGGATTAGTATTTTTTTCCGGAGTGAATGCAAATTATTGGAATATTTTACAGTAATACTTTTAGAGGAGGTTCAATTTTCCCACTTAGTTTCCCAAAGCAGTCACCATCATGTTCTAGTAATATTTTTCACGGTCAGCTACAAAAGGCTTCAACGTTTTCCAGCTAATAACGCTGCCAAACTAACAGATCTATTAACATTCCACAAGGCTTGCATTTGTAAGTGAACATTATACAGAGGGACACATTGAATTACATGATGTCCTCATTTGCATGCTTTACACATAATCAATTACATCTGCAAAGCTTCAAAAACATTTGTTAGTCAGACATCCTATTTGATTTTCAAAAAACCTAATGGCCCATTTTAGCTCATCAAATGCACAATTATTCATAAGCTATCCCAACTCTAAAGGCCCATTTAGGCACAACGATTATCGCTAAAATTCACTCAAAAGCCATCTTTTGAGCAATAATCGTTGCGTCTAAATGTGCCCATCTTTCAGTTTTCTGCCAAATGATGGATTTCAGTTTGGCTTGAAATCCGTCCTTCAGCAGAACAGATGATTACATTGTCTCAGCTATTCTCAGCTGTCAGCCCCGCCGGAGGAACAAAGAATTTATTCAGCAAACAGCGGGTGGTCCTCTGAATAAATTCAGCTCCCTGCAGCTCACATGCTACTAATTGGTACTAATAGGCATTAGTACCAATTAGTAGTTTATGCAAAATGGACCCAATACATAGGAGTTTGAATCTTCCATCTTATATTAGATTTTCCAATCACTATGTATAGCATCCAAGCTTCCAGAACTTCCAATAATTGGAAACTCTTTACAAATTTCCATATGAGAAAAAAACTATGGGAAGAGATGGACCCAAAAAATCCATGAAAAACATGGATGCATAAATATAAAATGTATATAATTAATGTGAAAAAATACAGAGACAGCAAAGGGAGCAATAAAAAAACAATGCCATCTCCATATTCTCCCCTAAACCGTTCACGTTTCCATGGAATGCTGTAATTCAATGTCAAACCTCACAATTATTCCTACAGTAGTACTTGAAAGTTTGCGAACCCTTCAGAATTCTCCAGATTTCTGCTTATTTTTGACCTTAAATTAGATCAGATTAAAGAGAATATTTATTTATTCAGGAAAATGATCCAATATTACATTTGTGAGTTCTAAAAGTATGTAAATCTTTGTTTTCAGTATCTTGTAAAGCAATAACTGCATCTAAACTTTTCCAGTAATTGTTGATTAGTTCTGCACATCGGCTTGGCAGAATTTTAGCTCATTCATCCGTACAATAAAGCTTCAGCTCTGTTATGTTGGTTGGTTTCCTCCCATGAACTGCTGGCTTCAGGTCCTTACACAACATTCCTATAGGATTAAGGTCAGAACTTTGACTTGGCCATTCCAAAACCTTAACTTTATTTTTTTTAACCATTCTATTGTTCTATTGTAGAACAACTTTGAGTCGTTACCTTGCTGCATGACCCATGTTCTCTTGAGATTCAGCTTACACATAGATATCGTGACATTTCCCTTTAAAATTAGCTGATATAATTCAGAAATCCATGTTCCATCATTGATGGCAAGCCCTACTGGCCAAGATGCAGCAAAATAGGCCCAAACCATGATACATCATCACATTTCACAGATAGTATGAGGTTTTTATGCTGTACTCAAGTGTTTTCCTTTCTCCAAATATAATATTTTCCATTTAAAGCAAAAAGCTCTATTTTGGCCTCATCCATTCACAAAACATTGTTCCAACAGACTTCTGGCTTGTTTACATGATCTTCAGCAAACCTGCAGATGAGCAGCAATGTTCTTTTTGGAT
This sequence comes from Eleutherodactylus coqui, assembly GCF_035609145.1. NCBI lineage: Eukaryota > Metazoa > Chordata > Amphibia > Anura > Eleutherodactylidae > Eleutherodactylus > Eleutherodactylus coqui. Next base: position 123,926,456 of record NC_089838.1, on the reverse strand, counting down.
AACTGCTGCTTTCTCCTTGCAAATCTGCCATGCACACCATTGTTGTTCAGTGTGCTCCTGATGGTCGATTCATGAACAGTAACATTAGCTACCGGTAATACGAGATAGGATTTTAGTTGCTTTGCAGTTACCTTGGGTTCCTTTGTGACCTCGAAGTCTATTATATGCCTTGCTCTTTGGCATAATCTTTGTTGGTCAACCACTCTTGGGAGGATAATAATGAGCATCAACAATACTTCTGAGGTGTACAAAAATCCCCTCTGTTCATGCCATGATACACTTCCACAAACGTGTTGTGAAGATAAGACTGATCTCTGTTCTTTAAATAAAACACATTATCCACTTGCCATTCCATTGGTTAAAAACATCTGACTTTAATTTCACATTTAAATTATCTCCTAATCCAAAAGGTTCACATACTTTTGCCACCCACAGACATGCGATACTGGATCATTCTCAATAAATAAATGACCATATCTAATATTTTGGATTCATTTGTTTGATTAGGTTCTCTTTGTCTAATTTTAAAGACTTGTGTGAAAATCTGAAGTAGTTTTAAGTCAAATATAAGCAGAAATATGAAAAATTCTGAAGGGTTCACAAACTTTCAAGCACCCTTGTATAATATAGAATATCTCTGCAATAACATTATACAGGTTTTCTGCATCCTGTGGGAATGACCCGAGGTGTTCTAAGAAGAGTCCAACATATAATGAACTTCTCATGAGTGTTGCATATTTTCATAATACACATTGAGGAAGAACTGGCACATCAGTTAACCCTTTCCAATCCACTGTCTGACGTCTTAAGACATTACGATTTAAGGCTGTACAGCTCCGATGTTGGAAGACGTCCGTCGGGGTTCTCTTACTGTATATTGCCAGCCTCTTTGCTGTCGGAGCCTATCCAACGTGTCACCTCATGCAGTACTGGCTTTAGCCAGCAGATAGGCCGTTGCATAACGGCAGAAAAAGAGTAAGCCCCCTAGGAAAACCAGGATACAAACTGGATTGGAAAGGGTTAAAGGGCTGCAGAAAGGGCAGAGAGGTAAAAATGACAACCATTTCCATGCTCCAAATTCTCCCTGCCCACCACCTTAACCTCCGTTTGGACTTGACTTTCAGTACCTTACTATTTAATATTTCCCAGTTTACCCCTTTCCCTTACTCCCCCCCCCCCCCCTCTATGTCCTAACAAGTATAATCAACTTTTGTGCTAAAATGTAATAAATTGGAAAAAAAGAACTCATGCTTAATTTAACTAGGAAACTGGAGTTGCAGATCGATATATTTCTTAATGTTCCATCCCAGTAATTTGAGAATGACCACACATTCAGATGTTTTTTATCTGCACATTTTTTTTATTTTGTCTGGCTAATGGACTAAAATGATGACAAGAAAATTGTTTTGTGTCAGTTGAGCACAACAACTAGTTTTTCCGTTGCTTCAGAATCCTAAAAAGGTTATTTTTAAAATCGTAATTCCAAAGTATTTCAGTAAGTCTGCAACGCCAGAAACACATTAAAAACCTTTTACTCTCTACACTTTCATCTGTGAATAATATGGAGAAGACGACTAAAATTATTTTTCAGAATGATATAGCTCTAACACCTGCGGCGCACAGCATAGTGCCAGTTCATCCAGAATCCTTATTTTTAGACATACAGCCTAAGTAAAGCATTTCCCTCATTAGACTAAATCAGATGAAGTAGCATGTCATTACAAAATATTTTAACAGTAACGTATTTCCCAGAACACTTTAGCACCACACCCTGAACTCTCCTAACAAGTTTTACAGTAAATTAGGGATGATATAAAAAATAGTTCTTCATACCAAGGATGGTGCAGGAAAATGGATTTGGTTACTAAAGTAACTGTATATTTATTTCCACCCAAAACAAGAAATCCTCTTTTAAAATATGACCTTTATAATAAATGCATTAACAGAGTCCTGTAAACCCAAGATATTACACCAACAATCACATGTATATGATTATCACCAAATGCATCCAAATAAGCAGGGCCATCTGTCCAAATTTTTCTTTAAGTGAATCCATATTAATCAAAGCCTCCGACACGGGCAGCTTATACTCATAGTTCGAATATAATACCTCCATATGTATCAAGCAGTAATGAATATGCATTAATCTGTCAGAGGAGGATGTGTACTCACAAATCCATAGGGTCAGCCCAAATAGACCAAGCAAATAAGTCAAAATATCAGTCAAGAGGTATGATGGACCAGGGTTGATGAATTTGTTCCTAGTCACTCACTATCTGCCTGCAACTAAAGCAACCGCCATGATAAATCATCTCACTGTCCACCACTGCACCATGCATCATATGCCATCAACCTGGCACTCTTTCCATATCCCATAACTTTCCCTCACAAGTCACATGGTTCATACAGGGCACACCAACATATTTAGTGGGTGCTACAACTGCCTATAATGGCAACAGAGAAGAAGGCACTTTAAAGTCCCCTGAATGAAGTACCGTGTTTTTCGCTCTATAAGATGCGCCGGACAATAGGACGCACCCCAATTTAAAGGGTGAAAATAGGGAAAAAGTATTTTGGACTCACCCAGGGACAGTTTAGGGGATAGTGCCGGGTGACGGAGCACAAGAGGTCTAAAACAGCAGAGCTCCGTATCATAGCAGCGCTTATCTATGACAGGTGGAAGGGAAAAAGCCAATTGGTGGAGGCGAGGAAGCAGCAACAGTTCCCGACGGCTTCACCACCAATCAGTGGTACGTATGGGCGTTCTTCAGGCCTGGTCCCTCATCGACTGATATTCTAATTTATTTTTTTGGGTCTATGGGTGCTGATTCTATGGATTTGTGAGCATAAGTACTATTCTAGCAGATAATGCAGATTTATAACTGCTTGCTGGATATTGAGATATTATAGTTGGACTATGAGTATAAGCTGTCTGAGGCTTTGATTAATATGGATTCACTCTAAGAAAAATTTGGACAGATGGCCCCTGCTTATTTGGATGCATTTGGTGATATTAATATACACATGATTATTGGTATAATATCTTGGGCTTACAGGACTCTTTATATATATAATAGATATGATATTTTAAAGGAGTTTTCTTGTTTTGGTTGGGAATTATGGACATTGAACCCCAATTATATGTGCTGACATATAAACATACACTACCGTTCAAAAGTTTGGGGTCACCCAAACAATTTTGTGTTTTCCATGAAAAGTCACACTTATTCACCACCATGCGTTGTGAAATGAATAGAAAATAGAGTCAAGACATTGACAAGGTTAGAAATAATGATTTGTATTTGAAATAACATTGTTTTTACATCAAACTTTGCTTTCGTCAAAGAATCCTCCTTTTGCAGCAATTACAGCATTGCACACCTTTGGCATTCTAGCTGTTAATTTGTTGAGGTAAGCTTGTGAAATTGCACCCCACGCTTCTAGAAGCATCTCCCACAAGTTGGATTGGTTGGATGGGCACTTCTGGCGTACCATATGGTCAAGCTGCTCCCACAACAGCTCAATGGGGTTCAGATCTGGTGACTGCGCTGGCCACTCCATTACCGATAGAATACCAGCTGCCTGCTTCTGCTGTAAATAGTTCTTGCACAATTTGGAGGTGTGTTTAGGGTCATTGTCCTGTTGTAGGATGAAATTGGTTCCAATCAAGCGCTGTCCACTGGGTATGGCATGGCGTTGCAAAATGGAGTGATAGCCTTCCTTATTCAGAATCCCTTTTACCCTGTACAAATCTCCCACCTTACCAGCACCAAAGCAACCCCAGGCCATCACATTACCTCCACCATGCTTACCAGATGGCGTCAGGCATTCTTCCAGCATCTTTTCATTTGTTCTGCGTCTCACAAACGTTCTTCTTTGTGATCCAAACACCTCAAACTTGGATTCATCCGTCCACAACACTTTTTTCCAGTCTTCCTCTGTCCAATGTCTGTGTTCTTTTGCCCATTTTAATCTTTTTCTTTTATTGGCCAGTCTCAGATATGGCTTTTTCTTTGCCACTCTGCCCTGAAGCCCAAAATCCCGCAGCCGCCTCTTCACTGTAGATGTTGACACTGGTATTTTGCGGGTACTATTTAATGAAGATGCCAGTTGGGTACCTGTGAGGCGTCTGTTTCTCAAACTAGAGACTCTAATGTGCTTATCTTCTTGCTTAGTTGTGCAACGCGGCCTCCCACTTCTTTTTCTACTCTGGTTAGAGCCTGTTTGTGCTGTCCTCTGAAGGGAGTAGTACACACCGTTGTAGGAAATCTTCAATTTCTTAGCAATTTATCGCATGGAATAGCCTTCATTTCTAAGAACAAGAATAGACTGTCGAGTTTCAGATGAAAGTTCTCTTTTTCTGGCCATTTTGAGCGTTTAATTGACCCCACAAATGTGATGCTCCAGAAACTCAATCTGCTCACAGGAAGGTCAGTTTTGTAGCTTCTGTAACGAGCTTGACTGTTTTCAGATGTGTGAACATGATTGCACAAGGGTTTTCTAATCATCAATTAGCCTTCTGAGCCAATGAGCAAACACATTGTACCATTAGAACACTGGAGTGATAGTTGCTGGAAATGGGCCTCTATACACCTTTATAGATATTGCACAAAAAAACAGACATTTGCAGCTAGAATAGTCATTTACCACATTAGCAATGTATAGAGTGCATTTGTTTAAAGTTAGGACTAGTTTAAAGTTATCTTCATTGAAAAGTACAGTGCTTTTCCTTCAAAAATAAGGACATTTCAATGTGACCCCAAACTTTTGAACGGTAGTGTATATACCTAAACGCACACCTCTGAATTCCTCCATGTATAATGATTAGGTTTCTGTTGATGCCTATGGAATGGTTAAATCAGCACTTGGGGATCATTTAACAAGGACAGATGCTTCAGATTGTGGCCAAGTTAATATGGTAGCCATTTTAACGAAAGGGCTTTGTTACAACAGGAACAGTTTGTGTATTAAAATGGAAAAACAATAACTTTAACAACTTGTGACAGCATGTTAAACAATACTGGAAAAGCAATAAACATGACATTCATATACAAAGCATAGACACATTTGCTTTTGGTCGGGAGGGTGTCAATGCTACACATTGTGTGGAATTAATCCTATACGCCAAAGATTCCATCCAGTGTTCCGTGACAATAAAGCAGCTGCTATCATTTAAGTCCGATCCCCACTGCAGGGGACAATGGAAACAGAAAAACGCTTTCTCAAGCATTCTTCGGAAAACAACACAATCTATGCATTAATCTACAGCCACAAACAAGCCGCAACTATTTGCGTGCCTGCTTTCTTGAATACAGATCACGTACAGACTGCAGATACAAAGCTTCAATATTCACTTATAAGTTACACAACATCTTCGAGCTATTGAAATGTGCTAGGCGGATGACCAACTTGTGAAACATACTAATAGTCTGTTTCCAATTCAACCAATATACTTAATATCTAGTGGAAACTGTGGTCTCCACAAGTCCTGCCTGGGGGATCTCATGACTCTCTAGAGGCCCGGGGTTTAGGCATGTATGCCCATAGCAGAGTGTTAACTGTTTGATCATTTGTTACCTGCCTTTAGCGATTCGATTTTCTGCGTAAAGAAGGCATTTGTTGAACAATGCTAAATAAGGGCATATTAAAAACATTTCTTGTCCTTTTGATTTCATCCAGGAAACAGCTTTACAAAACAAAAGAACACCAAACCTAATGCGGTAATGCAGACTGAACACCTGGAATCCATTCTTTTTAGTTAATACCTATTGAATGGGCAGACTTCACAAAAAAACCCATGCATCAAATAACAAAAAATGTATTTCTTTAACACATTTATGAAGGGCATATGTATTCCACAGCACTGTACATCACTTGATTTACCCATTAGGGCTCACAGCCTGAATTCACCTATTAGTAGGATTTTGGATGTGGGAGGAAATCCACTCAAACATACAAACTCTATAGAGATGCTTCCCATGGCTGGACTTGAATTCAGGACTTCAGCACTGCAAGTCAACAGTGCTGATATTACATCATGAGTAGCCATACTTATATAACATAGGGTACAAGGTCACAGACCAAGAAGACTCTGTATGCAGTCACCAATCACAGAACGGCAATGTGCACATCCTACATGTTAAGAGTTGGGTTCCGCTGCAACATGCAATGCAGTAATGAAACGCTCCCACTAAAACAACCAGTTTACATTTTGCCTTTATCCTACTATAAGGGCTCCTACCGACTTGCGTTTTTTTTTTAACGCGAATGTCAATGGGACTTTCTAATGTTAAAAATGCATCGCGAGTTTGTGCTTTGTGTTTTTTGAGTGATGCGTTTTTAACATTAGAAAGTCCCATTGACATTTGCGTTAAAAAAACGCAAGTGGGTAGGAGCCCTAGTAAATATTTTATATGAACTGGACTTAAGTTATGATACATAAAAGGTAGATATGACCATGAAAAGCAAATTTAAAATAAAAAGCAAAAATTTTTATGCAAAATTAGGCTAACCTTTGAGTCATCTTGCCCAAATTTTTTTAAAGACTTCCTCACATAGTCTGTAAAGGATGATGACTTGGAAAAGATCTTTCCAACACGTTGGTCACTGAAAAATAAGTGTTACAAATACATTGTTATTGGTACAAACTCCAAGTATTAACCTTGGAATCACAAAGAAGTTAACAGGAAAAAAAAAACAACAAGAAAATGAAACAAAAAATTAATAGAAATGCAATGGATAACCCACCACTAGAGATGAGCGAGTATACTCGCTAAGGCACTTTACTCGAGCGAGTAGTGACTTAGCCGAGTATCTCCCCGCTCGTCTCTAAAGATTCGGGGGCTGCCGCGGGTGACAGGTCAGTTGCGGTGGGGAGCGGGGGGGGGGGGGGGGGGGGGGGAGAGAGGGAGAGAGAGATCTCCCCTCCCTTCCTCCCCGCTCTCCCCCGCCGGCCCCCGAATCTTTAGAGACGAGCGGGGAGATACTCGGCTAAGGCACTACTCGCTCGAGGAAAGTGCCTTAGCGAGTATACTCGCTCATCTCTACCCACCACCCAAACTATTTTTTTATAATACTATAATTAGTTTACACGATGAGACATTTCCCTCTTTGTACAAGATTACAAACTTAAACGGTATGATCAACTTCTTACATTTTTAGGATAGTCTTGTTCTGTGGAACTAGCGAATAGGACCTTGAAGGAAAACAATTGTTGAAATTTGGCATAATTATGTTTGGGTTTAAAATAACTTTAAAAATAAAACCGGTCACAAACATAACATATTAGAACAATGCATTATTCATAATGTAAAAAAGAAACAACGCTACAAAATCAAACAATAGAAACATGTTTTCTCAACAGTCCTACGAGTTCAACATATGGAAAAACTTAAATTTTCAAATTAGAACAGGTCACACGGTGGTTAGTGGGAGCCTCATGTCCTGGTTTGAGAATTTATAGCTACAGGACAAAAAAAAATCTTAGCACGTCAGATTAAGATCTAAATCATATCACAAAGACTACATTCACATACAAAAAATATTGGATGATGTGCAATATTTTACTTTACGAAGTTAAATGGTTGACAAGGTTAAAAAATACACAGGGCCATCAAGGGCAACCTCTAATCCTATCATGTTGATCGAGAGAAAGGCAAATCCCCCCATAAGGCAGGTGCCAAGTGCCCCATAATAGAAGACAAATTCCTTTCTGCAATCAGAATAAATCCCTAGATCAACGTCCCATATCCAGAAATCAGGTACCCATAACTAACAGTATACTTTTCAAGAAAGGCATCCTAGCCCCTTTTGAACCATCATGTGGCAGAGAGTTCCATAAACAGTACAAATCGTGATGATTGCAGAACTTGTTTCCACGGCCCAAGTGCATAACCCTACATTTATCTGCATTAAACTTTATTTGACTTTTCTTCACCCAACCTTCCCCAAATCCTTCTATTATATTATATTATCCTCCTCTCTGTTGATTACTTCACAGAGCTTAGTCTAGGGCTGGGCAATTTTGCTAAAAATTTAAATCTTGATTTTATAAAACATACGGACAATTCTTGATTTTAATCTCAACTTTATTTCACTAAATTAACTGAAAAAAAATAGCCCTATGAGGCCTTGATTTTTGCTGGATGAGTTGAACTTTTTAATGGCACCACTTTTGGATACATATAATGTGTTCTTGTACTTTTATTAAATTAGCTTTTTTTGAAAGGGGATGGGAAAAAAAACCCTGAAATTCAGCCATGATTTTTTTACGGCATTCACTATAGAGTATAAATGACATGCTACCTTCATTATGCAGATCCCTACGTTTATTGTGATACCACATTTATAGTTTTTTTCATATATACAGTACTACTTTTCCACAATTACTTAACCCTTTACTGATGAGCCTATTTTTGCCCTTAAGGACCAAGAGATTTTCATCATCGCATGAGCCATAACTTGTTGACATAATCATGTGAGGGTTTGCTTTTTTTGAGACAAGCTGTATATTTTAATGGCATCACTCTGCGGTACATATAATATGCTGTATAACTTTTATTACATTTTTTTTTGGTAGGGATAGATGGCAAAAAAACCCAAAATTCCACCATTGATTTTGCGTATTGTTTTTGTAGTGTTCACCAATGAGTAAAAATAGCACGATAATTACCGTATATACTCGAGTATTAGCCGACCAGAGTATAAGCAGAGTCAATAAGTTTTACCACAAAAAACTGGTAAAACTTATTGACTCGAGTATAAGCCTAGCTATACTGAAGTATATACTAGATAAAGAAAAAATGCAATACTCAGCTCCCAGCCGGCGTCTGTGTCCCCAGCGTGATGGTCTCCCTGGCAGTGCAGCAAGCTGCTTGAGAATTCTCCCTGCTGTCATCTCCCTGCTCAGCTTTGAATTCCCCCGCCATCAGTGCTGTGTAAGTAAGCGCTATGATTGGATTGAGCGCCAGCCAATCAAAGCTAGCGCTCAATAAACCAATCACAGCCATTCAGTGATGTCATCAACTGAATGGCTGTGAATGAATGATCGAGTGTCGGCTGTGATTGGCTGGTACTCGATTCAATCACAGCGCTTACCTACACAGCGCTGACGGCGGGGGAATTCAAAGCCGAGCAGGTAGATGACAGCGGGGAGAATTCTCAAGCAGCTTGCAGTACCACCAGGGAGGCCATCGCGCCGTGGACACAGATGCAGGCTGGAGGGTGAGTATTGCATTTTTTTTTTAACCTCACTTGAGTATAAGCCGAGGGGGGCTTTTTCAGCATAAAAAATGTGCTGAAAAACTAGGCTTATACTCGAGTATATATGGTATTTTATCTGGATCAGCATAATGACTGTAATAGCAAGTTTATATAAATGTTATTTTTTTTTTTTTTACTATTGCACAATTAAAACATGTTTTTAAAGACGAATTGAACCTGCATCGCCGCATCCTAAGATCCATAGCATTGTTATTTGTCCAGCAGCAGAACTATGCAAGGGCTTGCATTTTGCAGGAACAGTTTTAATTGGTATCATATTTTGAGGGACGTATGACTTTTGGATTACTTTCTATTGTGTTTGTTTTTGAGGAAAACAAAAGAAAAATATGTACTTGCATTGCTGAATTCCAAGGTCCATAACATTTAATTTTTTATGCCAATGGTGCTCTACGAGGTTTTGCTTTTTGGGAGTCGGTTGTAGTTCCTATTGGTATCATTTTGGGACATTTTGAACACAGCACATGGAAATGTACTAATCTTGTCCGAAAATCGGACAAGAGTAGGACATGCTATATCTTGGGTGAGGTTGTGGATTCTGATTATCTGTACATTTCAAAGGCATTTGATACTGTGCCACCTAAAGGTTGGTGTATAAAATGAGAATACTGGAACTAGGAAAAAACATGAGTAATTGGGTTACCAACTATCTCATTGATGGAAAGCAGAGGAGGATTATTAATGGTGTATCCTCCGATTAGATTAAAGTTAACAGTTGGGTACCACAAGGGTCAGTATTGGGTGCTTTTTTAAACCTGATTATTAAATACATTATGGAGGGCTTACAAAGTATAACTTCAATAAATGTAGATGAGACTGCGCTCTGAAAATTAATCTACAGATCTACAATATCACAGAGGAATTTTTGGAAGCAGGAACCTTGGGTGCAGAAATGACAAATTAAGTTTAATGTGGATCAATGTAAGTTTAGGCACTTGGGTAAAAAACCATTGGAAAAGACTTGGGAACATTAGTGGTTAGTAAACCTTACTTTTGGAGAGAAAGTCAGGCAGCTGCTGCCAAGGCAAATAAAATCACTGACAAAAACACAGTTTTGCCTCTATACAAATCACTAGTCAGACCACACTTATAATATTGTTCACAATTTTGGGCATGTGCATACAAAGAAGATAAGGGAATAAAAGAAATGGCTGGATTGCAGATGATCAAAACAGGTTATTAAGCTTGGGGTTATTAAATTTTTGAAAAATGGCTGCTTAGGGCCAATGTAATTATAATGTACACATATGAATGTAGATGACAGATGTTTTTAATAATCTTTTCACGCCTAAGCCTGCAACCACAACAAGGAAATATCCAAAATTTTGCCAATTTTAACCTATATGGAGTTATACAACTATTTTCATACACATACTCCAAGATAGCATCTCTTAGAAAACCCTAACCTATTTTATCCACAATAGATTAGGAAACTGTAGCCTAGTTTAACAAGCCCTTTTTAAATACTGCCCCACATCTGCTACGTACAAGTCCTGTGGGACAGACCATATCATTGTAGAAGCTTTGAGGGGAAATAAAAGAGAAGTACTGCATATATGTTATCAGGTATTATAGAAGCCTTAAATATTAGAAGTAAAGGTTTGCCTCTTCTTGAATCAAAAATTCAAAGAAGCTTTATTGGCAGAACCAAATAAACTTTAGCAGCGCCAAATCCTTCAGAACTTAGAGGTGCAATGCCATCAGGACCCACTAATTTGTTTACTTTTTACATGTCCCTATAACATTATTAGTTTGCTTTTTTTGGTAATTTAAATATATTTGTTGCCATTGAGGACCCACCCAATATTAATTAAATATTCATACTACACAACTGACTTAAATAATCACTAAATAGAGTTGAGCGAACGTACTCTTCTGAGCTTGATGCTCGTTCGAGAATTAGCATACTCGATGGTGCTCACTACTCGAGCGAGCATAACGCCGTGTTCGACCCCACCATAGTTTTGGCCCCTCCCTGCTGCGACATGTCAATTATGACCCCTCACCGCTGCGCATGTCCACGGTAGTTTGTGGTTGGAGAAAGAGAGAACACAAACCAAAAAAAAAAAAAAGCTCGGCAACCAGCGGGTCCCATACAAAAATGCTCGAGTCTCCCATTCAAGTCAATGGGGTTCGTTACTTGAATAGAGCTCTCGAATTTTACGAAAAGCTCGACTCGAATACGAGGACCTGAGCATTTGGGTACTCGCTCATCTCTATCGCTAAACATTGCCAAACTACATAAATAGCCATGCACCCTATTCTCCTTAGACTTTTATTGTATTCTTCCTAACAGAACTTAATCCAGTATCCATACCTTTGTGTGATGCCATACACTTCTTTGCAGATGACTTGAAGAACTGCTCGATAAAACAAGGACTCGGTAGGAAGCTTGTAAAAGCAAAGTGAACACCAAAATGTGCAAGATTATTCATCAATCAACTGCATTTGAAATACTGTTTACATCAAGTGCCTATAATATGTCTTAAGGAAAATTATATAATGTCTATGTATTGTATGAAATCTTTTCTATTCAGGCTTTTGTAATCTTGGTCTAATACATGCTAGAGTCCCCAAGAGGACAATCAATAATGGTGGCCATTACAATGTCCAAATGTAGAAGCATCTCTGGTTTAGTATGATGAAATCAATTGTGGGTAATAAAGATAATATAAGAGGCTGTTGGGCTCACTTAGTAGAGATGCACTATAAATGAGCATAACAACATGAAAGCACTTGTATGAAGCCAACCAAGAGACCTTTAATGCATAGGAAAATACAAGCTCAGAGCCTAGACTACTGAAAGGGTTCTTCACGGTACTCCAAAACAGGTTCAAAACCATATACAAATATATAGAAATGGCTACTAAAGGCGCCATGTCCGAAATAAAACTGAAGAATATAATGTCAGAATGACGAGAGTAAAAAATAAGTTGATTACATCACAAAAAGACAAAAACAAGCAGAGCTTCATATGTATGTATGTTTCTACCACACGTTTAGTGAGGTCATCTGTCCCCTTCTTCTGGGTTGCGGTGTCTTTTGACTTAAGGTTATAAGTATACTGGGACTTTATTTTAGTTAAGCCTGAGAAAGACTCCATTCTGGAGTTGAAAAACATAACTTTGATTGGCTTTTCTTTTGTAATGTAATACATTTATTTTTTGCTGTCATCATTCGGACATTATATTCATCAGTTTTATTTTGGAAATAACGACTGTAGTAGCCATTTCTATATTTTTTTCATTAATATCTAAAGGTAGGTCACCCATCTAATTCAAAAGAAAAGGGTTGGAATGTTTTTTCTCCCTCACTCCCTATGGAATCATAGAACCTTAAACCATAAACTATTTCTAAACAATTTGAGATTGTATATAATAGCCATCACACTCCCTTGGGATCGTTAAATGAATACTGGGTTTATTATAATTAAGCTAAAGTTCAAATGTAATGTGATTTTTAAACAGACGCATGTCCGTGAAATGACAGAACTAGATGAACAATGAAACAACTGATGTAAGCATTACAATATAATAAAAATGTGCTTGGTTTATACTGTAATACAAAACCTAACCCGTTAGTGACGAGCCTATTTTTTGTCTTATGGACCAAGCTATTTTAGTTGTCGCATTGTAAGAGCTATAACTTGTTGACATAGCCGTATGAGGGCTTGTTTTTTGGGAGGAGTTGTATTTTTTAATGGCAGCACTCTGGGTTACATATAATGTGTTGTATAACTTTTATTCTATTTTTTGAGGGGAGGGACAGATAGAACTTCCCCCCAGAAACTCCTCTATTGTTTTGGGGTTTTCTTTTTATAGCCCTCACCATTTGGTAAAAATAACCCAATAACTTTCTGATGTGAATCAGCACGATTACTGCGATACCAATTTTATAGAGATTTGAAATTTTTTTTTTACTACTTTTGCACAATTAAAACACATTTTTAAAGAAGTATTGAATCTGCATCGCTGCATTCTAAGACCCATAACATTTTTATTTTTCCATGATGCAGGGCTAATAGGCTGAGTTACATGGCAGACATGAAGGCCTTTCTCAGGCTTCCCGCTGCCATGTGAACCCATTGGTACCTTGCCATCACACTTCATGTGCTAATGGGTGACAGAAGAAGTCCTCTCATTTTGTCATCTGCTCGCATGCTGCAGTTGCTATTGATTTTGGCATATAAGGCTTTAATTTGCCAGGATCTGAAGTTTCTATCCTAATCGTAGTTCGAACAAGAGCTTGGCTGTCAGCAGCCAGCCAATTTATCACCTTAAAAAGATGTTTGTGCAGGTTTAAAGCCCATTTGTGAGGTTAGTAAAAATACATATTGGCAATCACTAAGGGGTTAAAAAACACCAACATGTATGTCCTTTACAATATGGTGAACAAAGAAGCAGATAGATTTCTATTAATGTACAGATTACCAAAAATATACTTTAAATATATTTCTATATCACAGCTACCAGTATATTCCAGTTGAGTTTCTATTCTAGACATAGATAGAAACTTCTCTCAACAATGATTACAGGCCCTGTATAAAATTAATAAGATTTTAAGTATGGACAGATACCATTTAAACAGAAAATCGCATATGGAGTCTATAGGATTTAGTATGACAAAAGGAGTACCCATACCCTGGTTCAGCTCACCATAATGGACTAACAGTTTTCACCCAGATGTTTATTAGTTATATATGTAATTGAGAACCCAACTGGTCAACTAAGTTAAGAGAAAGCCTTTCAAGAACCTTCTCAAAACGTTCTAATAATCTGGTGTTCTTGTTATTTTATTTGCCACTTCAAAACTACCCAAAGGTAAACCATTTTATTATTTAGGTCCTTTGGGTCCATACACAGGACTACAGATTTAACAGAAACAATGATTAGGTCCAGATTTAGAGAGTACATGATGACGTATGATTTGTAAGTGATGAACACATTATATTGTAAAAAGACTAGGTAAGCAAAAACACCATTCTTGTGATTTTTTAAAATCCTTCTCTTTTGACATTGACAGAAAGTGGACAAGAATAAGAGATGTTTCGCTCATCACAGGTGTTTGTGTTTTAGATGTCATCAACATTGAAGGTGTTTCGCTCACTAAAAAAAGGATATAATCATATATATTATGAGCAAGGAGTGCAATAAAATACAAAAATAATCCATACTCAACTCCCTAAATGGCCACCGGATCCTCATCACTCCAATCCCGGAAGAAGCTGCAGTGGTCATGTGACTGCTCAGCCAATCACACACTTCAGTGGTGATTCTGCATGAACAGTATGTGGCCGCCGAAGCCTGTGATTTTCTGTGTGTTTTTTCCCCTGGTTGCTGAAGTAGGGACTGGAGCTCCTGCACTGAACCTGGGGGCTACTTAAGCAGAGTATGGCTTATTTTCTATTTTATTACATTTCTTGCTTATAGTAGTTTTTTATTCTTGGGAAACTACTTTAGTAGCCAATTACAGTGAGCTGGTATTCCTCTATTGAATAATCCAAGCAGCATATTGATAACCATAATTAAAATAATGCAGAGGGACAAAGTTCAGAAATTTTCAGTTTTGTACTGCATTAAAAAAAGAAGCATGAAGCAGCATATTGAAGCAGAACAGCTCAGAGACAAATCCTTATCATCTTATATTCCTTTTACAAGAGAGACAAGTTTAGGTAATACAGGCGAGCAGCTGTAGGGAAAATTCTCGGCAGCTGCTCTCCCTGACCTGCTAATAGTATCTTGCGAGTGCAGAGAGGAAAAGGGCTGCTGCTCTGTTCTGTTCGCAGGGTGAATGTAAATAGCACCGCAGTCTGCTTACAATGTTGTGTCTGTATTTGATATTTAGTCCTGTCTTCAGCCTTTTTTATGTATATAGCGCCAACATGTTCTTTACACTTTACATGAATATAATTCTTAAATGGTCACTACAACGGTGGCAAATCATTTTAAAAGGCCACACCAAAGAATTTCTTTTCCACTCATTATGTTAATAGCTCCCCGGTATATATAAGTCACTTGGTATTACCTTGGTGAGTTGTCCTTTTCACATAGAATATTCCTGAAATCCTTTTCTCTTCAGTTGGGTCATGTAATTTTACTTTGTCTACCGAAGATTTCTTTTGTTTTGTGCTCTCTCAAGAAGTCACTATCTCAATCACTACAATTCCTATATGATGAACCTGCATGAACTATATCACAAATGCTCTTCACAGGGGAACACAAAAATTCCTAATCACAGTAAGGCCCCCTGTCCACGGATGTGATTTCGCTGGTGGTAAATCGCTGGCGGTAAATCACCGGCGAATCACGCCGTCTGACACTTCCATAGCGCTGGCCCCGTGTCCACGAGCGGAGAATCACTGAGATGCTGCAAATTGCCGCGATTCTCCGTGGTCAGCCTATCTGTCAGATAGGCTGACCGGGGGAGATTCGTCTGCCAGCTCCCGCTCCAGGGCGGCAGCTCCCACGGCTGAGATTCGCGGCGGGACTTCGCAATGCCCGTGGACAGGGGGCCTTACTGATAATCTTCCTAAGGGCTCCTTCATACTGGCGATAAAAATTCATGTTTTTGAGTGATGCAAGACTGAGTGAAAACACAGAAGTATGAAACTAATGACCATTGCTTTTAATGCTTTTAATCCCATATGCAATGTTTTTCACTCACGCAATGTTGCGTGAAAAAAAAAAATACAGCCTGTTGTAGCTTTTTGCAATATCGCCCATTGTCTTCAATCCCTCCAACCTCGGTGGGGAGAACCCCTTTGCCGCGGCAGGGGTGAAGGGATTCCTCGTGGGGATGAAGGCATTCCCTGCAGTGATGTGAGGCTGATTTTACATGAAAACACCCTGCATCCAGGAGTTTTACATGGATTGCGAGGGTGATATTGGGCCGTGAATCATGGCCCGATATCTCCTTTACTAGTGTGAAGCCCCCCTAAAGGTACCTTTACATGGGACAACCGTTGGGTGCATTAGCACCTGACACCCGTCCCAGTTACTGTCACGTCTGTACTGTTACTCAAGAATGATGGTGTCCAGGGTGAGCAGGGTGTCCAGGGTGAGCAGTCATATTTCATTCTGTGTTGCAGCTTGCTGTGTGACTTGTGTCCTGTTACTTCTGTGTTGCAGCTTGCTCTGTGACTTGTGTCCTGTTGTCTGTGCTGTTGCTGCTTGCTGAGTGAACTGTTCCCGGTGCTGCTGGATCATGTGTCTCGTTAGAGTAAGGACTGAGAGACACGAGGACCCTTGATCGCTGGGCTCGCGGCTTAAGTGACTTGGCCAATTCACGAACTAATCCCTCTTATGTATATTTCAGCTATTCCATCTGCTTTAGCATGCAGGGATGTTTGGCAAATGTGTGGCTGTTTGTCCTATGTTATGTCTGTCCATGAGTCCAGTCTGTAGTATGCAGTTCTCTGTCCAGTTGGTGTTACTGTCAGCACTTTCAGTCTGAAGTCCATTTTAGGTCCCTGTGTTTTTGATATCCCTGTCTTAGGGCACATCCATGTGGGCCTTGTCTTTATTTGTCCACACGAACTCAACAGTTTCTAGCGATAATTTGGGCAATAATCGCCCTGTAAGGGTATCTTTACTGTATACTTATGGTCTTCAGATTATTTAGGCGAATACACAAGGAAATGACAATTACAATGATCTCCCAGCAAGAAGAGATGGTACTGGCTCTAGCAGTTCATGTGATGCTGTGCTAATGCATTGTGGGATTGCTAGCACAGCATAGAGGAAGAGAAAGCAGTGATAAATCTAAAATGTCAGACAGGAGGTTGTACTGCATGGAAGTGATTGCAATATACATAGAAGGTCCACAGTGTGGCAATCAGATGAGGGGTGTAGTGATGGAAAAATGTGTTTTGCTAAAGTGGCCCTTTAAAGGCTTATTCCCATCACATAACGGGATGGAATATCACAAGAATGCGCTATCACTTTTTGATTGGTGCGGGTCTGACTGCCCTACTGATCTTGAGGATGATGGGGCCCCATTGCTGATTTAGGGCTGCATTCACTTCATAGTTTAACCACTGTGCAGGAAAAACCTTGAGTAGGAGCCCCACATATTAGAAAGTGAAGGCATATCGCAGTGATATACCATCACTATATTTAGAGCTCAAGGTTGACTCAGCCTTCCATCCTTCCAAGGTTGGTAAAATGAGAACCCAGCTTGGTGGGGGGTAATACGTAATAATTACCTGAAAGCGCTGCGGAATAAGTTGGCGCTATACAAATAACAAGATTTATTTTTTATTTATTGGAATACGCTTTTAAATAAAATTATTTTGTGTGTGTATGGATGTGGTTTTATGAAAATACACAGAAGAAAACATTTCTAGCAGAGACAACTGAATGGCTAGAGCAGTACATTGACAGGAATGGTCATAAATATGAGCAGTCAAGCATAGGCAGCACAAGACTCAGGCAGGAAACATGGAAGCAGAGCTAGAGTTAACAGTTGGAAGACAGTAGGTTCACATTTAGGTTATGCACCAACAGGAATCAGACAGAAGACAGATGCATGCAATTCAGTAAACAATACTACTTACCCCTTGGCCGACCGCAACACGCTCCAAAGCCTAAAGTTTCAAGCAAAAGATAAGGTCGATGTGTTTATCATTTTGTCAGACAATGTTATAAACGTACTGGCAGAATGAACAGATTAATTATGTGACGTTAAATAAACTCACACACTGCGATGTGTTAGCTTGTTAATCAGATCTCTTATAGCGACTTTGGTTTATTTTAGACAGATGAAGATAGGAAAAACACTTTCATACAAATCAGGAGTTTTAAAAAAAAAATTCCATTAAACTTGGCCGTGTGCCTGACACTCTGCAGCAGCCGTAGTCAGTGCTGCGCATTTATGTGAAACCAGAACCTATCCACTCCATTTTTTCCTTTTCCAAATCCTGTCAAATGACATAATCAGGAAATGTGATATATTTACTGAAAACATGTTTGCTGGTGTTACTGAGCAGGCAGCAATTTAAACAGATTCTGTATCATTTGAGATTTAGTGCCCATTTTAGGTTAAAGACCTGATAGATAATTAAAAAACTGTCTAATAATATTTTAGCTCGCTACCAGACGTAGGTAAAAACTTTGTAACTACAAATGTGGGTAACTGGATCACCGAGGGAACCACTAACTAAGAAATAAAATATAGCCTTTATTAATTAAATTAAAAAGTGTAACAAATATTAAAAGGGCGTGTTTTGTCTCTTTATACGTAGCGTGCCTGTCACGACCAATAGGCACTTTACCAATGATGTAATACCTTGAACCGGTCTTATTAGAAAAAACCACTAATAGTGTATCCTGATAGTACCTTTAAGCTATATACACCTGGGGGGTGAGTACCCGAGTATATGCTCAAATGGATATGATAACACTATTATCACCATATCATCTATCCCATTGGGGATAACGCAAAAGGTAAGATATGTATCCTTTATGGTGAAATGTAGACAAAAAATCGTCTTTCAATAAAGCCCACACGATTTCGTCAAATCACTTGTTCAAGGTATACGTTCATCTAGTATGCGATTGGTGGTTAAAGTATACTGCTCACCATCTGCATACAAGAGAATTGCTGCTTAGTGCTTATTAACAAAATGCACTAAGTACTTATAACCCCAACAGTGGCACCCAAGGGTCATAATTAGACCCGGTACCACTAACAATTTATAAGTTATAAGTGACTATAAGAAGAACCAATACAGAGGACAGGACTAGATGTTAGTCCACAGCAAATTGCCCAATGATTGGACTTCTGTACGGTGCTAAACCCGTGTAGATAGCACATATGGAATCAGTGTCCAGGAGCAGGACTGGTTAAATAGCGTCACAAACACTCCTGACACTTGATATTAACAAGCTGATTAGCCCACTTGGTCATATAGTAGTAAGTGACCACAACATACAGTCACACTACTGATCACTTAATTTTATGCACAATACCATCAATTGTCCTACCATCAGTGTCCTGCTCCTGGACACTGATTCCATATGTGCTATCTACACGGGTTTAGCACCGTACAGAAGTCCAATCATTGGGCAATTTGCTGTGGACTAACATCTAGTCCTGTCCTCTGTATTGGTTCTTCTTATAGTCACTTATAACTTATAAATTGTTAGTGGTACCGGGTCTAATTATGACCCTTGGGTGCCACTGTTGGGGTTATAAGTACTTAGTGCATTTTGTTAATAAGCACTAAGCAGCAATTCTCTTGTATGCAGATGGTGAGCAGTATACTTTAACCACCAATCGCATACTAGATGAACGTATACCTTGAACAAGTGATTTGACGAAATCGTGTGGGCTTTATTGAAAGACGATTTTTTGTCTACATTTCACCATAAAGGATACATATCTTACCTTTTGCGTTATCCCCAATGGGATAGATGATATGGTGATAATAGTGTTATCATATCCATTTGAGCATATACTCGGGTACTCACCCCCCAGGTGTATATAGCTTAAAGGTACTATCAGGATACACTATTAGTGGTTTTTTCTAATAAGACCGGTTCAAGGTATTACATCATTGGTAAAGTGCCTATTGGTCGTGACAGGCACGCTACGTATAAAGAGACAAAACACGCCCTTTTAATATTTGTTACACTTTTTAATTTAATTAATAAAGGCTATATTTTATTTCTTAGTTAGTGGTTCCCTCGGTGATCCAGTTATTCCTCTAGGGAATTTTTTTCTGTCTCGGTGACGAACTAACTACAAATGTGGACTACTTTCTTGCTACAGGAACTTCCATAGAATAAATTACATTGGGCGAGTTATTTTATAACGCAAGTTGAGAAAAAATATAGCCATTGCCATTAATGCTTCTTGAAAAGAACTCCATATTTAGGATACCTTTAACCCTTTGCAATCCAATTTTGGATTCAGGGTTTCCTAGGGGGCTTTCTCTTTCTGCCATTATACAATGGCACCACCTGCTGGTTAGAGCCAGTACTGCGGTATGTGACATGCTGGAGAGGCCCCCAACAACAGAGCGGCCAGTAATATACAGTAAGAATACCCTGCCGGATGTCTTCTGACACCGGAAGCTGTAAAGCCTTCAATCAAAATGTCTTTAGATGTCAGACAGTGGATTGGAAAGGGTTAAATGGAACGCCAGAAAATCACAGAGATAGCAATCCCCTTATCTGATTAATTCAGAGCAGAGTTCCAATAGTTTGATAACAGGTCTGTAAGAAATTTCAGACATAGTGTTTTGCAGGATGTGCCAAAGTTTAAAGTCTATAGTTAAGCCTGCGTTCCCATGTACAGGTATCAGCTTGCGGCTTAGACTCCACCTAGCCATGGCTGTCAGTAGTTGACCTCTATTAGCAAGATGGCACTTCCATTCGCAGCCGCGGCTGGGTGGAGTCTCAGCCTCCAGTCGGTACCTGTGCCATACGGTAATTTAAATGTCCTCACTTAAATACTATTTAAAAGGTGTTAACCCCTTAATGACCAAGCCCATTTTTTTTCATCCTTATATTCTAAGAGCCATAATATAGACCCATAATTCTGTAACAATTAATTTCCTAATTCATCTTTATAATAGCCAGAACTCCTTTTTTTTCCTAATAAAAAGCTTCAAATCCTCTACATAGAGAAAATGATAAAATTCTTGCAGTCATGACTAGAGACAATTTAGTACTGTAGTTTATTGCATGCTACTTATACTTGAACTCAATTAAAAAAAGAGGATTGCAATTGAGAGTTTTACATTTCATGGCACTGATTGATGGAACTTGCTCAAATAATTTGGCGATTTTGAAAGACAAAATAAAAAAAAATTAAAAACTGCACACTAAACCGGTTGCCAATCAGATGAATATCTGTAAACTTCTCGTAAAAGCTCTCTAGAGAAAAGTTCATGTTTCTATAATTCTATACAAGCTCCCTTGAGACTGCCGGTAAAGCTTGAGAAATGTCAGACTAACAAGAATATTGGTGGAGTACAATGAGAAAACTGGCCAAAAATTAGAATTTTAAGAACAATGAGCTGTCAGATGTGAACAAGACCAACTGACTATTTGTAAAAAAAAAGAGCAGAGGGTTAATATCTAATCCAAAGGAATTAAACCAGCCTAAAAAAAAACAGTTCCAATGTTTATCACTGAAATCAGGTTAATCGGTGTAAATTAGTCAAATGATTTCCTAATCGTATTTTCAATGACAAAGATTAACACAATAACAAAATTTGTGTTTTTCTTTGCAAATTTGAATATTCTCACAAATGGACAAAGTTCCAGTATACACATGGAAGCTTATTGCTCACTTGTTGGGTATAAACAGAAAATGTAAAAGGGCTTTCCAGTTGTAAACGATTGATAGCCTATCCATAGGAAACGCGATCAGTAGTAGTAGATCGGCCAGGTTCTGATGATCAATTGTTTGCCAAGCCAGTGTGCACATGCACTGAACTAAATTCTACAGGAAGCAGACACCTCTGTTCCAACTACAGTGGCCAGGCTTGGTATTGCATGCAAAGTGCCCATTCTCTTCTGTTGGAACTTTGTCTGTAATACCAAGCCTGGCCACTGCAGTGGGAATGGAGGCGTCTGCTTCCTGCAGCAATAAGCTTTGTGTACAAGCACATTGACCAGTCAAACAGCTGATGAGTGGGAACCCCGTGCGCCGGACACCTGCTGGTCTACTACTGATGAGCTATCCTAAAGGATAGGCGATCAATAGTTTACAACTTGACAACCTCTTTAAGCGTATGTTTACACGTAGTGGAAATGCTGCAGAATTACCACAGCATTTCTGCATCCAAAACACTGCTGTGGATTTTGGCTTGAAATCAGCTGTGTATCCGCAACCGATTTTATGAGATCCGACGCTCCCCTCAAATCCGAAGTTTTCACGCTGCCAGCCCTCCCTGGCAACTGGTGGCCTGTATTAAGTGCAGCACAGCTGGTCAGGTGATGCTGAAGTGGCATCAGCTGAGCAGCGGTACCATGCTCTCTATAGGCCCCCGAGTCCTGGGAAGCACTGACAGCTGAGGACTTCAAAGGTGAATGGGGTGCCATATCTTCTGAAATCATCTGTAGATACACAGCCGATTTCAAGTCAAAATCTGCACCAATGGTTTTGGATGCGGAAAAGCTGTGGAATTTTCAGCTGAATTTTCTTCTACGGAACTTCTGCATCATTTCCGCTGTGTGTACACATACCCTAAAGACAGAATGGTCATAATACTTGGTGATCGCTTCATTGATGCAGGCCGCCATTTGTGTATTATTAATACACATGGCATCTACAAAACAATTACTTTACATGATGTTAAAAAAAACAAAACACAAAACTGTGTAGTTTTCAATTGTTTACTGAAAAATATTTTTGTCTGGATCATTTTATGAAATCACAGACAAATGTCAAGTTTTCCAGTTCTATTCAGCCAGGCTTAATAAAGTATTTTCTTTTTTTTTTTGCAAAGACATAATATTTTGGCTATAAAACATCTGTTTAACATTTCATTTGTTCTGGTCACACATTTTGCACGAAGCGAAGGTTCTTTGTAGAACTTTGTATTGTTAGAAGGGACTGCAATGGAGAATCAAATGAGAAAGTATTTACAAAGGTAACCCACCAAACAAGCGGACATCCTAGCATTCCGGCCAATGTGCCAGCCCATATCCTTCAGATACTGACTCATTGGAAACCCCCACGATCCTTCTGTCGGCTCTGTGGAGATATAAAAAAAAAAAGCACAAAAGTTTTAGTGCAACATGACAAACAGAAGTCATCGTAGCTTGTAGGCTCCTTAAAGGATCTCACAAGAAAGTCATATAAAAGGTCTTTTCAGGATTTAATTTTGAAGCCTTTCCATGACTATGTCTTGCACACTTTGCATATTCTGTACGCATCTTCTTTGCTAACGATCTATCTAGGCTAAGCAATGTAATGAGATATATGGAATAACAGCGATTTAATCTCTTTGGCAATCCTCTGGCTGTCCAGATTGCAGAAAGTGAAAAAAGCCATGAAATCATACATATTGCAGTTAACACTACTTTCCCCTGGATCCTTTTGACACATACTTATTAAGTGATTTGTGCTTTTAATGTTTACTTATGTGTCATACTCAAGGTCAATGTTTTGTTCTCTTTCAGCCTGGAACAGCTGCAAGGCTCTCAGTTGTTTCTCCTAAATGTTTAGCCGTGTTTTACATCCAAAAGCATAATTCGATTTGGCTTAGCATCCATTTATTGCCTTAGCAGACAACGAAGCTTAATGTGACCAACGGGCTTAATAAGAGATGTAATGCTAAGGAACCCCTCAAGCAGCACAAAGTACATTACATTAAGAATTCCTTAAAATCTCTGCAAAATAAAGCTAAAGGGGAAGTCTCATCCAAGACAAGTCCTTTCAAAATGCAACTTCTGGGACAATCCTGGAACCCTTTGCAAACAGCTGAACTTGCCAGAAGTAGCCACAGTCAGCCAGGCTTTTAGTATTATATGACGGTCATTAAACTGAATGGCCATTCATGTACTAAAAGGACAGCTTGAGTCCATCAGAACAGGAGCTGATCTCCCTTCTGGCTCCAAGGGATCCCAAGCCGGAGACCTTACTCTATGATGTCCATATGCCCCAATACTGAATATGAGCAGGGTTTGTCTTCATGAGACAACGCCTTTAAGCAAAGTGATTGACAACTTTTCTCTCCACATATATTTTAGATTTCAAAGCCTATAAAGTTATAATGTTTGACCTAATAAAGTGATCAAAATAGAATAAAACTAAAAGACTGGCAGGACATAACGAACGCTAGACTCTTTACAATGTCTACCGCAAATCAAAGGCAAATAGTACGTTCTTGAAAAACACACAATGATGAAAAATGAAGCTTTCCAAACACATTAAAATGTGCAAAATAAGAGAAAAACAAACAAGAAGGGGAGATAGAATGGCTGAGGATCAAGTTGGAAAACAGCTTGAAAAAAAAAAAAAGTTCCAACATCTGCAGCAAATAGTTTGAAGCAGTAATTTATACCAGCTTGTACTTAATGGGATCTTCTATTGTAAGCATTATCCTGCATGTGGCTTCGGCTCTGTTCACATGACATTTGTACAGTTGAGAAAAGAGAAATAAATAAAAGGTGATTATGTATAGATTTTGTAAAGGTAGGCTTCTTATATGCACTAGATCTAATACGCTTTTCTAAGTTTGTTTCTGAAAACTACACCGAACTCTGCTGTGTAAACCTAGCAATAAAGAGCCATGCTGGAAGCAGCAACCTGTTCACTTCTGTGATCATATATAAGTGTGTCTAAGGCAAATAACGAGCATCAAAAGTTTATATACAAGATCATTGTCTGCCATGGGTGTCAGTCATCAGCGGTTAATAGGCAACATCCTTGACATTAAATGGTAGAAGTCTGCACTATTGTGTCCCATAGAAAGGGTTTGATGTCTAGTACACGGGCCTTTTCACATGTACCAGAAATCAGTTACCTTGGCATACGCATTTCCTTCCCAATCCATGTCTAAATAATAGGAAAGAACAGAGGTGGCGTCTTTTGGGGTTAATCGTATTCAATTTTTTTTAATGGCAAGTCCTATTATTTACTGGGAAGAATTCAGCACAACGTTATAGGTTTTCCAGGGAGAATACGATCGATGACCTATCCTCAGGATAGGTCATCAATAGTTGATCGGCAGAGGTCCGTCGTTCGGGACACCGACCGATCAGCAGATTGTACACCCGCTGACAGCACCACAATTACACAAGAGGTCAGAGAGGAAGCAGTGGAAGTCTTTGCTCCGACAACTGTATAGTGGCCAGGATTTGTAACTGCAAGTACAGCTCTCACTGAAAGTAATACAGGCTGTGCCTGCAGTTACAAGTGCTGGCCTTTTCACAGAGATTGGAGTAGAGACTTGTGCTGCTTCTGCTCCGATCTCTGTGTAATTGTGGTATTGTCAGCGGGTGCACAATCAGCTGATCAGTTGGGGTCCCGGCCAGACCCTAGCTAATCAACTACTGATGACCTATCCTGAGGATAGGTCATCAATAATATTCTCCCTGGAAAACCCCTTTAAGATTGGGAGAATCAACATAGCATGTGAATTATTTGGAAGAAGTCCATTCCAAACCTTATGTACCTTGTTTCAGGCATGCATATTACGCTAGGGACAATTTTCAGAAAGATGATCTATTGCTATAGTTTTGGAGTAAGTTCTACATGTATATATCAATGCACTGCTGACCCCAACATAATAAAACAAATGAACGGTCTGACCTCATTACCCTTCATGTAATCTAAGAATATTTTATCATTATATTTGTCGTACATGTACAAATTTCAGAAGCAATACAAATATTGTAGACTGTAACTCAAGAATCAATGTCTTCTATAACTATGAGTTGTTGTATCCGGGCCAGAAAGTCAAGTAACAACAAGCACTCCCGCCTGCATTGTCCATGTTAAGCCACAAAAATATATAATGTTTATGGTATGATATACGATTTCATAACACTTGATAACGGACCATATGCTGCATACTGAAGAAACGGAGTCTATCCACTTGCAGAGAAATTTGAGAACAAGTATAAGGTTCCAACCACCTACAAACTCGGGAGATCAATCAAATGGGTCAAAAATATTGAAATGTAACTTTTACAAATACTCCACAAGTTTGTACTTGGAGTTTCCTCAGGTTCCTTGCTGGAAATGTGGCAAATGTTATACGAGATACATATCAATGGGGAAGAAAGGATAATATTTGGTTTTATTCTGTGGGAACATAAGGTTGCAATTTAAGCCACTCTGGGATGGTGGGTTTTATACAAAATATAACAACAATTTATAAATCATTACACCTATCTCCTGAAACCTAAACAATTTTTCCGCAAAGATTTAAACCAGATGTAACGTAAAATATTTTATAAACACGTAGGTCTCTAGCTAATATTAAGGGTGTGTAAGAGGTCAGAGCAAGTGGCTTACACTCAAGTTTTCAATATGTATATCTGGCTAGTCAGCCATTACGCATGCATAGCTTATCTACTGGAATGCACCTGCTCCTCTGATCTGCACAGCAATGAAGAATGGAAGGGAAAGGCAAGCAAGTTCGGCTTAGATTTATACTTAAAATACCTAGAAACTGCTGGAACAATCACAACTATTTACAAGTGTTGTTAATTTTCGGCCTGTTCTGGATTTTGTAGAAAGGAGGTTTAAGGATTACATTATTTAGTGGCCAGCATGGGTGTAGGGCCAATAGAGCTATCACAAGATGATACTTTACACATTTGAAGAGGGAAAAAATGGTCTTCTGAGAAAAGAACACAATTATATTCCAGTGCTAAAAAAAAGCAGTAAAACACAAAAAATAAGAGATTTATTCTGCTTGTAAGGAAATGTTTGTTAGGCTGCATAACTCCAGATGTTCCCTATCCTTGTAGATTTGTCACACTGAATGGTTTCTGATCATAAAGAAAAAATGTCTTGGAATTATTGCTACATTTTTAATGGACAAAGTCACACAACAACCATAGCACGCACGTGAAAAAGGAACTGTCCCGTTAAACATAGAAGGTTGCGCAACCTTAGCGGAAATAATTGCAAGTAACCATTTCTTACAGAAAGATCAGGCATTGACATCATCCTCTCTTCCTTGCGAAATTGATGTAAGGCTAAGGCTCAATGGTGAGGTGACCATAAAAGACTTTAAAAAAATGGTGGAAATCTAAAGAAAGAAATACTGTAGCTGCAGGGTCGCTTGAAACCCCCCTTCCATGAAAGGGACACTGTTACTATGGAATAGCACTGTAAACAAAGTTATGGTACTGTACCGGGTGGTGACGCCAGGGGGGTGTTTTTTTATACTCAATCGCTGCCCGATTTATGAAGTCTGTGCATGGCCTGAAGATTTGACTCCTTCCAGACCACTGTGCTTGCGCACTCCCATGGACTCGTATAGGAATGCACACACACAGTGGTCTAAGAAGAGTCAAGTCCTGGAGCCACACGTGAATTGCACAGAGGGACACCATAGGAACTGGACAGTGGTTGAATATAAAAAAAAAGAAAAAGCAACATACCTCCGGGGTCCCCATCATCACCAAGGACAGCGACACAAATTTGTTTATGGTGCCATTGTGTAGTGACAGTGTTCCTTTAAGGAAACATTGATGTCACAGTGCAATCAACCCCCAATTTTACTAGGGGTGGGTGATGATTTTGCTTTGTTAGTGTGGAGCCTTGCCCAAGTACAAGACATTTTTAGGTTTTGTGTATCAACTGTCTGTTTCAAATGAAGAAGAGATGTGAAAGCAAGTTACTGAAATATATCTGTTTGGAAACGTTGACAAAAAAAATGTATTCTTTGCTTAATTTTACTCTAAACTATACACAATTTTTAATTCTAGAAACATCCAAAACTGATGACAGGATAAGACCAAATGGCTTATCGCCCTTTATATCATTTCCTTTTTATTTCCTTCTTAGGATAGATAAAGGTTTATGCCACAAATGCTTGAATTCAATACTTTTTTCCCCCAACTAATCTCAGATTGGGCTCTTTGTTCTTGTGCTAAGTTTTGTTTGCACAACACATGATAGAACATGATGAAGTGAACACCAGTAAAGAACTCTATTATACTCAAGTGTTATTTGTTCTTGACTTGCTTGTGTGGGTTTCCTCGTGGTACTCTGGTTTCTTCCCACATACTGATAAGTTAATTTGGAAATTAAATTGTGAGATCCAATGGTAATAGTAGGGGATTACAATCTATATAGTAAGATTAAAGAAAGGATTATTTTGGAGAGTTTTCACAGAACAAGGACAATCGTACAATTAATGTGTTCCAGCAAAACTACATCCAATGCTATATTGGAGATTGTCCAAAGTGGAGAATTTGGTTATAAAGGAACCACCCAAATCTTCTTAATTTCCATCCAACTGATGTATGCTGACCAAGCTGGTAATCTTCTTAAAGGAGATGTCCCGCGCCGAAACGGGTTTTTTTTTTTTTAAACCCCCCCCCCCGTTCGGCGCGAGACAACCCCGATGCAGGGGTTAAAAAACCCACCCGCACAGCGCTTACCTGAATCCCGGCGGTCCGGCGTCTTCATACTCACCTGCTGAAGATGGCCGCCGGGATCCTCCGTCTTCGTGGACCGCAGCTCTTCTGTGCGGTCCACTGCCGATTCCAGCCTCCTGATTGGCTGGAATCGGCACGTGACGGGGCGGAGCTACACGGAGCCGCTCTCTGGCACGAGCGGCTCCATAGAAGACTACAGAAGACCCGGACTGCGCAAGCGCGGCTAATTTGGCCATCGGAGGCCGAAAATTAGTCGGCACCATGGAGACGAGGACGCCAGCAACGGAGCAGGTAAGTATAAAACTTTTTATAACTTCTGTATAGCTCATAATTAATGCACAATGTATATTACAAAGTGCATTATTATGGCCATACAGAAGTGTATAACCCCACTTGCTGCCTCGGGACATCTCCTTTAAATATGCAAACCGATTGTATTTTATTATATCGGGAACTGCCAGACCACCATGAACTTTACTTGTTAGTAGAATTTGTTTGGGAATTCTCTATTGTTTATGTGCCCAGATAAATTAAAGTACAGAAGCTTGGATTGCTTAGAGTTCTCAATGAGGTACCAGGATAGGCAGTATTGGGAAATATTGTTATTTTGACGGCTGCAATTTGGCCAAAAATTGAGGGTGAAAAACTGCATGTTTAGTTTAAGAGGAGATATAAAGTATTTCTTTAAGGAGTTCCAAGAAGTTGTGGATACATAGAGTTGAATATGATGTAGTCAATTTAACTGCAATGTACTTTAATGAGGAATTCTGGCATTGATAATGAAAGTTAAATTTGAGGGAATCAAGCTGTGTTTGTGTTATGTTTAGACTAAAGCTTCCATTTCCATTGTATTAACTTTATATCCTGACAGGTGTCTAAAATCTCTTAACAGGACATGAAGGTTGCAAAGAGTGTTATGTAGCTGTGCTAACTTTAACAGGACATTGTCCACAAACAAAGAGGATTTTAACTCTTCATCCCTGATTTTACAATATCATAGATGTTTGGGTAAAGGTGAATCGCTATCGCCGAGCCTCTATACATGAAACCTTAACAATGGCAAAAAGGGACAGACCTGATGTGTGCAGTTTATTTACCTGAATAGGCTGATATGAGACCAGAGTGATACAGAGCCGGCAATGGGGGAAGCGGAGGGCCTAGAACCCCTTGGTGTCCCAGATCAACAGGCAAACCCAACACTCAACTGTAGTTCTAAAAAATAGATTATACCTACCCGATAAACGGGTTTCCAGTAGTCTCCACGACAGCAGCAATTGAGATTGCCTCCTCCTGATAGGACAGGAACACACTGAGAGGTTAAAAGCTCCCCCCCTTCCCCACTTTCCTCAGTGGATTCTAACGAATTGCCAGGGTAGGAGCTCAACTTAAATTTCTTCCCTTAACCGGGGTTTTTTGTTTTTTTTAATTATAAAACTATATTATATATTTATTTATTTTTTATATTATATTCTATAGTTTCTTTTCTATCAATTTAGGGGGGGAAGGTACGGGTGCTGTCGTGGAGACTACTGGAAACCCGATTATCGGGTAGGTATAATCTATTTTTTCCCCAGTCGTGTCCACGACAGCACCAATTTAGACGTACCAACTAAAGCTTCCCTAGGGTGGGATTGCTGCCGAGAGGACTTTGCGGCCGAAGGCCATGTCCTCGTCCTGCTGCACTTTTACCCTATAGTGTTTAACGAACGTGTGGGGTTTCTTCCAGACTGTGGCTTTGCATATCTGCTCGACCGAGGCTGAGCTATGTTCGGCCCATGAGGATGCTACTGCCTTGTAGAATGGGCTTTAAGAGCTAAGGGGATTTCCTTCCCGATGGCCTTATAGGACTCTATGATGGCTAGGCGGATCCACCTGGATATGGAGCTTTTCACTGCTTTGTTCCCTTTATTTGGGCCACTGAACTGGACGAACAGGTTGTCGTCCCGTCTCCAGTGGCTTGTCGCCTCTATGTAGCCTAGGACTGCTCTCCTAACGTCCAGGCAGCTTAGGGTTTTTTCTTCCTCGTTTTTAGGTTTACTAAAAAATGAGGGGATTATTATGTCTTGGGACCTATGGAAATGTGATACTACTTTTGGCATAAACGCTGGGTCCGTTTTAAATACTAATTTGGTGTCCGAGATTTTCAGGAACGGGTGGCGAATGGACAAGGCCTGCAGCTCGCTAAACCGTCTTGTGGAGGTGATGGCTACTAAGAAAATGGTCTTGATAGTAAGCATTTTTATGGGTAGTGCTTCGATCGGCTCGAATGGTACCGTTGTCATGGCCCTTAGAGCCCAATTAAGGTTCCAGTCTGGAAAAAGATTTATGGGCCTAGGCCGTAATCTAGTTGCTGCTGCTAGGAACCTGTTGACCCATCTGTTGTCTGCGAACTTTGTGTCACATATGGCGCTAAGGGCTGCGACCTGGACCTTCAGGGTGCTTGGAGAGAGGTCCATCTCTAGGCCCTCCTGCAAGAACTCTAAGATTAGAGGGATGTCCGGGATAGAATCCCCGCGATCCCTTCCCTGTCTCCATGAGGAAAACCTTCTCCAAACTTTCTGGTAGATAAGGTGGGTCGTCTTTTTTCTGCTGGACATTAACGGTTCTACTACTCTCTCTGAGAATCCCTTCTCTTTTAGTGAGGATTCCTCAAGAGCCATGCTGTTAAGTGGAGCTTGTCTAGGCTCGGATGGTTTAGTGGCCCCTGCGATAGAAGATCTGTCCAGGTAGGGAAGGTGACTGGTCCTGGACGCTCAATGTTGCTAGAAGACCGAACCAGCTTCTCTTGGGCTAGAAGGGGGTCACCAGGATTAGTTTGCATACCTGGGTTCTGAAATGTTGTAAGACTCTGGGGATCAACGGTATAGGGGGAAAGGCGTACGCCAGCCCCTCTCGCCAGTCTTGGCCTAGGGCGTCTACTGCTGTCGGCCGAACTCTCGGCCGGAGGGAGAAGAAGTTGCTTACTTTGGCATTTTCCCTGGTTGCGAACAGGTCCAATTGTGGGGTCCCCCACCGGTTGGTCAGGATTCTGAACGCCTCCAGGGAGAGAGACCATTCTCCTGGGTCTATTTGCCTCCTGCTCAGAAAGTCCGCTTTTTGGTTTAGCGTCCCCTTCAAGTGGGTTGCTGTGATCGAAAGGATCCGGTCGTCTGCCCAGTGAAAGATTTTCTGTGCGATGTTTTGCAGGGCGGGAGATCTTGTGCCCCCTTGGTGTCGTATATGGGCGACCGCGGTGATATTGTCTGACTGTATCTTTATATGCCGGTTCTGTAGCGAGTTCCCTAACTGCTGTAGGACCTGCCATACGGCCTGTAGTTCCTTGTAATTTGAGGACTGTGCTTTCGTCCTTTGAGGCCAGGGGCCCTGAAAGAACTGGTTCCCCACATGCGCTCCCCATCCCCAGGCGCTTGCGTCCGTTGTGATGTGAATGGCTGGGTTTTGTAGCCAATGAACCCCTCTCCACAGGTTCTCTGGGGATGTCCACCAACGCAGGGATGTTTTCACCATGCTTGGGATGTACATTCTTGTCCCTAGAGAGGACTGCCTCTTGTCCCATGTGGATAGGACTGAGGCTTGCAGAGCTCTGGTGTGAGCCTGGGCCCATGCCACTCCTGGAATGCATGACGTCAAGCTTCCCAGGAGAGACATGGCTTCCCGAATTGTGCATAATCGTCTCCGTAGGAAAGTCTTGACTAACCGTCGGATTTTTTGTATTTCTTCCTCGGGTAGGCAGGAGCATTGCGATTCTGAGTTGAGCTTTATTCACAGAAACGTCTTCTGCTTGTCGGGATCTAGGCTGGATTTTTCCCAGTTTATGATCCATCCTAAGGATTGGAGAAGTTCTAGCCCTATCCCCAGGTGTTCCGTTAGGAGTTCTCTGGACTCTGCTATTATTAAAATGTCGTCCAGGCAGGGTACTATTAGGACCGACTTCTTCCTCAGGTAGGCGGCTACCTCTGCCATCATTTTGGTGAAGATTCTGGTTGCTGAGGGGATCCCGAAGGGCAGGCATCTGAATTGATGGTGCTCTATTCCCTTGCCCATATCCACTGCGAACCTTAGATATTTCCGGGACCCCTCGTGGATCGGTACGTGGAAATAAGCATCCTTTAAATCGATGGATGCCATGTAGGCTCCTTTGGGAATCAACTTTGTCGTTGAGGAGATGGACTCCATTTTGAATTTTCTGTATCTGATGCAGGTGTTCAGAGGCTTTAGGTTTACTATCATCCGCTGCTTCCCGCAGGGTTTTCTTACTAGGAAGAGCCTGGAATAATGGCCCTGGGTTTCCTCGTCTTGCGGTACGGGGGATATTGCATTTAGTTGTTGCAGGTCCCGAAAGCTTTGCCTTAGTAGGTGTAACTGTTGTTTGGAGCCTCCCGTGATAATGAATTTTCTTCTGGGGAGGGACACCACCTCTATCCGGTATCCCTGCTGTAAGATTTTTGGGATCCATGGGCCTTCGCAAATCGCGGCCCATTGATCCACAAAGCTCCCCAGCCTTGCACCTACGGGGATGGCGTCAGGGTCTCTGCTTTGGCTCCCTCTGGTGGGGGTTAAAGAGGATGTTCCTTCCTCTGCCCCCCTTGGGGTAACTCCAGCGGCCTGTCTTGCCCTTGCCTCGGTAGGCCTCGGGCTGTTGCACTGGGGTCCGGAAGAAGGTCTTCCCTCTCTGTGGCTTTTCTTCCGGGAATCCCTTCTTTTTGTCGGCCGCCTTCTCAAGAATCTTGTCTAAGTCCGGTCCGAACAAAAACTGTCCGTAGAACGGGAGGGCACATAGCTTATTTTTTTAAGTCGTCTGACCACGATTTCAGCCATAACACTCTTCTGGCTGAGTTAGAGCGGGCTGTAGCTTTCGCCGAGAGTTTGACAGTTTCAGCCGCAGCGTCCGCTAGGAAATTTGTTGCCATACGCAGGATCAGAAGGGAATTTAGGATCTGTTCCCTCGGCGTTTTATTGGTTAGGTGTAGCTCCAGCTGCTCTAGCCATACCCCCAGAGTCCGCGCCACACAAGTGGCTGCGATCCCTGGCCTAAGTATGTTTGCCGCTGCCTCCCATGATTTCTTTAGAAGGCCTTCCGCCTTGCGATCCATGGGATCTTTTAACTGTGCGGCGTCCTCAAAGGGCAGGGTCGTCCTCCTGGCTACTTTGGCCACTGGGACGTCTACCCTAGGTACTTCCTCCCAGCTTGCGCAGACTTCCTCCTCGAATGGGTACCTTCTTTTTACCCCTCTAGCGGAGAAGGAGCCTGCGTCTGGTTTCCTCCACTCTTTCTGGATTATTTTGGTGATATTCTTGTGGACAGGGAAGGTATGCTTGCGCCTCTCCCCTAGTCCCCCGAATATCTCGTCTTGTAAAGTACGTGGCTCTCTGGGCTCTTCCATTTTTAGTGTAGCCCTGACTGACATAATCAATTCCGTTAAATCGTCCTAATGGAATAAGTATCTTTTGGGGCCCTCATCATCTGAGGACTCCTCGGCCGCCTGTTCCTCTTGCTTCGACCCGATAGAACTCTGGGAGTCGGAAGGCTCGTCGGGAACATACGCCTTTTTCTGGCGGTGCCAGCTGTGACGTTAGGGCTGATCTAACTTCCTCCTTCACCAGCTTCCTAACGTCCTCCATGAATCCCCCCGATTCATCTCTGACTAGCCTAGCTACGCATGCCTTGCATAGGGGCCTCTGGTACGTAGCTGGCAGTCTCGTCCCGCATTCCACGCATTTTCTGGGTTTTGTTCTGGGGGGGATGTCTTTTTTATCCCCCTGACAAACAAAGCATTTTTGCGGGTAAATATGCAATTTTTACATACACAACATACTGGATATTTGCATTGTATTTTTGCCACACTGGCTACTTACGTCCGCTGAGGCTGAGGTTTCAGCTGTCTCTGGGGCTGGAGCACTCATTTCTGTACCGGTGCTGCAGACACCCTGCGACCTGTAGTGCTGGCTGTTCTGGCTTCTCTCAGGTTCCTATGTTTTTTTAAATTTTCGCGCTCCTGCGCTAAGCCCCGCCCCCTCCACTCCTGATGCAGACGCGATGATGTCATCGCGCTGGACACGTGACGCGGCGCCCCGCCGTCAAAGGGCTTCCTAGAGCGCCGCGCTGTAACTTCTGCAGGGAGGAAGAGGGGGACTGAGGCTCCCGCTTTGTACCCCCCATGGGCCGCCGCAGGAGGAACCTGGCCCGGGGGTTACCACCCCATGTGGCATCCCGGGAGTCGTCTGGCTTGGAAGGGAGGACAGGCTGACCCACTGCCCTCCGATCCGCCTGTAAGTAATCCTGGCTGGCTTCTCCACCAGCCCCTCTCAGAGATCCTGCCTCCTGGCAGGAAGACACTGAGGAAAGTGGGGAAGGGGGGGAGCTTTTAACCTCTCAGTGTGTTCCTGTCCTATCAGGAGGAAGCAATCTCAATTGGTGCTGTCGTGGAGACGACTGGGGAAATATGCATTATCTCAGTTGGTGCCTCCTTCTGTTTTCCATTCACAGAAATGTAAAAAAAAAAAAAAGAACCATTTTTGTTCTGTTTTTCGAACTGGAAGCAAAAGTCCAGCAGTCTGCGTTTTGCTTCCCTTTTAATAACAGAATGGCGATGGAAAATTGACAAATGCATTGAAACTGAAGGTCTTCAGTTTCAACACACATCCAAGGGCACCTGAACTGAAGCATTTTCTTTTTTGTTTAGGTGCTCCCAAGATGGAACAGCTAGACAAAAATAAAAAACACTAGTGTGAACATATCCCAAAAGATTTGGAAAAACGATGTCTCCATTGCCTCAAGCAAACAACCACCCTAAAGGTCGAATATTTTATCTATGTCTAAATAGATCTGTTTCATTAATAACATCTATTTCATCAATCGCTCTCCGTGTATTGTCTCTTGCTTGTCCACAGAAAACAAAGCCCACTTGCTCTTTGATAATAAGTTGAAAAGAAAAAACACAAGGACAGAAAATTGTCCAAAGTCTTTGGGAAAATTAAGATCCGAGTTGAGGAGAACAATTGGTCTATAGTTAGTTGAGTCCATGGGGTCCATACCGAGCTTGGAAATAAGGGAGATTATATAAGTGTAGCATTGATTAAGGAATCAGTTTACAAAAGGTACTGCAAAGTTTGGCAAGCTATGGGGTGAGCTGGGGACTAAAAATCTGATCATATAAATAGACTAGCCCATCTTTGGGCAATATACTCACTGCCCCTCAACTAAAACTCAGGTTCTGGTTCATATAAGAAAATATTAATATAGAACTTGCTACTGTACACCCTCAAAACTGAGAGAGAGGCCATTTCCTTTCGGATCCCACATGCTGATCACATGGATTCCCCGAAATCTCACCTCACCCCTCAGATAAAACACCATTTGCAACTTAGCCGCCAAATGCATGTCATCTTGATCAGTTTATAATCTGCAGTTACTTGTCCCTTAGGGCTGACGTAGAGGTGAAGAAGTACACGTAGAGGAGATGTCTGAAAAGCACTATATTATGTAGTGCCAAAGGACTTATCAGTCGTCACGTGGGAGGGGGAACATTAGTCTTCCCCATTAACCAGGAAGTGTCGGAGAGAACATTATGGTGATAAAAAAGGCAAAAGACGAGGCAGACATATTTAAAAAAAAAAATGTAAGTCATTTTATTTTGGGATCATAAAAATAGTGAAGTTGATGAACCGACTTCTTTTCGATGTGTTTTAGCAAGTGTCCAGTGGCGTGTATGAGTAAAACTACAGGTGGTTTTGAAAATGATAATAGTGCAGATCCAGCCACGTGATTGAACCCATGTATGCATTTGATTTTAATGGCAAAAAAATAGTCAGTGGAGGTGTGGGTTCTATGTGATGGGTAATAAAAAAAAAAACTAACTTCTGTCCTGGCTGACTTTGTGCCCTACTGTTATTACAGAACAGTTATTCATGTGACTAGCCGTCCTGCAATACTACATTTCCACTGCAGGGCAAATGCCTGGATGGCCGCAGCTTCCCTTGGCAAAATCAGCCAATTACCAGTGTAGAGAGCAGGATCCAGGGAGATCAGCTGTTACCCCTGGGCCCTACATTCAGGGAGGGGTTGAGTCTATTGGCACAACCGCTTTAAAACTTTATAGATCAGATAAAGAATATACAAAACTATTTCTAAAGTTTTGAAATTCTAATACCCCAAATGAAGAGACATCATCTATAAATATAGAATAAGGCTGTTTATCTTCTTGAGAAATGGCCTGAATGCCAAAACTACTCTAAGGTCATGCTGATAATTTATAAAACACAGAATACTTCTGATGAACATCCAGAGGAACCACAGTCCTCATTCCGGTATATGAATTCATAATAAAGAATACTTGAGAATACAACAATCAAACAGGAGTATCATGAATGGGTATACCTAATTTGTTAGAATATTCTATGGACTGAGTCAGAGTCAAGAGTGGATATCTTCCAGAGGGCTGTACTTTGAAATATATTAAATAAAAGAATGAAAAGTACAGAATGCACATTATTATAAAAATAACAGCTATAATAAATATGGTCTGTTGTAGCAGGTGTTAAAATTGGAGGATGTGCAAGCTGTCCAATTTAATATGTACAATGTAATGCATTTGAAAAGTCACACCTACTCAGCAAAAAAGGGCATTCCATGGTTCAGTGCACAAAGCAGGGCTGTGAAGAACAACACTACCGGTATGCTGTCTTTTGTTTTATTCATGAACAGAGTTGGTAGCTCATCTAATGAGAGACATTTCCTTTACAATAAGGGTGTGCTTCTCTAAAGCGTATACATTGTGAAGGCACAAATTATAATGGTAGATTACAAAAAATTTAAACGTCTGCAAAGTACATTGGCCAGCCCAAAGTCCGGATCTCAATCCCATCGACAATGTTTGGGACGCACTAGAACGCTGTATCTATACTCACCCAACATCATCCACCGCATCATTATCTGAAGGTCTATTCAAGAGATGGAGGCAAATCCCTTTACACATCTATCGGATTTTGCTGGAAAACCTGCCTAGGAGGGATACTGTAGTTATTGAGGCCAAAGGCGGCCCATTGAAAAATTTAATTAGAATTGAGTTTCTATTCCATCTATGTGTCCCAATACTTTTGTCAACATAGCGTATAATGTAATTAAAGGGGTTGTCCCGCGCCGAAACGGGTTTTTTTTTTTTCAACAGCCCCCCCGTTCGGCGCGAGACAAACCCGATGCAGGGACTTAAAAAAAAAAACGCACAGCGCTTACCTGAATCCCCGCGCTCCGGTGACTTCTTACTTACCGGTTGAAGATGGCCGCCGGGATCTTCTCCCTCGGTGGACCGCAGGGCTTCTGTGTGGTCCATTGCCGATTCCAGCCTCCTGATTGGCTGGAATCGGCACGTGACGGGGCGGAACTACACGGAGCCGCTCTCCGGCACGAGCGGCCCCATTCAGAAAAGAAGACGACCGGACTGCGCAAGCGCGTCTAATCTAGCGATTAGACGCTGAAAATTAGACGGCACCATGGAGACGAGGACGCTAGCAACGGAACAGGTAAGTGAATAACTTCTGATAACTTCTGTATGGCTCATAATTAATGCACAATGTACATTACAAAGTGCATTAATATGGCCATACAGAAGTGTATACCCCCACTTGCTTTCGCGGGACAACCCCTTTAATGAAATAAAACTAGACATGGGATAAATTCCCTTTAGAAATTCCCATGTATTAGTAAATCAGCAAAGCTGTAGTCAAGGCTTGGCAATTTTTCTTTTTAGAGAAGGTTAAAGTGTTAGATCCCCAAGGGTTACATTATAAGATAATTAAAATTATTCATTGCAAATTAGGCTTATTTGCCAAATTTACTAACTTTCAGCGGGTTGCAAAAAAGAATCAAACAAGATCATTTTAAATACCTTAACACAACTAATATTACAAGTAGAGATGAGCGAGCACGCTCGGATAAAGCAGTTACTCGAACAAGCATCGCTCTTCTCGAGTAACTGCTTACTGGTCTGAGCGTGCTCGGGGGGCGGGGGTGAGCGGCGGGCGGTAGCGGGGAGGAGAGTGAGAGAGATCTCTCTCCCCCCGCCGCCTACTGCAGAGATTCAAGCTTCAGAGCATGGGAGTTCTGTAGAAACTGTTTGGGTAAGAATACAAGGAGAGAACAACAGAAAGGACACCATTGTAGGCATTTACTATAGGCCACCTGGACAAGCTGAAGATATGGAGGAACTCTCTCTACATCAGATGGCCAAGCTCTCAAAAAAGCTTGACATAGTGATTAGGGGGGATTTTACCTACCCAGACATTTGTTGGGAATCTTTCTCGGGTAAAAGTAATGGATCCAACATATTTGTATCCGCTCTTGCTGACAACTTTATCTTCCATAAGGTAAAGGAGAAAACAAGGGCATCTGCTATCTTGACCTAATTCTTACCAGCAGGGAGGGAATGGTTGAGAAAGTAAGGGTGGCTGGGACCCTAAGAGGCAGTGATCATGCTATCCTTGAATTTTGCATAAAAGGGACCTGAGAAAACTCAGACCTCAAGGTTGGATTTCAGAAAGGCAGATTTTAATGAACTCAGAAAGAGGATAGAAAGAATCCAATGGCTGGATGTTCTTAAGGACAGAAATGTCCAGGAAGGTTGGGAAATATTGCAAAATGACATTCTCAAAGCACAATTGTTAACAATCGCTAAAAGAAGGAAGAATGGAAAACATTTAAAGAGACCAGGATGGATGAACATACATGTTAAAAACGAAGAAAAATATGTTTATCAAATGAAAAGAGGGGGGAATATCTAAAGAAGAAAATAATGCGGTCTGCAGAAACTGTAGGGCAAGTGTCAGAAAACTTGTCCAATCAGGAGGCTGAAATCGGCATATGTGACGGGGGCGGAGCTACGCGATGACGCGTACAAGGGGGCGGAGCCAAAACACGGATGGTGCCGAGCCGAAGGGAGAAGACCCATCTGCGCAAGCGCGTCTAAAAAAGCAAGAAGACACCGAAATTAAACGGAGCCATGGAGAAGGGGACGCCAGCAACGGAGCAGGTAAGTGAATAACTTCTGTATGGCTCATAATTAATGCACGATGTATATTACAAAGTGCATTAATATGGCCATACAGAAGTACTTAACCCCACTTGCTTTCGCGAGACAACCCCTTTAAGAATGATGTTGAGACGGCTGAACTTTTAAATTCCTATTTTGTATCCTATTTTTTTAAGAACGTAGAGGGTCATCAACTGATCTTTCCTGTGCTATTGGTGGAATAAAGGAATGCAGGCTATCTATAAGCCGAGAGATGGTGAGGGAATATATAGCTAACTTAAATGAATTCAAGTACCAAGGTCCAGATAAATTACATTCTAGAATACTAAAGTAAGCAGCGGAGGTAATTGCTGAGCCATTCGCCATAATCTTTGAAAATTCCTGGAGAACAGGTGAAGTCCCAGAAGATTGGAGAAGAGCAAATGTTGTCCCCACCTTCAAAAAAGGGAAGAAGGTGGAAGCAGGAAACTACAGGCCTGTGAGCCTGACTTCTATATCGGGAAAGATCTTTGAACACATTAGTAAATAGAATGTATGCAAGTACTTGGATAAAAATGGAGTAATTAACCAGAGCCAGCATGGATTTTTAACAAACAAGTCATGTCAGACGAATCTAATTTCCTTCTATGACAGATTCACCGACTGAGTTGATCAGGGAAATGCGGTGGATATAGTTTATCGTGTCTTTAGTAACGCATTTGACAAAGTATCTCATACTATACTTACTGAAAAAAATGACCAAATATGGGATTGACAAGGCAGCTGTTATGTGGATTCACAACTGGCTGAGTGATCGTACTGAAAGAGTGGTCATAAATGGCTGCACATCCAAGTGGAAGAATGTATCAAGTGGGGTACCACAAGGCTCTGTCCTAGGTCCAGTGTTATTCAACATTGTTATAAATGATCTGGAGTTGATGGGAAAGTGATCAAATTTGCCAACAACACAAAGCTAGGAGGGATAGCTAACACTAGGGGAGAGAGTATTTAAAAAGATCTAGAAAAGCTTGCATAGTGGGCGGCGACTAATAGAATGGCATTTAACAAGGAGAAATGCAAAGTTCTACATCTGGGCAAGAAAAATGAAAAAAAAAAACACATACAGAATGGGAGGAATTGGGCTAAGCATCAACACATGTGAAAAAGACTTGGGTATACTAATAGATCAAAGACTGAACATGAGTCAACAATGTGATGCAGCAGCCAAAAAGGCAAACACAATTCTGAGATGTATTTAGAAAAGCATAGAGTCTAGCTCAGGTGAGGTAATTATCCTCCTCTACTCTTCCTTAGTCAGACCTCATCTGGAATACTGTGTCCATTTCCGGGCACCCCACTTTAAAAAAGACATTGACAAACTGGAGCAACTTCAGAGAAGAGTTACCAAGATGGTGAGCGGTCTGCAGACCATGTCCTATGAGGAACGGTTAAAGAATTCGGGAATATTTAGCTTGAAAAAAAGGCTGAAAGGAGAGAAATAGGAGAAAGATAGCTGTCTACAAATATTTGAAAGGCTGTCACAGTGCAGAGGCATCGGCCCTATTCTCATTTGCACAAGGAAAGACCAGAAGTAATGGGATGAAACTGAAA
Source organism: Eleutherodactylus coqui (assembly GCF_035609145.1). Classification (NCBI taxonomy): domain Eukaryota; kingdom Metazoa; phylum Chordata; class Amphibia; order Anura; family Eleutherodactylidae; genus Eleutherodactylus; species Eleutherodactylus coqui. The sequence continues at coordinate 123,885,487 of NC_089838.1, read as the reverse complement.
GGGAGGAGACACAAATTAGATATTAGAAAAAAAAACTTTCTGACAGTGAGGGTGATCAATGGGTGGAACAGGTTACCACAGGAGGTGGTGAGTTCTCCTGCAGTGGAAGTGTTCAAACAAAGGCTGGACAAATATCTTTCTGGAATGATTTAGTGAATCCTGCACTGAGCAGGGGGTTGGACCAGATCACCCAGGAGGACCCTTCCAACTCTACCATTCTATGAGTAAGGAGCACACTAAATACTGAAGGTCTTCATGCTCCAAGATGTACAGCTTTACTGATCCAAGAGCACAAGAAAAGTCAGCTCCAATATGCTCAAAACTGTATAAATAAGCCACAGAAGTTTGGGGATTCTGTTGTGTAAAGTAATGCAACAAAACTAGAAGTTTTTGGGTCTATGGATCAGCAGTATGTCTGGAAGAGGAAGAATGAAGCATATGCTGAAAAGAACACCCTACCTTCTCGAAAAAGTTAGCAAAGTTACACGGCAGCATGGAACCTTTTTTTAAAATTTCTTTAATGGGTCTTGATTACTTAAAGTTTCATTAATAGGTAGCTTTAGCTGCAAGGTTTTTTTTTTTAAGTAGCCCTAGAGCCAGCATCCATATTTCAAGCCTAGGTGAGAAAGGGCTGGTGTTGCTTTATGAATATGTATTATTAGGACGTTTACAGAATAGGGATAACAGCTGTATGTTGGTTATCTGATACAGACACTTTGGTTTAAAATGTGTCTGCTACTTGACAAAAGGTCCAGACACTCACAGGCAATACTGCAAATAAAGAAAACTATTCATTTGGGTGTGTGAATTACTACTTATTTGCATATATTTCCCAGAGGAGCATGAATGGCGTTATAAGTATCCTCACGCAGCTTCTAGGTGCTCTCCCTAAGGAGTGATGATAACCCTCGGACTCACGTCATTGGGGCAAAAACCCAGAACCAGTGGTATGTGTATGGATTCTGGCTTGGTTTTCAATTCCCAATCATTGTTGTGAAGACCTGTGTAAAGGGTCAGGCATTGATTTGAAGGAATGCTGCCATCCAATAGTTAGCACGGCCAGAAGAAGCACTGTGATAAGAGACTAGTGTGACATAACATGCTCTTATGTTGAAAAATAAGATGAAAAAACAGAAACTGATATTACATTATGTGTACTCACATAGCAAACTAAGATGATAAAGCAGAAACAGACATTCTATGAAAAATATATTTTTTCCAGAGTTGCATACCTGATTTCTATTGGATAGGAAGAAAGGCACACATGTGAACGAAAAGTATAATGTTTGCTGTATGGTAAAATAAATCTGAGATCACCTGATTACACTAGCCTGAGTGTGACATGTCATTAACAAATTAATAATAATCAAGATATACCTGGGTTTTGAAAGTTTTTGTGATAACTATAAAAAGGGCATGTTAGAGAGGCAGAGTATCTCAGAAGCAAAGATGGTCAGAGGTTCATCAATCTTCATAAAACTGCATCTAAAAATTGTGGAACAATTTCAGAAAAAATGTTAACATAAGAGTGCGAAGACTTTGGACATTATGTACTGTAGATGGTGCGATATTCAAAGACTGATAATCTGGAGAAATTCATGTGTACAAGGGACAAGGCTGACGGTCAGTACTGGATGCGTGAGATCTACCGGCCCTCAGGCAGCACTGCATTAATAACAGACATAATTCTATAATGCAAATCACTGCATAGGCTCAGGAATACTTCCAGAAATCACTGTCTGCGACTACTCTTCGCCGTTAAAACTGTATCATGCAAAGAATAAACCATGAATCAACGCAATCCAGAAATGCTTGACGTCTTCTCTGGGCCAAAGCTCATTTAAAAAGACTGAGGCAAAATGGAAAACTATTTTTTGTTCAGATGAATCAAAATCTGGAAACCAAGGATGCAGTGTCCTGCGTACTTAAGAGGAGAGGGACCACCCAACCTGTTATGAGGGCACAGTTCAAAAGCTTGCATCTCTAATAGTATGGGGTTCCAACAGTGCCTATGGTATGGGCAGCTTACACATCTTCAAGGCGCCATCAATGCTGAACAGTATATGGAGGTTTTAAAACAAAATTTGCTCCCATCCAGATAACATCTCTTTCATGAAAGTTCGTGCATATTTCAGCAAGATAATGATAAACCACATACTGCATCCATCACAACAGCATGGCTTCACAGAAGAAGAGTCCGGGTGATGAACTGCCTGCAGTCCAGAACTTTCATCAGTAGAAAGCATTTCACGCACTGTGAAACAAACAATTCGGCAAGGACAACCCAAGACTGCTGAGCAGCTAGAATCCTACATCAGCCAAGAATGGCCTTCCACAAGACCAGCAATTGGCCTTCTCACTTCCCAGAGTGTTGTAAAAATTAGAGTGGGAGAGGTGATGCTATACAATTGTAGACATACTCCTGTCCCAACATTTTTTTAAAAATCATCTTTTATTGGAAATTTTGTATAGGAACACATATCACATTTTACATAAGACTGCAACGAAGGTACATTGACCGTTCCTTGTATATCCCAATTAGCACTCAGTGGCAAAATAATATACACAAAATCCGTATACACTCTAAGTGAGGCCTAGGAAAACAGTCTTGGGCCTTGATTGAGACATGTCAAAATAGAAAATCATCAGAACCTTTTAACCTACAACAATAAAATAGAAGAAGAAAAGAAATAGAAAAGAAAATAGAATCAAGTGTTAGTAAAAAGGAAAGAAAGGGAGGAGAGAAAGAAGGGGGAGTATAAAAGGGGAAAGGGATAGCTCCTTTATAACCTAAAACAGATCACTCTGTTACAATACAAGGTAAACTTATTGTCTCACTCAATTCAACGCTCGGGCAGTCATTTGGGCTTTACCAGATCGTTCCTCAACAATCTTCAGGGGTCCCAGATGTGTAAGAACTCATATGTTCCTCATGCCCAGCTGGTATGCTCTTCCAGGTTGTACGTAAGGTCAACTCTTTCTATCCATTGGTCTAACGTAGGAGGGAGTTTTTGCATCCAAAGGTGCGGTATGAGTGACTAAGATGCATCTAATAAGAAAGCCACCAACTTATGTTTTTGGGGGTGGAAATGTGTAGATGGCCTCCATAGAAATACCATTTCTGGGGTAATTTTAGGATTTTGTGAGGACAATTTTCGCAGCACCGATTTGACTTCCTGCCAGAATTGAACAGTCCCACCAGATATGGATATATGAGCCAATGCAGTCATCGCACCTCCAGCATCTGTTGTGAGAGGCAAGTTTGTGGTCAAACAACCATTGGGGTGTTCTATACCACCTCACCAGTAGCTTATAATGACTCTCTTGAGCCATTATACAAGGGGAGTGTCCGAATACGGTACTTAAAATCAACTTGGCATCTTTAGCTGGAAGCGAAATACAAAGATCCTTCTCCCATGAGATGAGACAGGCCGGTTAAGAAGTGCTTAGCGGAGCGACAAAATTTCTCCTGAGAAGTGCAATTTTCCTAACACTCAGATCCTTATTACCTAGAGTTTTCTCAAAGGGAGTTAAGGACCTAGTGGATTTATGAAATCTGAGAAAATTTCTAAAAACCCTGTCAAAATGTGTCTTATACAGAAAGGAGAAAGTTTGATTTGGCAGGAGAACACTAATAATATCCTCTGGGTTCAAATGTGCTAAGGCTTGTAAATCTCTTATCTGCAACTTTTCTAACTTCGTCCAAAGGTTCCCAGTACAAGGGTCTCCCTCCAATCCCAGGAGTTTAGGTAGAACACGTAAAAGGAGTGGCTGGAGATGGACTGGGGGCTAGGGATTCTCTCAAGTTGTCCCAGACCTCGCAGGGTCCACGAAGCCAGGGGTTAAAATTTTGGGCTCTATATTCGTATTTTGCCGGGAACCACAGAACCTCCAAGAGGGTAGGGCTCCCAATGCGAGGATTTGCAAAAGAGAGTTCCTATCCGGAATGGCCAATTCCATCCAATAATTTAGATGGGAGGCTCTGTAGTAATCGTGGACGAGCGGCAGACCAATACCACCCTTTGGGCGTCTCTTATCGTCATAAGAGAGAATGCCATCCTCGGTCTCCTCTGTCTCCAAACATAACCTGTGAATATATGTCCCAAGATTTTTTAGATGTGTTGCTGCCATCAATTTCTACATGAGTACATTTTAAACATGTAATGGAAAAACGTCTCACTTTCAACTTTTGCTATCTGTTCTATGTTCTAGTATGAATAAAATATGGTTATATGAGATTTTCAAATCATTATATTCTTTTTTCTTTACATGTATTTACATTTTACAGTGTCTCACTTTTTTGGAATTAGGGTTGTATGTCTAGTTGATAACTGGGTCCCCATGGTTAACGCCCGGGATCGGAGCTAGCTACAAACTAATCTATAATAAGTATCATCTTTTAAATTTACATAGCACAGAAGACATTTTCTGTGTGATACAAAAAATATTAGCTAGCAACCAATTCTGAAAATGGCAAACTAATGTAGCACATGGTACAAAGGGATGCTTCCAAATGCTTAGTATTAAACAATTAGGATTGCCATGACATTCCAGCTGTCTGATATGCTGCCAGATTCTTTGGAGGCAAATCTTAGAGTCACACAACTCTGTAATGCAGTATTATTTATGAGGTTACCATATGTCAAATGAGGACTCTCGACCCATAGTTATGTAATGCTGTAGCATGCAGGAGAATTGAAAGTGTGAAAATATACAACTGTTCTCAACACTGGACAAGCCATAATGAGGTGAAAATTACAGGGAGAATGGAGAAAAATTGTAATAGCTTATTTCTGCCTAGTTATGGGCAAGGGTAGCACAGAGCAAAGGGCAAGGAAGTGCCAAGTGTGTAGAAAACACGCAAGTGACTGAAGATCAGATGCAGCTGTCAATGTGAGGTCATATACTTGGCGCGAGCATACAGAAGAATTCTACTAATCATATACATATTGGCAAAAATGACTACAGTGTAAGGAAATAAACTCTCGTAGGTCATAAACCTTATATGGCCACTGCTAGAATAAGCCACTTTAAGCTACTATACACAGGAACAAGTCACCATAATACATGCAATCACATATGGAATTTTCTGAAACAACTAAGTAAGATGGAAGGACCACAAACTTTTGAGTGAAATGAAATATATTCTTGTCATATTGGAAAGAAAAAAAAGCCAAGGATCCTGCAAATGTTTGTCCTTCTCATTCACCAATACTTAGAAACTTCAATGGCCAATAGTGACATCAATGGTGACAACAGTAAGAGGAAACAAGTATTACTGATATGTTGTGTTACCTCAACTTTAACACAAATTCATAGATGATTTGAGGAGCATTATGATTAGTCAACTATATCAGTGACATATTAGGTTTCCTTAATTTCCAATAATGCCTATTTGAGCCCCTGTCTTGATATATAAGACACATTGCTGGTTCCCCATATGCCTCAAACTGAAATTTACACCAGCCACTGGCTGGCATAGATTTACACTATAATATACACCATTTTCTGGCAAAAATTAAAGTCAATCTGACAGGCCATGGACGGCTATGCCTACATCACACTAAGGCACTTTTCAAAAGTGGCAAGAAAAGGTATAAGTTGCAAATGTTGGCAGAAATACAGTATGTATCAACATTTGCAACTGTTCTACACCAGTATCCTGGTGGACATAGCAACATAGTATGTTAGGTTGAATGAAGACAATGTCCATCTAGTTCAGCCTGTTTCAACCTCCCCCTCTTCCCCCTTGATGGTCCAAAGGAAGGCAAAAAAAACCCCAAGCAGCCATTTAGCTGGAAAAAAATTCCTTCCTAACTCCATATGGCAGCCAGAGTAATCCCTGGATCAACATTTGAGATCATCAACCCCACTGGTCACCTAATGTCTGCATTCTGTAACATCATAGCGTTCTAGAAAGACTTCTAGTCCCCTCTTAAATTCCTCTATCAATTTTGCCATCACCACATCCTCAGGCAGAGAGATCCACAGTCTCACTGCTCTTACAGTAAAGAACCCCCTTCTGTGTTGGTGAGGTGTTGGTTCTCGCAATAAACCTTATTTATGTTAAAAGGGTTGTGTGATATTAGAAAAACATACTGCAACACACTACTCGGTAGTGTGTGTCAGATACTGCAGCTCAGCCCCATTCACATCAATAGGGCTGCAAAGTCCTTGGGCTTTGTTAATTAAGAAAAAGTTCTGTCTGTAACAAGTTAATCAATTCTCAGTCAATTCCATCAATTCCACAATGCAGAAGTCTGCAAAACAATGAAGTACACAAGTAAACTGACCGAAAGTAGATTTATAGAGTTCAATTGTAAAGAAATTCTGAATAAAGCTTCTACCGACACAAGAAATATAGAAAGTGCAATAATTCCTTTTCATTTCCCCAGGTCACAATAACAGTGAACCACGCAGCACTCGCTACAGCAATCTGCAATAACCATTCTGTAAGGATTTAGCTTGCTTATTCTCTTTAGTAACCAATTTGCCCTAAACCACTGTTCCCTACTTTCAATAAAAGTTTTCTGTCTAATTCAAAAGACTGGGCCTCTTATTTTAATTTCCTCCAGTGTTTCTTCCAATACAGTTACATTACAATTTTGGACAACAGAAGAAAACTCTCTCATTGCAAACATTTACAAGATGATGATGATGATGATGAAAATATAGAGTCAAAGCTACCGCAGAGTGCTGCACCCACGCAGTTATTAACCCTCACTAAAAACTCCTAAAGCCAAATTAAAGAGCATTTCCTTCCCCACCCTAAAAATCCGAAATAAACTTAAATTCTCACAGGTTAACCCTTTCCAATCCACTGTCTGACCTCTGAAGACATTATGATTTAAGGCTGTACAGCTCCGATGTTGGAAGACGTCCATCGGGGTTCTCTTACTGTATATTGCCAGCCTCTCTGCTGTCAGAGCCTATCCAATGTGTCACCTCATGCAGTACCAGCATATAGAGCCGTTGTATAACAGCAGAAAAAGAGTAAGCCCCCTAGGGAACAAAGAATACAAATTGGGTTGGAAAGGGTTAAAATTTCCAACAGACATTCCTTAGATCTAAACTTTCCGTGAAAGCTAGAGGACAGTGAATATGTCCTGCAAAGTAACTACCAAACTTGTTGCCAATTGGCTTTTGCAGAATCCTGATTAACAAAACTGTTTCAATGTAGCGATAGACCCACATTCCCTGTAAGTAGGCAGATATGCCATCGAAGGCGACTGGGTGACAGCCCCTGTGGGAGCTAGAACTACATCCACAAGGTCATTTATTCAAAATATAGAGCAAAACGAATTCTCACTTATACGTTATAAGAAATGCACAAAGTTTAACATGTTTTAATCTAAATGGAATTAGATGTTTACATAAGGAGTGTATTCACCTAAAATGACCTTTTAATCTGATGATAAATGGATATTATGACATGGCAATCTAAAATATCTCAAACTAGAGTTGTGGAATTTAAAAGAGTTCCATAACACCACTGATGGAAGACTGAAAACATCGACTTTATAGCAATGTGATGTGAGGTTCAGAGAGGAGGAGCGCAAGTGGACTACAAAATGTAAAAGTTAAATACAGAAATTGTATTTACAGATATGAGCCGACAAAATAAATATTAAAAAAATCACTGAAGGAACCTAATATTAAATACTAAAATTTACCTCTCATTAATTATTTCTAAAAGAGTTCACTATTAGAATTATAGATGAAACATAAAAGATGAAAAAAATACTCAAATATAAGCAAAAAGGATCAAAAGAAAAAAAAAAGAGAGAAAAAAACCCAGAATGATGATAGAATAACCAGGTTAAGTGATTAGTACCACTAGGGTTATAATAGAGATGCTGCTAGGGAACCTCGGATCTATAATCACTATATATACAACAAAAGGCTGCTCATATACAACATAGTGTTAACGGGTATAATCATAGGGAAGATCCATCCAGACACACAAGCCTATATTGTGTGTGGCAAATAGCTGTAGCATCAGCTGCTGCATCTACTCTCTGGGGTTCCTCCGGTTGGAAGTGTTGATTATTACAGTCTATAAGAAAGAGCTAAGGAAACATAACCATTTGCCACTAAGGCCTTATGCACACGGCCGTGACGGGCTTCGCAAGCGGAATACCGCAGCGGAGTCCGTTACGGCGCCCCCCAAAGACCCCATACTTCCCTCCGGATCCGCTGTCCGAAGTCCCACATGACACTTCGGTGCGCATGCGCAGTACAGCGCATGACGTGCCGGAAGTGTCATATGACACACCAGCGGTATCACATGACCCTCCGGCAGCCTCATATGACGCGGTGGGCAGGGCGCGTATTCACGCTATACTTCCGCTGTGCTACAGCAGAAGTATAGGTCGACGGGCGGCTTCCATTGACTACAATGGAAGCTGTCCGCGCGTATGCCCGTGGAAAATAGGACATGCTGCGGGTAATTTCATGCTGCGGAATTCCGGGGTGGAATTCCGCAGCATGTACATTGAGCTATTAGGTTCAATAGAACCTAATAGCTGCAGTGAAACGCGACGGAAATCTGGCTGTGGGCATTAGGCCTAATAAGGCAGTGGGTAAGATGGCTCGGACTTTATTATAAATAGAACTGTTATCCCATTAGGGGAACCTCCCATCCCGTTTAAAACTGTTATCCTATTAGGGGAACCTCCCATCCCGTTTAAAACTGTTATCCTATTAGGGGAACCTCCCATCCCGCTTAAAACTGTTATCCCATTAGGGGAACCTCCCATCCCGTTTAGTGCTGAGGAATGAGTCAGAGATATCCAGACTCGTGTCTCTGCTATAAAGATATTAATATGCTCATAGCCGGCCTAGCAGCAGAGTTATAGTAATCTCTAGTAGTCTTGTTGTGACATTAGATGATATAATCCTACCTAGAAAAATTCCTCACCACATGATCTAAACAGTCATGGAGGGAATAATCATCTGATGGTAATAAAATGTCCTTTATTGTAAAATGCAGTGTCCGCTTTTTTTATTTGAGCTTAAATATCTATTTCCGATGACTAGTAATGACATTTTATTTACTGTCACTCAGAATATCTCCTTGCATCGACGCGTTTCTTCAGCTGCTATATAATTGTAGCTGATGTATCAGGATGAATGAAGTCTATGTGAAGTCATGATGATTGCTTTACTGAGAATGATAGAAGTCTATGTAAAGCCCTGTCTTATTAGGGATCTTTATGTTGGAGACACAGGAGAAAAAGTTAAAGCAAGGATGAGGTCTCATGGCCACACAACTGAAGAAAGACTAAAGGTGCATTTACACAGAAAGATGATTGTTCAAAAATCGCTCAAACAACAGTCTGAGTGACAGTTTTGAGGGATCACCTTTGCATAACTCTTAAGTAGATAATTAGCTACTTAGGGTGGCTTCACACAAGTGTGCTTTTGTGCGTACATATGCGCGCACAAAGACACGCTTCTATTAGAAACAATGCATTCCCTATTGTGTGTCCGTGCACCATAGGGAATGCACGCATGGTCTTCAATGGAGCCGCTGCTGCTGCCGGCGGCTCCATTGAAGACAATTGTCTGCCAGCACCCCTGAATTGCTTTTCAGGGAAGAGCTTTACATATAAGCTCTTCCCTGAAAAAACTGAATTTTAGTGTTTAAAAAAAAAATAATGCACGCATTCTCTTCAATAGAGCCGCGGCTGAATTCATGAATGGGTGAGTGCTGTCTCTGATTGGCTGAGCACAGGGACCAATCAGAGGCAGCTCTCGGCTGTCATTCAATAGCTGAGAGCTGCCTCTGATTGGTCACAGTGCTCAGGCAATCAGAGGAAGCCCATTAAGCAGGTGGGGATTTTAAATCCCCATTTGCTGAATACCCCTCAGAGCAGTGCAGAAGAAGAGCTGACTGGACACGGCTGAGCCCCAGCAGCTCAAGAAAGGTGAGTATGTTTTTTTTTTATTTTTATCACCTTTTTTTCATGTTTTTCAGGGAAAGGCTTATATTTAAAGCCCTTCCCTGAAAAACAATTACAGGATGCCGGCAGCTGGATCCTCTACCGCGGCTGTCATCTGTGACAGCTGTGGTAGGGAATTCCTTATTACCTGCAGGGCTGAAGAATTCATTTGCTGCCTCTGTCACAGATTTGGCAGGTGCAGCAGGGAATTCTTTTTCCTCATGGGGATGAAGGAAACATATGCCGCATGCGGCAGATGTGTTCTTCATCCACACGGGGACATGGCAGCTGCGGACAGCTAAGTATTTTTTTTTTTTGTCTTTTACACCAAAATTCTTGTTTTTAGGGAAGAGCTTATATGTAAAGCTCTTTCCTGTAAAACAACTCAGGGGTGTCGGCAGACCGTTGTCTTCAATGGAGCCGCCGGCAGCAGCCCTGGCTTCATTGAAGAGAATGTGTGCATTATTTTATTTTTCTTTCTTTTTACACTAAAAGTCTTGTATTTCACTAAAATTCAATGCAGGGGTGCCGGCAGACCATTGCCTTCAATAGAGCCGCCGGCAGCAGCCGCGGTTCCATTGAAGGCAATGCACGGACCGGCATTCACGTGTGTTTTTGCACGTACACAGGTGCGCAATTATGTACGCACCTATGTACGCACAAAAACACGCTCGTGTGAAGCCACCTTAAAGAGTTAAATGCAGGTGAAGCGAGACACTGCTGTTAACTCCGAGAACAGCAGCTGTTTTGTATATGCAAACAGCTGCTTTGTTCTCTGAGATTTCAGCGGGTATCCTGCTGAGAAGTCCCAGCGGGATACCAGCTGAAAGAATACTATCAGAATACTAAAAGATGGCTTTTGAGTGAATTTTGAGCGATAATCGTTGTGTCTAAATGGGCCTTAAGGGTCCTCTTCCATACATATGTTTCTCATTCAGTCGTTCACTTTTAGTTACATTGTGGCTGAACATTTTTGTAGCCAAGGACACAACATAGAACATATGAGGGTTGTTATATTAAACGGCAGCTTCAGAACCCAAAGAGGCAGGAGGGTGCGGGACTATTCATTTATAAAAATGTTCGATTCTTTGAACACAGGTATAAATCTTTCTAACGGACTTATGGAAGGGTATAACATCTGAGATATCTGGTACAAGGATAGTGGGGGGCAACAGACATCTGAACTAACATCAATATAGAGACCATAAAACTTTCACACTCCTTTCTGTGGATTAATTAAGGACTCATGTCCACGACACGCATGGATTCAGTACGCGGATTTCCGCCACGAAAGACCTGCAAGTCAGTGCGGAAATAATTTTTAAATGCTTGCCAGCGTTCGGGGATGCAATTTTGTTTTCTGCACGGATGTGCGCGGATACATTGAGGATAGTCTGCATGGAAAAAAAATAAAAATCACAAGCATAAAGTGTTTGCCTTCTTCTTCCTCCGCTCTTCCCTGCAACCAAAGAGGTATCTGCCTATAAATCCGCAATGCATCCACAATTGAATTGCAGATCCATTGCGGATCGCTCACTTCCACAGAGATTAATGGAGCCCATCTGCATGGAATCTGTGGTAAAATGGCATGCTGCGATTTCTTTCCCGCACGTGGCATCCGCAAATCAAATCCACATGTGTTAATTGAGGTGTGGACGCCTCATGCTTCCCTATGGGCAGCTGGAACTACGGTTGTCCAGCAAAACAAATCCACCCATGGACATTGGGCCTTACTATAGATATGTTTTATCCTTCAGATATATTTTGTTACACCAGTCTGATGAAGAGGTCCCAGTAGTCTCGAAAGTTAACGCCATTAACATCACTTTATTGTTAGTCATTAAAGGGGTTGTCCCGCGGCAGCAAGTGGGTCTATACACTTCTGTATGGCCATATTAATGCACTTTGTAATATACATTGTGCATTAATTATGAGCCATACAGAAGTTATAAAAAGTTTTTTACTTATCTGCTCTGTTGCTAGCGTCCTCGTCTCCATGGTGCCGACTAATTTTCGCCCTCCGATGGCCAAATTAGCCGCGCTTGCGCAGTCCAGGTCTTCTCCTGTTCTCTATGGGGCTCCGTGTAGCTCCGTGTAGCTCCGCCCCGTCACGTGCCGATTCCAGCCAATCAGGAGGCTGGAATCGGCAATGGACCGCACAGAAGAGCTGCGGTCCACGGAGGCAGAGGATCCCGGCGGCCATCTTCACAGGTAAGTATAGAAGTCACCGGAGCGCGGGGATTAAGGTAAGCGCTCCGGTGAGCTTTCTGTACGTCCCTGCATCGGGGTTGTCTCGCGCCGAACGGGGGGGGGGGGGGGGTTGAAAAAAAAAAAAACCCGTTTCGGCGCGGGACAACCCCTTTAACAGATATTATGTCTACAAGTTGATGTTGTTTCTCTTACTGACAGCAGTAATAAATAAAAAATAACAGATAGCCAAAGCAAAGTAATTTTTTTCCCTCTTAATTCCCAAAAAGATATTGACATTATTTCTTGCTTTCATAGGCCGCCTGCAGATGGCCGGGTCGGATCCCGCTGCGAGAATTTTCGTGGCGGGATCCGACCTGCTCCCCTGCAGCGACTAGTGAGGCTCACCTTCTTCCACGTCTGCTCTGCTCTGTAAACCCTGAAGATAAACTGTAGTCCCAAATACGACAGATGAGTAAAAGAGCAGCCAAACTGCAAGATCTGAGTGAACTGAAGAGCAGGTAATAATCACTTTTAATACAGACGTACATATTTTTGTGCTGACGATTTTACAGTGGCTTTAGCGTTAAATAGTAATATTCACTACTGCTGTGTTTCTCAGCATGCAGCAAGTCAAGAGTCTGGCAGCCTTCAGTGAATGTATTCTCCTTTAGGTAAGGCTTCGACAAACACTGAGGGGAACTTATTAAACTATTTACGGCAGATTCTTGGTGTAAAAACAAGTCGCAAAGTTTTGTGCAAGTCCTGCTTGTGCAAAAAATGTAGCATCTCTTTAGCAGGTGCACCAGCTCACACCACCTTTCTGAAAAGTGGAAAGGCTTGATGAAGGGGGCAAAGCCACCACATTCCATTTATGTATAGTCTATGCCAGAATCTAGTGGTGGACATTTCTATGTGGGCATGTGTCTCTTCATATATTAGATGCATCATGCGGCAACGTGGATAATATTAAGACCAGCATTTGAAATGCCAGTATTAATATATTTACTCCATTGTGTTTCATTTCAAAAGACGTAGGAAGACCCATGTGAGAAAACCAAGAATCTTTCAGGTACAAATTGAAAATGGCTTGATTATTGTTCACCCCGATGGCAGGCATAAAGGCACTGTCCGTGGAAACAGGAACATATAAAACTTCCTTCAGCACATTGACCATTATACCCAGAACTCTCCCAATCAATACGAAATATATCTGCATAAAGGGACACAGATGTGAATAATCTTTGGAACAAGACTAAATAGAAATGCGGCCAAACTACATTCTGCACTCTAATCAAAAGACAAAGCTTTTACTGAGCTATAAACCACACAACGGTGTGAAAATACTAGAAAATATCTAGTTTGTAGTGTGGAGAGCAGCATGATAAACTGAATGTCAACATAACAATCAATAGAAGAAATTGGGTAAGATTCATCAACTATGCCAATCAATACAGTTTGTGAAGACTAAAACAACCACAAACATCTTAATATATCAAAAAGATCAGAATAAATGAACAGCCCTGGCGTCAGCATGAAGATGAATGTCTTAAAGCAGGAACATAAACACTGCAGAATCATTTTTAATACGACTACAACACAACAGAAAATAATTCAGGAAAGACCTAAGGAGTGGTACAAAGACAAAGTCTTAAAGGGGTTGTCCCGCGCCGAAACGTTTTTTTTTTTTTCAACCCCCCCCCCCCCCCCCCCCGTTCGGCGCGAGACAACCCCGATGCAGGGGTTAAAAAAAGAACACCGCACAGCGCTTACCCGAATCCCCGCGCTCCGGTGACTTCTTACTTACCGGTTGAAGATGGCCGCCGGGATCTTCTACCTCCGTGGACCGCAGGGCTTCTGTGCGGTCCATTGCCGATTCCAGCCTCCTGATTGGCTGGAATCGGCACGTGACGGGGCGGAGCTACACGGAGCCCCATTGAGAAGAGAAGAAGACCCGGACTGCGCAAGCGCGTCTAATTTGGCCATTAGACAGCGAAAATTAGACGGCAACCATGGAGACGAGGACGCTAGCAACGGAGCAGGTAAGTGAATAACTTTTGATAACTTCTGTATGGCTCATAATTAATGCACGATGTACATTACAAAGTGCATTAATATGGCCATACAGAAGTGTATAGACCCACTTGCTTTCGCGGGACAACCCCTTTAAAAAATGTAGACTGAGAAGTAAAGGCCAATCAAGATGTATTGAGGTTAAAGAGATTACCTTATGCCAGTCAAGAAGCTACTGTGAGAACACAGTATGGGGACACAGATTGGTTTGGGATTGGCAAAGGCGTCCAACAGGGCTGCATCCTCTCACCCTTCTTGTTTAACCTATATGCGGCAGTGATATTGCGGAAAATGGACCTAGACAAATTGGCAATCGGGGTGAAAATAGGTGGCAGAAACATCAACAATATCTGCTATGCGGATGACACAACTCTGCTTGCAGAAACAGAAGCTCGTCTGAAGCAGCTGATATGTAAGATTAAAACTGAAAGTGAAAAAATGGGCCTCTACCTGAATTTAAAAACTAAAACTGCAAAAAATGGGCAAATTCAAATCAAAATCAACAGTGAGGTCATAGAATGCCTACGAGACTCCATCTTCCTTGGCTCAAAAATTGACTAAGCTGGGGAATCTAAGCCAGAGATAAGACGTAGGATAGCATTGGGGCGAAACGCAATGCTAAACACATGGACCAAATCTGTAGAAGTAGTGATATCAGCATAGCAACTAATAGCAAGAAAGTGCAAACCACCGTTTTCCTTATAGCCATGTATGGATGTGAAAGCTGGACTGCGAAAAAAGCTGATAGGAGGATTGATGCGTTTGAGCCTTGGTGATGGAGATAGCTGCTGCGTATGCCCTGGATGGCGAGAGTAACAAACAGAGAAGTCCTGGATCGTACAACACCCAACATATCACTGGATGGCAAGATGACCCAGCTAACGTATTTTGGCCATGTAATGCAGGCTAGAAAAACCTATAATGCTTGGACAGATCAGTGGCAAAAGAAGACCCGGCCGCCAAAGAACACGATGGCTGAACACAACCACATCCCCAAATATAAGAAGGTGTGAACACTTATGCAACCACATTATTTTAGTTTTTTTTCATTTTTCTTTTTCCACCCTAAATAATTCCAGCTTGTTTTTCAATGGAATTATAGTGATAACGGGTCATACTGAAGGTGAAAATAAATCTGAAATGATTCATCATAACAAAAACCTGACATTTTAACAGGGGTGTGTAGACTTTTTATATCCGCTGTGTAGGAGTCAGCTAGTATTACCTTGGTCAGTTATTCTTTACTATCAGAATCCTTCTCTTCAGATGGGTCATGTGATCTCTCTGTAACTGCCGAGGATTTACCTGTGTTTCTGATCTCTCCAGTTGTCACTATTTCAGTCACCAAAACTTTCTGCATGGTGAAACTGCATGGACAGAACCAGAAGGGCTCTTTATGGAGGGTAGATACTTCTATCACAGTTACTGCGGATTAGTGGCTCCTGTCACACAGTTATAATCAAAACGATGATCGCTCATCCTCCCCTGACTGTATATTTATGGTTTTTATTATATTTAACAGAATATAGAGGGTAAAAATAATCATACTTTTCTCCCAGCAGGCAGAGATGGTAATGGCTCTAATTGATGGCGTACTGATGCATCAAGGGACTGTTAGCCCAGCATAGACGAGAAAGCAGGGAGAAATATACAAATCAAGCTGGTGTCTGATAAGTGTTAGTTAGCAGGCTGCACTGCATGGAAGTGACTACAACATATATAGGAAACCTCCAGGATGTGACAGACAATCAGGTGAGGGGGGCAGGAATGGAAAAATGTGTTTTTGCTGGAGTGGCACTTTAAAGACATAGGACATCATGATAATCTCTTTACAGTATAAGTACATTAACGGCATTACACCATAACCAGTATTATTGTCCCCTGAGCAGTTTATACTCTACCTTCTTCTAGGTGCTCAAACTGTTCTGAAAGAAAGTGATAACAGCAACCAACACTGCAGACTGCCTTAATTTCTGGTTTTGAGGAAAAAATCCGAAGAGTGTTTGGGGCAAGATCACCACATGTGTGCAGTCCAACCATAATGGAATCCTAAGGCAAAAGAAAAAACATTTTCTTAGAAAGCATGCAGTATCCGCCCTGTTATGAAGGTAGGAGAATATTTTTATAAAAGTAATGGCCTATTTAGACACAACGATTATCGCTCAAAAGAGGATTTTTGAGCTACTTTTGAGCGATAATCGTTGTGTCCATTTACACAAGGTGATCCCTCAAACGCTGAGCGATCACCTTGCGCTCCCAACAGGGAAAACAGAAGACAAGCGGGGAGCCGCTTGTTCTCTGCATCCAGCTGTTCCCCGCTGGGAGCGCCCGGCTGTTATTCACCTGAGCCCTCCCAGCGGAGGATGCAACGGACAAGCGGCGAGCCGCTTGTTCTCTGCATCCAGCTGTTCCCCGCTGGGAGCGCCCGGCTGTTATTCACCTGAGCCCTCCCAGCGGAGGATGCAACGGACAAGCGGCGAGCCGCTTGTTCTCTGCAGCCAGCTGTTGCTCAAACCATTCCCGAATAATCTTTACAGTGTGACAGGGTGCATTATCCTGCTGACACAGAGCACAGCCATGAGGGAATACCACTGCCACGTAGGATTGTACCTGGTTTGCAACAATATTTAGCTAGGTGATACGTGTCAAAGTAATATCCATATACATACCGGGACCCTAGGTTTACTAAGAGAACATTGCTCAGAGCATCACACTACCTCCACTGACTTACGGTTCCTGCACACTGGCAAGAGTAATATTGGGCTGTGATTCACTCTTAATGTTTCTGAAAAGCCCTGAATGCAAGGTGATTTCACATAGAAACAGCCTTGCATCTCTGCGGGGCTAAAGGAATCCCCCATAAAGAGGAGGGTGGAGCTACAGGCGATCTCCTAGAGATCTACCCATATTTAGAGGGATAGGGCTTCTCCGAGAGCGGGGGTGAGAGAGGGCAGGGCTATAGAGGGGTTCTCATAGTGATTCCTCTAAAGCCAAGAGGCAAGGATAAAGGGTGGATTCTCTAGCCCCACCCCCTCTTAGCTAGAGAGGAATCACTATGAGAACGCCCTCTAGCCTCGCCTCCGCTCTCGTGGAAGCCCTGGTAAATCCCTCTAGCCCCGCCACCTAAATCTCCAAATATGGGGAGATCTCTAGGAGATCCCCTGTAGCTCTGCCCCCTCTCTCTCCTTGTTATGGGGGATTCCTTCAGCCCCACAGGGTGTTTTGTGATCTTCTCACATTGATTTCAATGGGGCCGGCACAATGGGCGCTATGGCTAACAGAAATGACATGCTGCGATTTGTTCTCTGTATCGCATCACAACGCAGTGCTATGCAGGAAAACATCGCAAATATGAATGAACCCATTCAAAAGAATGGATTTCATATTTGAGTGAGATCAGTGTGTCTCGCAACGTACAAATCTCGCACGATTTTCTTGCTAGGGTGAAGGAGCCCTTAAAGCACATCCTGGTGCCATGATGTAAAAGAGAAGATGATTCATCATACCAGGGCCCCTTATTCCATTGCTCCATGGTGCAGTCCTGATTGAACACATACTCAATTCAGGTACTTTTGTTGGTGGACAGGGTCAACATGGGCACACATGACCTGCCTGCATCTACGTAAACCCCATGCACAGCAAGCTGTGGAGCACTCAATGTGTGTTCTGACAACTTTCTCTGATAGTCAACACTAAATTTTTCAGTAATTTGTGATAAAGCAGCTCTTCTGTGTGATTGGACCAAATGTTCCAGACTTTGCTCCCCATGAACACCAATGATCCTTGGGCACCACAGGTTCACCTCTTGTTCTTCCTTGGACCACTTTTGTTGGTACTACCAATTAAGACGATTTTAGAGACGGTCTAAATCAGGGATCACAATTTGGCCCTTGTCGCTTAGATCCTTATGTTTGAGAATGGTTTTCTGCTTTTTGCACATCAACTTCAAGAAGTGGCTGTTCACTTCCCGCCTCACTGGTAAGCGCTTTAGTGTTATGGCTGATGGGTGTATAGTGTTCGTTTTAACCTGTATTCCATGTGCCTATTGGGTTCTTCTTTAAGTTTATTATTTTGTGGACAAAACCATGTAAAATCTGTAATATATAATATCCAGTATTAAAGATTACAGATTAAGGGTGTATTTTTACAGGGGAGAGTGCAATATTGGTCCTAGAAGCTCAGACCCATATGACACTTGTAAACCTGCATTTTTTCTACGACTGCTGCATGTAAAACATATTGCATAGCTGTATATGAGAGTTTCACGCATGTTTTTTCCAAAAATAGGACATGCTGTGATTTTTCTGCCTGTGCCACTGTTGTGTGTGTGGGGACGAGGGGACTAGTGTCCCCCTTCCCAGCGGATGGTGAGGGTCCCAGCAGTTGAACCACCACTGATAACCTTTATCACCTATACAATGGATAGTGCCAGTGATGAGTGCTTTAGGATGAGATGTCCCTTTAAACTGTTCGTTTGCAACGTGCATTGAAAAAATAAGGTATAAAATACTTGCATGATTTGAAAGTATTTTTGTATATATTACATCTAAATCACTACATCTATCAGTTATGTGGGAATGAGCAAGAAAATATAGCAGCAATCACGGCACATCTAATGCCATTAAAGAAATGCAGAGAACAAAAAAGAAATGTAAACCTCCTGTACTATGAAATCAATTAGAGTGTATTCTCCGGATATCATAGACAAATGACAGCTGCTTATACATATGAGGGAAGATTAAAGAAAGATAACCTCTAGATCAGCAATTATGTCATGAAGTTCGGTGTCAGCGGTGACATGGGAAGTGAGGGGTGAATAAACATGGGACTCTCTAAGTTTTTTAGCCTTGATGTTCTCCATCTTCCTTTGCTGTTTTTCTTCTTCACTGAGAACTCTGCTCATACTTTGTGACATTGAGGACACCTCAACAGCTCCAGCAGGCAAGATGTCCAAAAAGGAAACTGCAGAGTCCGAGGAACTGTCAGTCTGTGCCTTCTCCACCTCCTGAATGTCTTCCGGACTACTTGTCAACTTGGAGGAGTCTGAAAACAGGCTATTAGCATCGATAAATAATTCTGAATTGGACAATCTTGAACATCTTATATCACTCCTCGGTCTTGAAAAGTCTTGATCAGCATTAACATCTTGACAAGAGTTCTTTGGCAATAAACCTTCTTTGTTCTGGTCAGATTTCTTTGCCTTTGAAGTGGTTCTGGCATTAGTTTTATAGACTTGCCAATATTTTTTCAATTTCCGGTTTCTCTCGTTGGCTCCATCTGTATTGGTATGAGAAGAGTCAATCCCATAAACGTTTAGGTCATAACGCATGGATAAATATGAACTTAAATAACCTTTTCCAGCTCCCAAGTCTATGACCTAAAGAAAGAAAAAAAAAGAAAACTGGTAAAGCATAGTAACTAAATCAACAGCAGTGCTGTAATGTAATACTTATTAGGCTCAGCTTATTTGGACTACAATGTATGTGTGCTATGTAATTATAAAGCAGTCATAATGAAATATGAAAGGAAAGCCTACAGAGGCCACTTATTGTATGCAATTGTGAGGATCTGTTCACACCATGCTTGTGGTGTACATCTGGGGTGTGTGCCAGGAAACAATCCTGTCGTATACATCAAACATATCCACAGATTTGGGGTATTTTGTACATTGGCATACTTTTTTTTTTTTTTTAAAGCAGAGTTGATCTTGCAAAAAACAGTATACAACATAAACTTTTATTTTTACGAGGGGGTGCAGTTCCTGAAATATGCAACTGTATGGCAAGCATCAGCGTTCTACTAACCCTTTTCATAATAGTCCAGCTACCTTCTAAATTTCAGTTAGGTTAGACTGCAATCTACGACTAGTGGTTTAGAGGAATAGTTCTAGTTTAAGAAAATACACTGAGCGATTACAGCATTAGGAACACCTACTTAATAATGGGCTGGTCAATCTTTTTAGGCAGTCATGACTTTCACATGTCATGGAACGGATTCCACAGGAGGCAAATATCCTTCATACTCAACTCGACCCATGCCCGCTACAGCAGCTCTGTCAGTTGGTGCACATTTTGGAGTTAGGTGGGAGATCATCTCACAGCCCTTTCCTACATATCCCGAATATGTTCAAGTCCAGTGACTTTGGGGGCCAAGACGGTGTGGAGGATTCATTGCCATGTTATTCCAACCACTCCCTAGTGATCCAAGCTTGATGACATAAAGAATTATCCTGCTAAAAAGATAACACTGGTTCAGGGAAGACTTCCTAAATATATGGGTGCAGATGGACAGCTAACAGGTCTCTGTAGTGTTCACCGTTCAAGGATTGTGGTATAATGACCAACGATCCTAGGCCATTCCAGGAAAACACTCCCCAGATTATGACACCACCACAAGTCTGCTGAATTCCAATAGTGCACCCATGGGATACGTTATGGCAAATACAGACCCACCATCTATGTTGTTCAGCAGGTAACAGGACTCATCATTCTAGACAACCTTCTGCCATGTCTACAAGGTCCATTGCTGTCTTTTCTGGACCCATGTGAGATGTTGGAAATGATGCAGGATCTTCAGGGGCACCCTTGTCGGTCTTCAGTTATTGAAACTCAGTTGATACAAAATACACCGCAGGATCATTGTCAAAGTTTGTCTAACTTACCCATTGCTGTGCTGCAGTCTGCTGCGGCACATCACTGTTGGGATACCAGTCATGCCATTTGATCCTCGAACCTAGGATCAACCACACATGGCCTGCAGCTGTGTGGTCTTCTGTCTGATATCTGTCTATGGTTCAACCAGTATTGGTACACTCTCAATACCGTGGTGTAGGAAAGCCAACAAGTACGACTTTTTTAGAAATACTGGCACCACAGCCCTGGACACCAACAATTATCAACGGTCAAAGTCACTACGTTTATCCATGTCTGCTAAATGTTGCCTTCTGCCTCGCAGAGGAGAAGTCGACACATCATCTGAGAGCAGTATGTCACGCGGTCATTACATGATACCGTGTTACTGGTCACAAGACGTCAAGCAACAGCTGTCCCTAATGCAGTAATTATTCAGTGTATAAAGTTTGGATAACTGATTAACACAACAAAAAATTATGGTTTTTACAAAAAAAAGCATGCATTCAAAACAAAAAGTAGCCAGACTATTGTGAAAAGGGGTAGCATATCCTCAAATTTTCCTGGGGTATATGCCAGATTAACATATATAGCAATGGTGTAGTAGTCAAACAAATACCCTAACAGAAAAGGGAAAAAATGTATACAGGGTGAGAAGAAATGCCAAAATAGCAGCTGTAGTGACTTGACAAAGTGCCGGAACTAGTCGAGGCTTGGGTTAATGAATACGCACTACTAAGACCAAGGCTTGTGCATGGACAATATTAGATCTGGCATCAGACTACACCTTTGTTGGCTTGAAACTTTTTCAGTGTGGCTCCCAGAAACAGAAGAAATTTCTCCTTATCTGACAGTACATAAGAACACTGAACACTTTTGATTATTTAATGATTTCCCTATTATGTCTACATTGGCTATAGCTACAGCATCTATAACACAATTCATTTGAGAAGAAATATTGCTACCCCACAAAGCCATTTCTACAAGAGCCAGTAAAAGACCACAACAAAAAAAACATTTCCATGCCGACCATTAGAGATCAAAGTTACTCTGGTGTAGTACAGAGTAGTGAAAAATTCATTACGCTTCTATAATTTTAAACCACAAGGCTAAAAAATGGTGCCCAAAGGACATGTGAATGGGTGTAAAACATGTGTCAAGATGTCAGGGCTCCATATTTTTAATTAAATCTATTTTTACACAGTTTTATGGACTAATTTGGCAACAAATTCTTAACAGTCCCTCTTCTGGATTTACAATTTCAACTTAGCTCAACTTGCAAAAGGAGCGAAAACAAACACAGCTCTCCATAACCAAGGGCGTTTCTGCAGCCTGGTAGCCTTTATTTCCCTTAGATATAAAAAGTTTATTTGCTGGAGGAAAAAGGATTTGAGCGTTTCATAGGCAAATCAATAGAAGCGAATAGCATGCACCTGTGTGTTATATATTTAATGCTATATAAAGAGGTAAAACGCCTCAAAGATAAAAAATCTCCAAAAACCACATCAACGCAATCTTTATAATGAGTGAAATTTCAAAGTGTTCTTTAGTCCACAAATATTCTGTACAGAGGGTGCAGCCCGACAATAAGAGGAACATCTGAATCTATTTATCTAAATTTATTATGGAAACATTCGCACCAATTTGAAACAGTGAGCATTCGATTAAAGCTGGGTTGGGGAGAATTGTGCGGGCTCTATCACAGCGCTGTGAATTATGAGATTCATTTCTCCCTTGATTCCAGCTGCATGCATACCCTAGAGACAACTTCTTTAATTTCCTATGCCGCATAGAAAACTGTGACATCACTAAATCAGCTGGTTAAATATGAATATACTTTATGGTTTGGTGAAATCTACTGAAAGCAGAAACCATTCTACAATCCTGGTACAAAACATAGATGCTAGACCATAAACCTACAGACAGAATGTTTGCATGCGAGCATCATGGAATGTTCTTAAAAGTACACCATAGGCCTCTGTTCGGTTCAAGCACATATGCCAAACACAGCCATAGGTCCCCTTTCCTACAGTAAGGGCCACAAAACCAAAAAACGAACTGTAGTTAATGTTTTTTTTAACCCCTTAAGGACCAGGCTGTTTTGCACCTTAAGGACCAGACACTTTTAAGGGATTTTACCCATGTGGTGGTTTAACTGCCCTTTTTTTTCCTTCAGCGACCAAAATTATTTTTGCAGCATTTTTTTTTTCCGTGACATATAGGGCTATTTTTTTAATATCTTTTTCATTATTTTTTTTTTCAGTTTTACTGGGGGGTAAAAAGCTAAAAAAAAAAAAATTGTTTAGCATTTAGCATTATTTTTTTTTTAATTTTCAAATTTAGGCTAAAATAAAATATGGAAATGGGTTCCTCATTTTGTTTCGGACGTTTTGATATATAATATGTATGGTTTTGGATTATAGGGTGCATATGACGACGGGTTTGGTTGGCGTCGGCTTTGGGTTATTTTCTTTTTTATGTATATATTTTTATTTTATTCTGTAATTTTGTTTTACTTATTTATGTAATTATATTTTTTACTATCTGTGTCCCCCATGACGTCATGTAAGACCTCTGGGGGACATTCACATGTTTTTTATTTTTTTTTTATTTGACATTCTCCTACTGTAGCTGAGGCATCCATAGGGACCCCAGTTACAGGGGAAAACAACCCCTGTAGTGACAATAGCAGAGCTGATCAGGGTCAGTAAGGACCCTGCAGCTCTGCTGTAAAAGAGGATCCTGGCGGTCACGTGACCGTCTGCTCGCGTAGTGGAAGAAGCACTTCCACTTTCACTTCTTAGTACACAGCACTCATTGAGCGCTGTGTACTAGGGAAAGGAGAAGGCAGAATGGGATAAAAACTAGAGTTGAGCGAACGTACTCTGCCGAGCTTGATGCTCGTTCGAGTATTAGCATACCCGATGGTGCTCATTACTCGAACGAGCATCACGCCGTGTTCTACCCTGCCCCATTTTTTGGCTCCTCCCCTCCGCAGCGCGCACCAATGGTAAATTTTTAGGCAGGCAGGGAGGGAGAGAGAGGGAGAGAGAGAGAAAGGGAGAGGGAGAGCGAACCTAGAAAAAAAAAAGCTCGGGACCTGGCGTCCCACATACAAAAATGCTCGAGTCTTCCATTGTAGTCAATGGGGTTCGTTACTCGAGTAGGGCTCTCGAATTTTCCAAAAAGCTCAACTTGAATGACGCGGACCCGAGCATTTGGGTGCTCGCTCATTTCTAATAAAAACTGCTCCTGGCTTCTCCTTGAGGATTCCCAGCTGTGACTAAAAGTTGACAGCTGACCTGCGTCTGTTTGATTGCAGAAGCAGGGGCTTTAATCCCGCACCGTATTTTTACTTTCGGCGGGGATTAAAGGCCGGGACCAAGTGCCGTAAATTTACTGTGTTTGGTCCTTAATGGGTTAATACAGTGTGAAGAGTGTAGTGGATGACGTATGCCACTTTATAGCTGTTGTGTCAGAAGTATACATTGGGTAATGATAACTATTAAAGAGGTTGTATTGTAGCGATGGAATACGCATGCCCCCCCTTACCCATCCACCCAGGGTTAATGCAATATGAAACTTACAGTGTATCAATTTACCTGTTTAACGCCATAAACATTTGCAAGGGCTTCTACAAACTGAGACATTATAAAAACTTCATGGGACTTTTTATCATTCATGAACTGGTCAGTTTTCGTTTCTTTGTCTAGTATATAAAAGAACAAAATAGTAATGTTATTAAAAAATAGTAAAGCTATAAAAAAAAATTTTAATTTTATTAAAAAAAACAACAACTCCTTTTTCACAGGATTGTTTTTTTTCAATATGATTATTATTTAAATGCATCAGAAAATAGTAAATATAACAACAATCATAACATTAAAGGGATTTGGTCTCCGGGTTAATGCTGCCTGAACCACGTGTAGCATGAACCCAGGGCAGGTATGTCTATTGAACCTATGTATATGTTATTCTGAAACAATGCAGCGCTTCAGAGTAAACACACTTTGAGGTTTGATTTGGAACAGAGCTCCGAGTCAAAGAGGTGGGCCGACGTCTCCCCGTCTGCAGCATGTAGACTGACAGCTCTCTTCCTATACACAAAACGGGAGAAAGCTGTCAGCCAACATATGGGTGCGGCCTTCTTTAACCTCTTAGTGACGGAGCCAAATTTTGTAAATCTGACATGTCTCACTTTAACATAGAATAACTCCGTAAAGGTTTTGCATATGCAGGTGATTCTGACATTGTTTTTTGTCACATACTGTACTTCATTTAGGTGGTAAAAAAAGACTGATAGAATTTATGTATATTTATTAAAAACGCCAAAATTTTGAAAAAAATGTCATTTTTTCACACTTTCAATTGCAATATCTCAAATATATACAAACATACTGTACAAATTTTTGAAAAGATATATATTTCAATCTGTTTATTCTATTCTTGACACACATTTGAAAAACTTTCATTTTTTTTAACCATTTAGGAGCCGTACAAATTTAACATTGATCAACATTTTGAGGAACACTTTGGCTTGGTGCAGGAAAACAAGATTGCAAAGGCTCATAGGTGTCAGAATGATAAATACACCCCTTAACGTATTCACTGTGGGGTATCATGAGTTTTTTGACCGCAATTTTTTTCAGGAATTAATGCAATTTAGAGGAGAAAAAATAAAATTTCATATTTTTGCAAATACTTCATTTTACAGACAGTTTTTTCTTTCTATAGTGCAGGTGAAAATGAGGATTTACACCCCAAAATGGATCCCCCTATTTGTTCTGTGTTCAGAAACATACCCATTGTGGCCCTAATATGTCTGTCTGTATGCACTACGGGGTCAAAACCAAAAGGAGGTGGCTTTCTGAACAGACATTTTGTTTGAAGACATTTTAGGCCCCATAGCACACTGGTAGAGCCCTTGAGTGGCCAAAACAATAGAGAACCCCCCCCAAATGACCAGATTTTGAAACCTAGACCCCGTAACAAATTCATCTAGGGGTGTACTGCGTATATTGACCCCAGGGTTTTTGAATGAATCTAAGCCAAGCAGAAAGAAAAAATTACGATTTTCATTTTTTTGCAAATTGTGTGATTTTAAAAACAGTTTTTTTGTACAGCACACATATGAATGAGGACTTGCACGCCAAAATGGATACCCCTGTTTGTCCTGTGTTCAGAAATCTCCCCATTGTGGCCCTAATCTTATATCTGTATGCACAACGGGGTCCGAACCGAAAGGAGCAGCCTGTGGCTTTCAGAACAGACATTTTGTTTAAAGGTGATTTAGGTCCTCATTGCACACTTGTAAAGCCCTTGAGCAGCTAAAACGATAGAGAACCCCCACAAATGCCCCCATTTTGAAAACTAGACCCTTTAATGAATTCATCTAGGGGTGTACTGCATATTTTTACACCACAGTTTTTGAATGAATCTAAGCAAAGCAGAAGAAAAAAATTACGATTTTAATTTTTTTGGTAATAGTGTTATTTTAAAAACATTTTTTCTGTACAGCACACATAGGAATGAAGACTTTCACTCCAAAATTGACCCCTCTGCTTGTTCTGTGTTCAGAAACATATCTATTGTGGCCCTAATCTACTTGTAGGACACATAGCTAGGCTTATAATGGAGAGAACACACGTTGGATTTCAGGGCACAACTGAATAAATTACAGGCCCCATTGATCACTTGTGCAGAAAAAAAATTGACTCCCTAAAAAAAATTCCCGCCCTCTGTGCCCTTTTTGGCATTCCCTAAATCTTAGATAAAAGTAATAATGTAAACTATGTGGTACATCTGAAGTCAGGGGTAATTACGGAGGCCCGGTTGGGATGGGCACATGGGGCAATAAAACCGGGTATTCCTCCTCCTCCTGTCATACTTTTTTGGGGGGCATTTCCTGACCACAGTGGCAGGGACGGAGTGTAAAAAGTGGCGCTCTGTGAGGCTTCGTAAGCTTGCTGAGGTGCGGCGGGCTCACACAGAAGGCGCTCAGCAAGCTGCTCTTGGAAATACAGAAAGGCGAGCGTTCCCGGGGCTTCTTGTAAATTACTCACTGAATATATTCCTAAAACGTAACTTTTAATAAATAATATTTTAAAACCCCAAGGTGCCTCAATGACACGACGTAACATAGACAAACATACACATACAAGGGCAGCTCTATATTGAGCTAGTAAAAAAAGATGCCAGGAAAAAAAAGCCCCATATGAGTGGATAGCTCATGTAACAAAAGGAAGGCACCTATATACGAAATTGGTATACGTTGGTGCCAACCAACAGTAGTACAGGGTTAATGACTGAAACCATAGTGGAGCAACTCATAAATGTATAACAAATCTCTCAGAAGAGAACCCTGGACAAATGCCAGAGGTGTATGAGTTGTTTCACGAATATAATTTAATTCGTATTTGGTTCTTGGTTTAACCGGAACCGCGGTAAAGCAACTCAGAGATATGAAAAAATTTTTCCTCAGAGGGGAATCCTGGACGAATGCCAGAACTGAATGAGTTGTTCCACGAAATGTAATTTAGTACGCATATAGTTCTTGGTTCACGAATGTGATTTAATTCATATTTGGTTCTTGGTTCAACGCGTTTCCGTCAGAGAACTGACTTCATCAGGAGCAAGAGAGCTAAGCAGCAGCACCTCCAGTCTGGATGGTAGACTGGAGGTGCTGCTGCTTAGCTCTCTTGCTCCTACTTTATCTATCTTTACTGGGGATTTTGCCCTATTAGCAACAGTATTGAATATGGTTACTTTAGAATAGGCTGGTTATAAGTATCTACTTTTCGGCTTTATTGAAGGCTTGTTGGTTAACCACTATCTTTGGGTGACTGTCTGTCTGCACAGACTGTGCTTTTAGACGACTGGTCTGGGTGATATTTGTCCACCCTCCAGGAGTATTAGAGAGGGGTGCACGGTCCACGAGCCCATACAGCATTACCTTCGGGCCTCGTGGTATCGTTGCATCCGTGTTACGCCAAGTGACGGCAGCCTTGCTCTTTTACATTAGCTAGGGTTATTGCACCCATTCTTAGCACTACTCTTCCACAACAATAGGTTCCTGATAAAGTCAGTTCTCTGACGGAAACGCGTTGAACCAAGAACCAAATACGAATTAAATCACATTCGTGAACCAAGAACTAATGCGTACTAAATTACATTTCGTGGAACAACTCATTCAGTTCTGGCATTCGTCCAGGATTCCCCTCTGAGGAAAAATTTTTTCATATCTATGAGTTGCTTTACCGCGGTTCCGGTTAAACCAAGAACCAAATACGAATTACATTATATTCGTGAAACAACTCATACACCTCTGGCATTTGTCCAGGGTTCTCTTCTGAGAGATTTGTTATACATTTATGAGTTGCTCCACTACGGTTTCGGTCATTAACCCTGTACTACTGTTGGTTGGCACCAACGTATACCAATTTCGTATATAGGTGCCTTCCTTTTGTTACATGAGCTATCCACTCATATGGGGCTTTTTTTCCTAGCTCAATATAGAGCTGCCCTTGTATGTGTATGTTTGTCTATGTTACGTCGTGTCTTTAAGGCACCCTGAGGTTTTAAAATACTATTTAATAAAAGTTACGTTTTAGACCCCCCCTACTTCCCTCCCCCCTTTTTTTTTCCCTTCCCCCGCCCCACCTCCCTACCCCTCCCAGTTATATAAAAATGTTATGCAAAAGTGAATCAGGATGACTTATATACTCATGATGCTAAAACAGCAAATAACACTGCAATGTCAAAGTTTGTCCTGATTTATTTATTAAAAACAGTTTAAAAAAAAAAAAGTTACGTTTTAGGAATACATTCAGTGAATATTTCCAAAAAAGTCTTTCTCGGTATTCCACTGCCTCTGTGAGTTCTTGTAAATTACGTATTAGAGGTAAGTGTATGAATAACGCCGGGTTCACACAGCCATATGTGGAATCCGCTTGCAGAGGCCCGCAGCAGATCCCAGCTGTGAGCCCGGCCATGGCGCTGCCTATGGCCTCGTAATGTACTGCACATAACTGTGTACTCACACAGACGGTCATGCGCAGTACACCTTTTTTTGTTTGTATTTCCAACACTGTCGCTTAGCGATGATGCGGGTACCCGCAGCCTGTACACAATGTAGTTGTGTAGATCTGTGACCATGGAGCACAATGGTCACAGGTATACACAACTAAAAAGACTGACTGGACAGGAGACTGAAACTTTGTGAAACCGGACCAAAGTAGTCTCAATCTCTTGCATTAAAACCTATGGTTTGATCCCAATGCCGTTTTCGGCATGTGAGACAGAACCCAAGATAAAGAGTGAGGGAGAAGGCAAAGTGTAGTGTGAAACTGGTTTGACAGATGCTATACAATGGCATCCGTTACCCATAGACTAATATGGTATCCATTTAATCGATACCATTTTTATAGGACTCCATGGGATGAAATAGCATACTCTACTACACTATTCCATACCTTTTCAGTATACTGACCTATACGGGCCAAATGGAGGCCAAAAGACACTCCCTGACTAATGGAGCCCCATGGCCAGATTTAGCATGTACATCAGGATCTTTCCCAAAATATATACTAAATGTAAAGAAAACCATAATTTGAACCACTGACTAGGAAAGAACATTATGTTATGGGCATATAGATGAAATGCAGGGGCCTACATGGGGCACTATTCCTGTTTGGGGGCCATTATCACTTTGTGGGTACTATTACTACGTGAGGCACTAAACAAGCCATCATTACTGGCTGGGGTATTATAGTAGGCAAGTTTATCTAGAGGTGTGGATAGTGCCAGTAAAGCGAGGATCTAAAGATGTCTGTGCAGCAAATTCTAATATAAATATATATATATATATATATATATATATATATATATATATATATAAATATTTTTTTTTTTATTTATTATTTTTAAATTTATCTTCGGGGGGTGCAAAACAATCTTAGAATTGCCACTTTGGCACACACAGCGACGAACAAGCTGGTGGTGGGGAGGTTCAAGTTCAAAATTTGCTCTGAGGTTATAGGACCCTAGTTACGCTCCTGGTGGACTGCAAGTTAATTAAGACTGCCACAGAGTACTGATTAAATATGTGCTGTCTGGAAGGAATTAATAAGAAATAATCCCACATCTATGTGTAATTCTAACAGTGATGCACATGGCTGCCTAACCTCAAAGGGCAAGTTGCAAACATACTTTTCATTATCTCATTCAATTGCTTAAAGTTCAGTAGTTCAAATGACCTAATCGGCATAACTAATAAAACAGGTAAACCTGGGAAGTCCCCACAGCAGAAATAGCTAGGAGGGAATAAGATCCTCTGGAGGAAATGAATGGGCGAGACGGCAGACAAGATTCCATACAGTCACTACAGTTATAAATGTATACTCTGGCCAATTTGCCTAGATCAGAATTTCTGGAAATATCTGGCTTGACTCAAATTCTTACTTAACGCAGGAATACTATAACCTTTTTAAAACTGTAAAAGAGGAACACAATATGCAAAAATGTTATATTTAACGCACTTTATCATTCACATTCAGCTGTTGGTCTTTGCCGTTACAAGGCGTTATCTCATGAAGTCAACCCTGTCATGGCATAGAGACATCACAGAGGAAGTTGGGGGTGAGCAAGGGATCCCTCTATAAGTTAGAACAGGGGGCTGCTCTATACGGCGGATGCTGCAGGGAAAATGTTTGGCTAGCCATGGCTTCTCCTAGCAAAATCAGCTCTTTCTGGTGGTGCGAGGAGCAGTGCCCGCGGTGATTAACTGATTGCCCAGGCTGCACAACCTGAAAGTGGTTGTTTTGACGAGACAACCACTTCTAGTTTCCCAAAGCAGATTACAGAGAAATTCATCCAACTACTAACGACGACCTGTCTGTCAGTGTGTGCGTGAGGGAGTAGGTTTGTGAGTGACTTACATGCTCTGCCCCTTATCACATGACGGTGACGTCATCAAAGGTCTTTCATCCCCAGTTAGAAAGAGTTACATGCTCCAACTCTGATCATATGACAGTGACATCATCACAGGTCCTGTACGCACACGACTGCTGTCAAGCTAGATGTTCGTATTTCATGGCAACTGAGGCCGCAGGGGGGTTGTAGTTCACCTGTCATCTGCACGAGGACTGCATACATCCCTCATGTGTTGGCAGAGAGAGCAGCAAGTACATGAGACTTGTGCTTGAGAAGGAAACTCACTCACGCTCAAACGTGTTGCACCAGGCCTAACCCCAGTCTTGGGTTTTTATTGAGTAGGTCCTTAATAAACTGGAATTTTGTACTCCAGCCAACATTGGTATTTGATTATACACGGCAACCTGGGACCATCTAGGGAGGCATTTCACCTGGCCTTATCTTAGTTGGGTGTTTTCCCCCCTCCTGAGTGAGTACCTTCTCTTTTTTTCTATGGGCTTTCTAGTCTGAGTGCATTGGGCCACACTCTTAGCCTCGTATTACTCTACTGACCCTTAGTTCACCAAAAAATGTCAACATTTAAGGACGCCTTAGAATAAAAAAAATGTATTTATATAATTTGAGGGGAGGGGATATAATAATGTCATCTGTGTGCAGAATTTACCCTTAGAATCCTACTGTAATGTCTGACTCTCAAGAGTTTGCATAAGTACAGCTCTTGAGCATGTCATCACAGTGTTGCACAAATACAACACATTGTAAGAAGGGATTAACATAGCAGTTCTGAAGCCCCTTTTCTTAGAATTCGGCATTGTGTCTTTCCTCTGTTATTTTTTTTCTGAAAATGTATGAACACATTGATAATTTAGTGTTACAACGTGTGATGAAAATCTAACATTGACTGTATATATTTGGTCCACAGGGTTAACATGCTTTTATCCTCTAAACTCTTTGAACTGGCCAAAAGGTTTATTGCAGGAAGGAGCTCAGGGAGGGAGGGGTGCCATCATCCTTGAGGAGGAGTGTTGTGTTTGACACCTAAACCTATGTTCTGCAAGCTTCAAAGGAAAGGATGTGATTGTTCCCAGCAGGAGAAACCAAGTAATCTTGTAGATATGATATAAGATTACTTGGCTTCTCCTGCTGGGAACAATCACATTTTGCTCTACTGGCTAAGAAAAAGAACAGGCTTATGGATCTTTGCTTGTCCAAAGTGAACATCCCCCCTCCCCATTCTACTCAGGGGGTTCCATGGCAATGGGCTGCTGAATATTAAAGGTATTTGACCCCTTATTACTTCAGTAGTCCTAAACTAGAGATTTCATCAATGAACTCTGAAAGCAGAGTCCTGGATTGGAACTATAAAACAACATATGTTCATATATGTGAGACCAGCCAAGCTGAAATAGGTTCCATTTCTTCATTCCAGCCTCCGGAATTGGGAGACCTTAGAACACCCTGAAAGTTGTACATCTCTGTGTTTCTCCATTTTATTTTCCAGTTATGCATTTAGTTGTAGGTCCTTTTATTTTGCCTTCTTTTTTATCATTTTTGTGAGCACTGCATTTTTTGTTATAAAGCTTAAAACTTTAATAAGTTTGATCCTTCTTACTTTATGGCTGGGGTCACACGGGACATAATTCCAGCGGAAGTCTCGCAGAATGGCTGCACCGAAAAACTACAAGAATTCCAAGGGATAACCGCAGCTTCAAAACCCGCGGCCTTTAGCCGCAGGTTTTGGAGCAGTTTCACCGTCGGGAATTCCACTGCGGCTTTCTCTCCCCATAGAGGGGAGAGGCGCTGCAAAAACGAGAAAAGAATTGACATGCTGTGGAACTTAATTCCGCTGTGCATGTCAGTTTTCGTGTGGCTTAGCCACAGCGTGTGGACGATATTTTTGCAAAAGCTCGTCCACTAAGCTGGCTAATACCGGGGGAGCCGTGGGCAGAATTGCCATGCGGACTTTCTGCACGGAAATTCCACGGCAATTCAGCCTAAGCCTTCGGAGGTGTTAACTCTTTGACTGCTGGGGAGCAGTATGAGAGTGTATTTAGGACTAATGGCTCCCGCATTCCCTGAGTAGTGGCAGAATCAATTTTGGGGTGTATGGACTGTGCTGGGGTATAATCTATGCTCAATTTGCAACCTGAGTAGAAGGCAAGTCCAATATTGAGTGAGCAAGAAAGGTTAACCTCTTGCAGTCTCACCCACGTCACGTGTTGATATGCTTTCACTGTTCACAGAATACAGGTATATTCACACACACAGTAGATTTGTTGCAGAAATTTTAACGAATGAAAAGCTGTTCTATACATGTGAATGGGATTGTTTCAGCAGGCTGTTCATCGATTTCTGAATGCCTCATACAGCTAAATCTGACAGTCACAGAAATTTCTGCAATAAATCTATGGTGTATAAATATACCCTTACACTGTCAGCAATGTGTATGGGGACATGGGAGTGTATAGGGCAAATTTGTGTATACATATTTGGGAGAAATAATAGAACAATGGCAAAATACAATGTTGCTCTGGCATTGTTATTTCATAGAGAATGAAAGTATATACATGTCAGAAGATCAAAAGAGTCCTCTTTAAGGCTGGGTTCACACGGGGCGGATTTGCCGCGGAAATTTCGTGCAGAATTTTGCCGCGGCAAATCCGCATGCGACCGCTAACCCTGGGATTAGTCAGCCATGTGGACGAGATTTTTCAGAAATCTCGTCCACACGGGATGGCAAATCCGCTGCGGCTAAGCCGGCAGAAGCTGCTACCGCGGCGCGGATTTGCCGAACGCAGCATGTTTATTTTTTTTTCCCGCTGCGGCCGCGCTCTCCTCTATGGGAGCACCAGCCACAGCGGAAGAGCGAGTGGCCAGGCCGCTTCAAAGCCGCAGCGGCTTTTTCCGCGGCGGTTCTCCCGGCGGAAATGTTGCGGTTTTTGCTGCGGCCAAACCGCGACATTTCCGTAGGGAATCCGCCCTGTGTGACCATGGCCTTAAAGTAATCCTGTCTGCATTTCTGACATGGTTGTTTTTTATTACATAATTGTATATCCATAACGGAATTTGGAAGCATCTTTTCCTAGATCCTTACATACTGCCATTCCTCTGCAATGCAAGGTATCACCAGATTCGTAATGACTCATACTATAAAAATATTAATGTCTGTTGTCCCCCACAGTGAACTAAAAAAAAAAAAAGAAGAAAAAAAAACTATTCCCCAATTGCCATTTTTTATTCATCAATCTCACAAAAACACAACATAAGGTGAACAAAGAGCTGCATTTATCCCAAGACAGTACTGATAGAAACTACAACTCATCTCGCGATAGCTCAATACCCCCCATGGCTTGACTGGCAATGAAAATAAATATATTATGGGACTTTTCTTTATTGTGTAAAAACAGTAAAAAAATAAAAAGATATAATATAAATTTGGTATCCCCGTAACTGTATTGACCCAAAGAGTACACTTTACGTATTATTTATATCACCTAGTGAACACTGCATTGTTTCTTTGTATGCCCAAAAAAATGCAATAAAAATTCATTAAAAAGTCACACGTGCCTCAAAAATGGTACCAATAGAAACTACAATTTATCCAACCAAAAACAAGACCCTAGACAGTGTAGGTATTTATGATGTAAAAATAAAAACCTCATGGGTCTTGGAATGCAGCAATGCTTTTTTTAAGGTGTTTTTATTGTGAAAAAAATTCCAACAAATGCCCACAGAATAAAGGTAACATCACTTATCCATATGGTGAATACCATTAAGAAACTATTAAGAAAACAATGGAGGAATTTCATTTTTTCCCAGGACTTCAACAGTGCTGCCATTAAAAAAATGCAAGTTGTCCCACAAAGAACAAGCCCTCACGCGGGTATGTTGATGGGAAACTTTAAAAAGTTATGGTTTTTGGAAGGTGATGATAAAAAAAAAATTACCTTGTCATTAAGGCGCAAAATTAGACAGAAATAAACTAAATACTCACCAAGCTTATTGGCTTTGTGTGAAGCAAAAGCTTCATATATTTCTTCAACAGGAGTGCAAACCCCCAAGTGTAGGAGTGAATTGTACTGAGCAGCTTCTACAAATGATTCCAAGTTCACCAGTTGGTTGGTTGCTGGAGAAAATATAGCGGACGTGTCTGGGGCTTCTGTAGGAAAGACAGACATGTTAGTGATTGCACACCATAACGTATCTGCAGCTTGGTATCTCTATTGGGGAGCTATTATTCTCATTTGATAAATACACTGAGGTCGTTAGGCTTTAACATCCGGGGCCCCAAACGAGATGATCAGGAGCACAGATGACCCTGTACTCCCAGCAGCTCACAGGGCGTGAGACTGATGACAAGAAGCAGGGATCAGGTCTGAAGGTCTTGTTAGTTTATCCTGTACTTACTGAACGGAAAGGCCCGTATTCATCGTTTAACTCTTTAGAGGCAGTGGCCAGTGCAACTATGGCATCTCAGAGGCTAACAGAAGGAGGGGCTGCATACTATTGCAGTGCTGTAATCCTAAATTTATTGGCACAACGTGCTAGCAAGTGGGATTATTATTAGAAGGTTTATTTTAAAGCCCCGCCTACCCAGTGGGCGGGGCTAGCAGCACTTCCTGAATAACCTGAACTCATCTCTTGTTGGGAGCTGCAGGAACAAGCTGTAAGTTCTTAAAAGGAGCCTGTCAGCTGGAGCATGCTATCCAAACTGCAGGCATCATGTTATAGCGCAGGAGGAGCTGACCGTAATTTAAATATAATTGATCAATAATTGTAAAAAACATTTTACACATAAAAATAGTCAGAAAAGGAAAGACTACATAAATAATTAATGCTAAGAACATTCAGGTCCAAAAGGCCCAAAGTCCCTTAAAGGGGCTATCCCAAAAACTAAAGCTATCCCCTATCCACAGTTACCCCTGAGAACGGGTTTCTAATCCCCCTGTCCTCCTCACCGCGGGCTTACTGCACTCTCCGCAGTGAGGAGATTAAATGGAGCGGCAGTCACACATACACAGTATATCTCCATTCACTTTCAATGGGCCTGCCGCAGTACAGGTACATACGATTTGCATATATTAATTAAAACACACCAAAGTAGAGGAATATTTTTTTTTCAAAATTGTCATTTTTTACAGCAGTATGTCAAATATGTATATACATATTGCACACATTGTCTAATCACATATATTTTTATTTATTATAGTAGCACTTTTGAAAACTGTTGCATGTTTGAGCAATTTAATAGACTATTAATATATATATTTTTATTTTGAAATATGTTGATTTTAACTTCTATTTATCTTTATTAATTTATATAAATGGTATTGATGATTACATTATGGAATAACTAATTGATGTGATAAGTTAATGTAAGGGTACATTCAGGGGTAGTGAAATTGGTGCGGATTTTCCTTAGCAGAAAATCTGCACCAAAATCTGCATTAAATTCCGCATTACACCATTGATTTGGATTACAACAGAGGTTTTTATGTGGATTCTCAACATCTATGAAATCAGCACAAAATATAATACTATGGATTTTGATCCGGATCCGTACCAAAATTCAAAATGTGTGAACATACTCTTATAAATGTATTACTAGATAAATTATGGTATTTAAAAAAAACAAAACAAAAAAAACCCCTACTCTATACAGTCACCTATACTAAATAAATATTATAGGTGATTGTAATAGAAGGGGTTATTTTGGGGTTAATGTGTGATGTTTTGGTGTTTCAGCTTCTTCCTCCTCCGACCTCACACTGACAGGAGAGTGGGGGAGATAGAGGCTGTTACAGCGCAGAAATGCCAGGAAAGTTTGTTACTGCCACAAACGACCAGCCAGCACTACGAGTGGCTGTCACTCTGATGATGAAACCAAAAATGGCAACAGCACGCAAAATAAATTTACTATCAGAGGTATACATACCTATAATCAATACTCTAACCACATTAAATAATGCAAGCTTCTTGGCATATAATTTGATCAAGTTACATTGGCCCATCTAGCAACGTCCAGCTGACCAAGCTTTCAGATGGGTCCTAATACTAATACCAGGTGGTAAATCTCAACCTGGGAAAGCTGAGTTCCTACCTCTCAGAATGCTTCTCTGATAGTAAAATTATTTTGTGTGCTGTTGCCATTTTGGTTTCTGCTTCTACTGTATGTTGCAGCCATGGTTTAACGTGCACCTATATATTTTTATTGGGATATTTTATCTTTCTTTTGTCACTCTGATGATGTCATCGGGTCCTGAACCAATTAAGTCCCAATGACACTACCCGAACCACAGGCTGTTAGTAACAGCCTGTTTTTAGTGTTCCATGCACTCTGGCAGATGCAATCAGATCGCTGCAGAGCCCATTTTACAGGAGACGGTTGCGAAGCAGTTAATATAAAAGTCTATGGATGCCACTTAGTCACTAGCCATGATATAAATAGGACCTTACATGTGCCATGATACAAGTACTTGGACATTGAGACAGGAACCAACACAATAAGTTACCTTTTTGTATTTTGAGGGGAAATGTGCTTTAATTCATTTCTAGTCTCAGTAATCTAGTTCAGCCATAAGAGGTGTATAAAGTACCACACTGGCACCTTAATTTCTTAATGTGTATTTCTGTGCCCACATGTCTAAGTGGCTAAATGCACCTGTAATAATACATTTGGTATTTGGCTCTGGAAAGTATAACACAAAGTTGAGGTCGCAAACAAATCCCTTGAAACATAGTAAATTGTCCACCAATATAGGTTTCGGTATGGTACGATACACATTTCACCTACCCAAGAAAATAGTTAGGGAATAGGCTGAAGGGCTTCATGCTATATGCATTACTGCCCAAGTGTTTTCCTTCCAGCTAAGTATTATTTGGATTAGGTTCATTTAATGCTGTAGGGAAACATCCTGACTTTCTGGTTTACCATTGAGTGAGAAGCCTGAAATTTAATGAGCTGGCTGTGAAAAGGTCTCAAACCACATAGATAGATCATTTGGACTTTCTGTGCATTGCATCTTATAGAAAGTGTTACTTCTAAATTTATGTTTGGCCAAACATCTACCTTTTCTGGTTCCAAGGCACATTTTAATACCTGGCTCGGATGAAACTCAAAGTTGAAATTTATTGCCTGTCCTGGCTCGATTACAACCCAATGAATTTACAAGGAGGACTCTGCACAAGATGCTGTTAAACTGCCAACATATGGGAGAAAAACCTAAGGTGTAAGCTTTCTCTTTAAAACCAGTATTGGTTCGTGAAAAAACTTCAAGTCGTGATCGCCATTAGGATATACATAACAGATTGTTATACAACTATCAAGTTATTGTATTAATACAGACTTCATCATTCCACTACCTCCGGGACCAAAACACTAGATACTAGACATTTTAGCACCTTCTAAGTATACGTGTTACGGGAAAGTTTCCCCATGAAGAGCTTATTTCTATTTTAGGATCAGTTTGGAGAAGACAAATGTAATCCTTAGTAAGAATATAAAGATACATTGCCATCAATTAGCAACAAATAAGAAAAGCAGGATATCAAGTATCTACCAACTCAATCACCAGAATTAATACACTGTGCATACAGTTACACCCACGGAGGTGGACAGAGAGAAAAAGATATGTAGGGAGTTATCCGAATGACTAGAAAAGTCTGTATTAAACTGAAGCTCTGCTTTCCTGCACTGCAGTGAAAGACAGCTCCATCCTCCATTACTATAGCTCCATAGGCTAATTCTTTGTAATTGATTATACCCTTTATCAAAATCATGTGCATACACTATAACGTCCATGGTCATCCCCACCCATCCACCGCAAGTATTGTGCCTACAAATGCCAACTTCTCATCCATAACCAAGTAGATTACACCTGTGCTGCCAGACCATATTGCGTACGACCTGGTGCCACAATGTACTAGACAGTATATACATAAGGGGCACATTTCAATTACACCCACATTATCCTACCTAAAGTCATTGGTTACCAAGTGGTAATTATTTACATATGTTAATACTCAGTGGGGCCTCCTTTGGCCCTAATGACATCAGATACTATCCATGGCATACATTCAACTAATGTCTGCTACACTTCAGCTTGTATTTCCCTCCATTCAACCTGCAAACGGCTGTCAAGTTCTCTCAAAGAAGATGGACGCTGTTCATATTTTCTGACCCGATGTTCTAGTTGTCCCAAAGTGTTCAATAGGGTTCAGTTTGGGACTCTGTGCAGCCATTCCCATCCTGGAACATCCATATCCCCAAACCAACGTAAAACAGCATTGGATTTGTGACGTGTTGTCTTGTTGGAATTATTGCTAAATGTTTCCAGTGTATTGCCACATTGTCAACAGCACAGTATTGTCTAGAATGTCAAGACACACTACAAACAATGGACCAAAACCATGCCACGTAAACCATCCCCAGACCATAGCAGAACCTCTGCCATACCTAACTGTTGGCAAAACACACTTAGGCAAAAGACTCTCCTCAAGCACCCTCCATACCCAGATACGTCAGTCTGATCTAAAGATGGAGTAGCGCGATTCGTCACTCTATAGAATGTTCTTCCTTTGCTCAACTCTCCAGTGAGGACGCTCCTTGCTTCAATGTTGATGGGCTGATTCATTGCATTTCATGATGGATGGCTTGTGTGTAGCAGCATAACACATATATCCAATAGCGCGTGGATCCTATCAAAAAACTATGGCTGAGACCTCCAAGAGTCTGCAACTTATGTAGCGTGGTTCAGGACCCGTGATATG
This sequence comes from Eleutherodactylus coqui, assembly GCF_035609145.1. NCBI lineage: Eukaryota > Metazoa > Chordata > Amphibia > Anura > Eleutherodactylidae > Eleutherodactylus > Eleutherodactylus coqui. The sequence goes on along the minus strand of NC_089838.1, from coordinate 123,845,955 downwards.
CTAGTGAGACACAATCCATTCTACTGTTAGGGGTGTCCGAATACTTTTGGTAATATACTGTACTTTTTGCAGGCATGTCAAGCTTGTTTGAATTAGTTGTATGATAAATATCTAACATGATATATTTTGACCCACTGACTTTTAAGCTAGGTTTTATACTTCTGTATGTTTAGGATATTCCTGTAGTTTTACATTGTAACATCATACTATTTTGCACAAGCGTGCATGTTTTGTGGAGCGGTTAATTCACTTATTTCAGAGTTACCTCTTTTTTCTCCTGTGAAAGTTACATGTACCTAATCGTTAAGATCACGGATGACACCTCAGCAGCAAAATAAGGCTGGGATGGTCTGAAACGCATCTTCTGCCTCATCGATGGCCTCGTTTACTCCCCTATCCATCCCTCATGCTTTTCTACTGTAGAGCTATGTACTCAGATTGGCTGCCGTATGTGACCACAAGCTCATCTGGATGTCAGGGCATAAAGTGCCAATTCCCATCACAGCAAAGATTAGAAGGATTATAACCTAGAAGCAACTAAGCCCTGGAGAAAAAGAGATATCATTATTACCAAACATATACTGTAGTAAGCAAGACGATATTTATCACTTCTACAGTAGAGAAAGTAAGTAGGATGCTCAGTTGCATAGCCAGAGGTATAACCAGTAAAAAGAGGGACCTTGTGAACCCGCTGTATAGAGCTCTGGTAAGACCCCAACAGGAATACTGTGCCAAGTTCTGTAGACCTCACCTACAGAAAGACATTGATAAGATAGAACAATTCCGTAGATGAGCTACAAAAATAGTGGAAGGTCTTGAATGGGTTTTTCCTTCTGGGACTTTTATGGTAGATCCTTTGAAAAATCCAATAAGTGGAGATCCCAGAGATGGGATTCACATCTATCTTGAGTCTTGGCCCTTACCAGCCCTCCCCGCACGGTATGTGGTGACTGGAGGTGGTTGGGATGACATAAACATCCGAGTGGGCTTCATTATGTAACTTCCATAGAAGTCACGCTACAAATAATAATGTGTCCATTCTCTACCAAAAAAACCATGACCATTATATACTATACTATACATTAAAGGGGTATTCCGGGCACTGAACAACATTTCAAAAGTACATAGTGTACGTTACGGCATCTAATATGTTCCCTTTACTTTTTCTTCTCCGTACAGTGTTTTCGGGGTCAGTCACATGGCCCATCACTAGTAAAATTGGGACACTTCCGCTGACATCTTGTCCATATTAGCGTTTTCTCCCCGTACATTGTTTCATACATCCGGCTCTGAGCAGTGCAGGGTAGATAAGACAGAAGCGGACATGGGCAGAAGATCCTATGTGTTAGCTTCTGCAGTACACTATACAGTGTTCCGCTTATGTAATATTCAGCTTGGCAGGAATCCCAACTACTTTGCATGCATTCCAAATTTTGGCCATAATTCAGGAAGCTTGATGGTGGCAGCACTAATAGGTGCAGAGGGCAACGGGTCTTAGTATGATAAAGGATATGCGGAGGATAGGGAGCTCAATAGCGCTGCCTGGGACACCAGTGCTTAGTATCATGGGATTTGTAGGTATGAGGCTGCCGCTGCGTTTACTGTGAAAGTAGGTCGGGATGGGTAACTTTTTTCGAAAGCACCAAGAAGGTGAGTGAGGAGACGAGTGAGGCTCCTCTTGGTAATATGCAAAAAAGGAAAATAGAATGATACCTTTTATTTACTGTGAAAGTGCCGCATGTGATCAAAGGAGCATCTGCATGGGAGACAAGATAAGTATCCCGATTGGCAAAGCACTAGCACCAATATACAGTGTTTGTAAAATTTTCAACATCCCTTTAATATTTCTTTTAGTGCTCAAGGTCAAAACAATGAAGTATAGTGGGAAAATCTTTATTCGTCAGTATGAATATAAAACTCTGTATGGAGCCTGCAATAGAACACCCCCCCCCCCCCCTCCAAAAAAAAACACAAAACTTCGACAAGGGCCATACAACTGAGTAAAATCTGAATTCCCCAGATGATTGGATCAGGTGCTATACCCATGGCTCAAGCAGAAGAACCTAGCAGCGCATGGAAACTTGTGCTAAACTTGTCAGCAGTCTCCCGGACTCTTATTACCCCTCTTTAACAAAGTTTATTTCATCCCAGCCCCAAAATAACCTTAATAATGTATGTATTTGAGATATAAAGTGAGGATTGGAAATGTTAAGTTCCATAGCTTTACTCTAGCATAATCCAGTTGATCTTTCTTTACATCTTTCCAAATAGCTAATGTACCCGAGTGTCATATGTACGCGAGCCTGCCGGCAGCCTACGGACACATGTAGCGGGCTAATTTATGGTCTAGATTTATTCCCTGTAACTCCCGGTGTGATCTGATATTGGTTTCTACAAATGGTTCTACTACTTAGAAAAACAAAACTCCAATACGCAGTCCCTCCAACTTCACTTTACTATTACAGTAGAGCCCTTCTCTCGCTTCTTCAAGGGAAAGGTCCTACTTTTAAAATTTATTATCTGCTTTCATCCATAGCAACAATCTGGTTAGCATTTTAATGTTTTACGAGCAAAAATTGATTAGCGCTAAAAAGAGTCCGTTAATGTGTTTAAGTAGGGAAATCTGATCCTTTCAATACTTACCTTTAACAATGGCTCTCCACATCCTTGTAAAAGAAAGCTTTGAACTCGCAAGTCTTATGGGAAAGAACGTATGAAACACCTAAATTAAGCTTTATTGGGCCATTTGCACTATCAAAGCTGATCGTTACTTGCGCTGTTGTTTTACAGCTTCTCATTTCTCTGCTGCATTTAATATACAGAGCAGTACGATAGCTCATTGTGCTGAATTTAATCATTCGACACAAGCGTCGCCTACATTATTACTATTTTTATTGATTCTCTGTGCAGTACTGTAACAAGCCTGTCCCCCATATAATATGCTAGATGAAAAGGTTTACTCCCTTAAAGTGGAAGAAACACAAAATTAAAGTTCCGTGTAACAGGAAGAAAATTAAGTAAAACGTACATGAAAGCACTTCACTCAGGACGCCGCCACGGCTGAAGACTCTACTGAAAGCAATCTAAAGAGAAATGACACAGACACAAGATAGATGGTTTAACGGATTAAGTTAGGTAAGTGTGTATATGTATCCTTAAAAGGGTAATGAACTAGAATGGACAATCCACGGCATCTTAGCAATTACTATGTGATCAGTGGGACGTCAACCCTCGGGACCCCTGTGATCAGCAGAACAAGCAGCTGGAGAACCACAGACCTGTTTTCCAGGCACCATGACACACCTGTTAACCCCTTAAGGACCATGGTGTTTTGGAACAGATGCTTTTTAGGGATTGTCACCCTTTTGGTGGTTTTACTACCAAAATTATGTTTTTGCTGCAGATTTTTTTTCCCATGATGTACAGGGCTATTTTTCAATATCTTTTTTTTATACCACTAATAAAACTAAAAAACTGAATAAAAAGTCAGTGAAAAAAAAATGTTTTTTAATAAATTTATAGTAGTTTATTTTTAATATAAATACACTACAATAAAGTACAGTAATGGGTTCCCTATTTTGTTTTGGACGTTTTCATATATGATTTCTATAGTCTCGGATTACAGGGTACATATGGAGACTGTTTAGATTCGCGTCTGGTCATTTTGTTTTATGCATATATATCTATTTTTTTTTTAAATTTCCTTTTGTAATTTTTTTATCACTCATTTTTGGAACTATTTTTTTTAATCATCTATGTACCCTATGATGTCATAAGATCTCTGGGGGTCATTGACATGGTCTACTTTTTTTTTCTAATTTCATAATTTTCCACTGTAGTTGCGGCATTCATAGGATCCCCAGTTACAGGGAAAAACATCCACCTGTAGTGACAGTAGTCACTAACAAAGCTGATCTGGATCTGTTAGGACCCTGTAGCTCTGCTGTGACAGTGGGCACTCGGTGGTCATGTGATCGCTAGTTCGAACTGAGGAAGTAACACTTCCGCTTTCTCCCTTCACTACATATCGTTCATTGAGCAGTATGAAGCCTACAAGAGAGAAGGCAGAAGCAGTTAAAAAACGCTTCTGCCTTCTCCTCAGGGTGCTCAGTTGTCACCGACATCCGAGGACCTGACCTGCTCCAGCTACTTTGCAGGAGCTTTTTTTTTTTTCAAACATCTTTTTATTTCAAACTTTTGTAAAATTTTCCAATACAACTCAAAATAAAAAAAAGAAAAATATGGCACAATTTGTAGTAATACAATGATGATTTACAGATATGCCATACACGGTCACCTTGAGAAAATAAAGCACTAAACATACTGATGTTTTCTATTGTTTCCTTATTATGACTCACTCATCCCATTTAATCCTTCTATTATATTCATGCAGAGCTATTTATTTTCTGTCAGACAAAGAGAGAAATAGCAATAAAGATTATAAGAAAATAATAAAATGTTAGGAAAAAAAAAGATAACCAAAAGGGTATACTTCTAAAGTTTTCATCTTCCACCACTCTCCCCTCCCAACCCTGTCCAGGCCCTATTCTACGTCTCATATTCAATTCCTGTGGAGCAGGAACATTAATACTGTTCCATATTTTTGCTATGGGCTGGGATTAAAGTCAAGGACCAAGCGTCATAAATCTCCAGTGCCTGGTTCTTAATGCGTTAAAATGAATGGCTTACCAGTCACAGCTGCATGTATGTATGTATACACCACTGTACATGCATACAAACACAATGAGAAGCCATAGGTGGGGTTGCGCTTTAGTGCCAGGTACAGTTACATTTACATTGTCTCTCTATTAAAACAAAAAAAATTATCTAAAAAAAGCCCACTGGAAAAACATTGAAGAAGAGGCTGCAGTCCTATAGCTCAGACCCACCCCAATCACAGATGTATATTCCTAAAAATCACGTTTAAAGAATAAATGGCTATTTTAGCACATACATTTCCTTCTCTCTTAGCTATCATGTTTTGGACAAGAGTTCAAACTTTGTGATCGCTTTTTATTGCATTGTTTCTTGAATACAGGGTGACCAAAAAAGTGCATTACTTCAATCTCGCAACGCACAAATCTTGCAGGATTTTCTTGCCAGTGTGAAGGAGCCCTTAGAAAGATATTTTGCAAAATAGTAAAACGCAGTCTATTTACTTGGAACTTTCTATACAACTCTCCATTGTGATAGTTTTCAAACACAGACCTAAATATTTGCTTGGCTGCTACTTATTCACACAAACCACCATAAGTGTGCGGTCCGACATATCAGCAAAATAGTCAGCAGAACGGTTAGAATTATTCCCACCACTATCTTGAGACAAAATATTGAAATCATCCCAGTCATTTACCACGTGCGCCAATATATCCTCATGCTCCTCTCTGGCCAGTATGGTACAAAGTATAGGATACTGCTCTAAGCAGGCAGCACCATCACCAATAACAGGTACGGCGGGGCGAGGCACCTGTTTATGTTTAACCCCTTAGTGAGAGCCCTATCGTAAAACTACGTCCTGCTGTTGCAGGACGTGTATGGAGGGAGGTAGCAGCGCTATCTCCCTCCATACAGCGCGGGCATCAGCTGTTTACTACAGCTGACACCCGCGGGCAATAGCTGCGCTCAGCCGTTCGGCCGATCGCGGCTATTAACCCTTTAAATGCCGCTGTCAATTCTGACAGCGGCATTTAAATCCCCCGAACGCTGTTCGGGGGGGTCCCGCAGGCCCCCCCCCCCCCCCGTGGTGAGATCGGGGGAGCCGTGCAGGTGTCATGGCAGCCGGGGGCCTAATGAATGGCCCCAGGGCTGCCTTAGCAGACTGCCTATCAAGCCATCCACACAGGGTGGCTTGAAAGACTTTAAAGTAATGTAAAAAAAATAATCAATAAAGTTTTTTTAATTGTTAAAAAAAAAAAAAAGTTATAAAAGTTTAAATCACCCCCCTTTTGCCATATCCATTATTAAAAAATCAAAATCATAAAATAAAAATATGTATTTGATATCGCCGCGTCCGTAAAAGTCCGATCTATCAAAGTAGTGCATTATTTTTCCCGCACGGTGAACGTCGTCTGAAAAAAAAAATAAAGAACGCCAGAAATACACTTTTTTAGTTACCCTGTCTCCCAGAAAAAACGCAATAAAAAGCGATCAAAAGGTCGAATGTATTCCAAATTGATACTATCGGAAACTTCAGGACATCCCGCAAAAATGAGCCCTTGCACAACTACGTCGACGGAAAAATAAAAGTTATTGCGCGCACAAAATGACCGCAGAAAATAATTGAAAAAAATTAAATATCTTAAAAAAAAAAAATTAAAGTACAACAGCAAAAAAAGTACTATACAAGTTTGGTATTGTAGTAATCGTACTGACCCATAGAATAAAAATATCAGGTCGTTTTTGTTGCAATTTGTGTGCTGTAGAAACAGGACGCACCGAAAGATGGTGGAATGTCGTTTTTTTTCCATTTCTCTCCGCTAAGAATTTTTAAAAAGTTTTTCAGTAAATTATATGGTACAATAAATAGTGCCATTGAAAAATACAACTCATCCCGCAAAAAACAAGCCCTCATACAGCGACGTCGATGGATAAATAAAGGAGCTACGATTTTTTAAAAGGGACTAGGAAAAAACAAAAATGGAAAAAAGCTCCGTCACTAAGGGGTTAAAACTTCAACAACCATTATAGATGAAATATATGAAAGAACTGTCTAAAATAAAATCTGTCTTTGTTGCCCACAGCAACCAATCACAGTGCAGCTTTCATTTTACCTCATTAGTCTAAGAAATGAAAACGTTATTTTAGCCAGCTTTCATGACAGTGCGGTGCCGGCCAACTTTTCCATGGCCCACCCTGTATTATCAGTCACTCATATGCATAGGAATATGATTTGTTTGTTACCCCACTACAGTTATCTTCTCCTCATTCTGATATGGCTGATAACAGGGAGCAATAAATAACATTTAACAGGAGGAGATATTGGCACGGGTTGTGAATCCCTGGGGTGATTGCACCCTTTTTATCTCCCGATAGTGATGGGAATGATTAGAACACTTCTGCTGCCTATTTTGCTGATATATCGCCACCGCACACTTATGGTGGTCTGTGTAAATTAGCAGCCGGACAAATATTTAGGTTGGTGTTTTCGACAATCGGTAAAATACGTGCATAATTATTTGTTCGATAGATTCTTTTTGCCAAATTCCAAGTTCATAGCTGCTTTAGATAGTTTTACCATACAAACTTTGCCCCCCCCCCCTTTACTCCCTGAGGGGTTGAATCTCAAAAAGTCCTTTCTTAGTGGATCTCTACGTTCTACAAAGAAGCTTCTGACCACATGTCATGTTTCTAACCTCAGTAGTTCCAGCTCTGCGTTGATTAATCAATCAGTCAGTCAGGACGTAAATGGTACATACTCTGATTGGGTCACCGTTACTAGTGGGATACCACAGGGGGCAGTATTAGAGTGGGGTACCACAGGGGGCAGTATTGGAGGGGTCACCGTTACTAGTGGGGTACCACAGGGGGCGGTATTGGAGGGGGTCACTGTAATTAGTGGGATACCACAGGGGGCAGCATTGGAGGGGTCACTAGTGGGGTACCACATGGGGAGGGTTCTCCGTTACTAGTAGGGAACCATAGGGGGCAGTATTGGAGGGGTTACTAGTGGGGTACCACAGGGGTCAATATTGGGCCCAATTATTTGTAATGTATTAATGACCTGATAGAGGGATTGTGCAGAAAATATCAATATTTGCAGATGTTACAAAACTATGTAAAGTAATTAACACAAGAGGACAGAACACAGTTACAGACGGATCTAGATAAATTGGGGGAAGAAAAGTGGCAAATGAGGTTTAACACTAATAAATATAAGGTTCTGCGCATGGGAAGGAAATACATGTCACCATTACACACTAAATGGGAAACACTGACATGGAAAAGGACTTGGGGATTTGGGGGGACAATACAGAGATCTCCCCCATCATCTGTTTACACCCAGGACTGTTACTGTAAGGGCTCCTGCAAACTGTCGAGAGCGATATCGGGGCATGAATCATGGCCCGATATCGTCCTCTTCTGAAAACCCCCAGATGTGAGGCGTTTTCACATGAAAACAGCCTTGGATCACTGCGGGGGCTCTCTTCATCCCCGCCGCAGCTGTCACAGCCGGGCAAGAGATCACAATGTTCTCCCACTGTTTTCAATGGGGCCGACACTGCTGCCGCCGGCCCCATTGTGAACAATGGGCGATATCACAGAAAGAAAGGAGATGCTGCGATTTTTTTCCATCAGCATCGCAGGAGTGAAAACATTGCAAATGAGAATAAAATCATTGAAAATCATGCATTTTCACTCACTCTTGCATTGTGAGAAAATTGCGCGATTTTATTGCCCGTGTAAAGGAGTCCCTAACAAGGGGCATTCTATACATACAGAGGAAAGAATATTTCTACACTGACATAGAGGGGGGTTCTAAAGAGTTAAAAGAGTACAAGAAGGGCCTGGATGTCTTTCTTGAGTGTTACAATATTACATGTTATATCACTGATTACATCAGAAGAGTTGGGATCCGGGGATCATTCTGATTGCCAGATTTGAGTCGGGAACAATTTTTTTCCCTTATTCCCCTAATGATCGCCAATATGCCTTTTGACGGCCTACCAAGCTGGGCCTTATTCCACACGTCTGTCAAAAGACGGCCTCATGTGGAATAGAGCCACGGGCCTGGGGAGTGTCACAGGTCCAGGCTCTCACCTACCAGAGGTAGGTGGGAATCTTGAGCATACACTGAGATCTGCGGTAAATGGTCGGTGATTGCATAAAAGTGTAGAAGATGTTTCCAGGACCTGCTGTGGGCTTCTGCGCATGTGCACTAGACAGACAATGTCACGTGCAGAAGGCCGGGGAGCTACCAAACGTAGCCGAGAGCCTGGAGATCTCACGGCGGTAGGGTTGCCACCTTTGTCACTAAAAAATACCGGCCATAGTAGAAAAAGGGGCGTCGCTTATCGCAGCATTTTTTTCCCCTTTATCTCCTGGATCCCGTCCAACGGCTGTGCGCATGCGCTGGATCCAGGCCAGCGTGTCCTCGCGAGTAGATGACGTTTAGTGTTAATCGCGAGAACACACTGCAGTCTGCAGACGCTCACATTGCATATAATCTACAGACAGGCGCGTGTGACATCCCCCAGAGCGGGCCCAGCATTAATAGTGACATCCCCCAGAGGGGCCCCAGTGGTAATAGTGACATCCCACAGTTGCTCCCTGTAGTAATAGTGACATCCCACAGCAGCCCCCTGTAGTAATGGTGATATCCCACAGTGACCCCCTGTAGGAATGTTGACATCCCACAGTGACCCCTTGTAGGAATGTTGACATCCCACAGAGGCCCCTGTAGTAATGGCGACATCCCACAGCGGCCACCTGTAGTAATGGTGACATCCCACAGCGGCCCTGTAGTAATGGTGACATCCCACAGCGGCCACCTGTAGTAATGGTGACATCCCACAGCGGCCACCTGTAGTAATGGTGACATCCCACAGCGGCCATCTGTAGTAATGGTGACATCCCACAGAGGCCCCCTGTAGTAATAGTGACATCCCACAGCGGCCCCCTGTAGTCATAGTGACATCCCACAGTGACCCCTGGTGTAATGGTGACATCCCACAGCAGCCACCTGTAGTGATTGTGACATCCCACAGCGGCCCCCTGTAGTAATGGTGACATCCCACAGCAGCCCCTGTAGTAATAGTGACATCCCACAGCGGCCCCCTGTAGTAACAGTGACATCCCACAGTGACCCCTGGTGTAATGGTGACATCCCACAGCAGCCACCTGTAGTGATTGCGACATCCCACAGCAGCCACCTGTAGTAATGGTGACATCCCACAGCAGCCCCTGTAGAAATGGTGACATCCCACAGCGGCCCCTGTAGTAATGGTGACATCCCACAGTGATCCCTGTAGTAACTGTGTCCCCTGCGGGGATAAACAACACATCTGCTACATGCGGCAGATGTTTTCTTTATCCCCGCGGGGAATAAAGAATTCCCTACCACAGCTGTCACAGATGACAGCTCCAGTAGGGGATCCAGCTGCCGGCATCCCTTAATTGTTTTTCAGGAAAGGGCTTTAAATATAAACCCTTCCCTGAAAAACAACCCATACTGGTGTCAAAAAAAAATATAGCATACCTTCTTTCAGCTGCCGGGGCTAAGCCGCGTCCTGTCTGCGCTGTTCCTACCTCTGCACTGAAGTTCTTTCAACAGACGGGGAATTAAAATCCCTGTCTGCTGAAAGAGCTGCTTCTGATTAGCTGAGGCGCTAAGCCAATCACAGGCAGCTCTCTCTTGTCATTCATTGAATGACTGAGACTCTCGTCCCGGCTCCAGCTCATACCTGGCGTCCGCTACAGTTCCCCCGGTGGCTGCTGCAGGCAGCCTCGCTGTCGATTGTCACTCTCCCTGTTTCTCCTGCGGCCACTGCAGCCGGCCTTGTTGGCACTGTCGTCCCCACCATGGCGCGTCGTTCATAGCTGTCCTCCGCTACGGTTTCCCCTGCGGCCGCTGCAGGGGGAAGCGCTACCACTCTACTCCCTGCTGTCACAGCTGGCCAACCAGCAGCGATAACAGCCGCAGCTTCAGGGCTGGCCCTGCTTCCAGCGGCATGTGAGTGGGGACCAGGAGGATGAGGCAGGATATCGAGCTCAGGGAGCACAAAACGCCATTTCATCTCCACAAGCGGAAGTCGATTGCGATCTCCTTTACGGAGAAGAAATCGCAGCATGCTGCGATTTTGTGCAGGCTACGAACAACCAGCTTCCACTGAAGTCAATGGAAGCTGCACTTCCACAGTGAGCACTGCAGAAGTATTGTGGGACCCGCATCATCGCAGAGCGCCAACGCGACAGAGTGCCGGCCAGCACATCCACAGCGCTGAACAGAAGACACCAGACAGGTGCACAGGGGTCACCGGCCAGGCATTGGGTCGATCTCCGCTGCGGGAATCCCACATGCAGGGTCCGAACCGCCCGTGTGCAGGAGGCCTAAGCAGTCTCTACCGTCAGCCGCAGTAACGGATCTTCAGTTGGGACTCTCAATTCGCAGCAGATAGCAAAAATGGCCTATATAATACCAACAGAACAGCAGTGTAATTAGTGAAAGCTGCAATGTGATTGGTTGCTATGGGCAACAAAGACAACTGACTTTAGTTGATGTTATACATCTCCCATTGTCACAACCCCCGCCCCTGTGTGTTAGATTAGCTGTTATATCCCATGATGCATCATTTTCAACTGCCAACCATGGAAAACAATGGATCATTCGCCGTTTATCTGCCACGGTAAAATATGAAGAAACTCGTGTGGACCAGCCAATACAAAGTCCTGACGGCGTGAAGGTATTCAACGCTCAGGCTTTGGCAGAATCGGAATTAGGCTTTCTGTCACCCAGGGCAAAGATTTCATTTCCTGCCCCACCTCTATGTGTACATCAGGCCTGAGGTTTGTTGGTGCCCCTCCTGGTACCCAATATTAGGGACACATACTATGCAAGCCCACCTGCTACACCCATTCCCAGGGGGACACAAAGTTACTGCGTGCTATACCTCCAAATGTGTTATATCCATAGCGACAGTCAGAGAGACAGTATGGGCATTGTTACCGCTGTTGCCATGGTAGCAGCAGCCATTTTGGTAAACGGGTATGCAGCTACTGGGCCTAAATGTAGACAGAGACGGTAACATGGGAAATGATAGAACATAAAGAGAAACAACAACCTGCGAGGGCGGAAAGATCCGTTTATAAATCGTTTAATGATTAGTACAAACTCCATAAAGCAGAAGAGAAATATGAGGGGGGGGTGATATAATTATTCTATTATAAGGCGCCAAACATACTACATAGGGCTGTGAAACCACAGGACAATACAGCAGTTACAAGAGAACCCTGCCCAGAAGAGCTTGCAATCTAAAGAGTCCCCTCCATACAGGCAGCTCGTACTTCATAGATAATCCAGCACCCTGAATTCTCCAACAGCATGTTTTTATAAGGGTATTTTCTCATAACATTTCTACATTTCTTCTTAGGGGAGTCTTCCATCTGCTACAGAAACATACAACAGCTTGAAGCAACAATGTATCAGACAAATGGAGCTCGATGTGAAGATGAAGATGTAATCCTGCAGCTACCTCCTGCTGGATAAGTCATTAGTAGTTAGGGTTGCCCCCTTAATGGCCCCAATAGCAATACCACGCCCCTTAATGGCCCCAATAGCAACAGTGTGCCACATTAATGACCCCAATAGCAACAGTGCGCCCCCTTAACTGCCCCAATAGCAACAGTGCACCCCCTTAATGGCTCAAATAGCAACAGTGTGCCGCCTTAATGGCCCCAATAGCAACAGTGCACCCCCTTAATGGCCCCAATAGAAATAGTGCGCCTACTATAGGGATGGAGGGAAGTGGTGGTGGTGGGGTTTGTGGGATAGGGAGGGAGGTGGTGATGGTGGGTGGCAGTTGTGGGATAGGGAGGGAGGGTGGGGGATGTGGAATTGGGAGGGTATATGGGATAGGGAAGGAGGTGGTGGGGGTATGTGGGATAGGGAGGGAAGTGGTGGGGGTATGTGGGATAGGGAGGGAGGTGGTGGAGGTATGTGGGATAGGGAGGGAGGTGGTGGGAGTATGTGGGATAAGGAGGGAGGTGGTGGAGGTATGTGGGATAGGAAGGGTGTGTATAGGACAAGTAGTTTTACTCACCGATGCTGATTCTGTTTGTTGAGTCTAATTTGGCCTGATGCTTATCTCTACTGATTACCCAATACTGACTCCACAGTCTGTTGTTTTCCTTGTTGCCTGTTTGCTCCACCAGTCAGCGACTAGAGATGCAACCTAGGGATTCGTAGCAGTGAAGTCCAGATCCCTGTATAGGGGTTAAAGGGTGAAAACCTGCGGTCCCTAGATCCTGCTATCCAGAGTAGCCAGCTCCAAGTCTGGCTGTGGAAGTGCAGTTGCTGAACAGGCAATTCTGAACACAACAATGTTACAGGAATTTAGCATTACAGGAAATGTGAGAGTAAATAATTAGAAGTTGAAGGGATTTTCCAGTGAAATACTATCGATGAACTATCATCAGGATAGGTCATCAGTAGTTGATTGGTCAGCATCCGTCGCTCAGGACCCTGACCAATCAGCTGAGTGGGGTATGCTGTCAGTACTGCAAAAACACAGAGGTTGGAGCTGAAGTCTCCACGCCGACTTATATGTAATGGCCAGCGCTTGTAACTGCAGGCACTGCTCTGATTCATTTCAATGAGAGCCGTGCCTGCAGTTACAAGCACCGGCCACTACATGGGAGATCAGCATGGAGTCTTCCGCTCCAAATACACAGAGGTAGTAGCGGAAGCCTCAGCGTCGACCTCCGTATAGTGGCCTCCACTTGTAACTGCAGGCACAGTTCACGTTCATTTTAATGCGAGCCATGCCTGCAGTTACAAGCATCGGCCACTACACAGGGGTCAGCGCGGAGGCTGCCGCTGCTTCTGCTCCAACCTCTGTGTTATTGCGGCGCTGACAGCATGCACCCACTCAGCTGATCGGTCGAGGTCCCGAGTGATGGACCCCAGCTGATCAACTATTGATGAGCTATCCTGATGATAGATCATCAATAGTATTTCACTGGAAAACCCTTTAAGTTGGAGATGGTATATGGGGGGAGGGGCAGGGTTTGTGGGATGGGGAGGGAGGTGGTTGGGGTTTGTGGGATAGGGAGGGAGGGTGTGTATAGGACAAGTAGTTTTACTCACCAATGCTGATTCTGTTTGTTGAGTCTAATTTGGCCTGATGCTTATCTCTACTGATTACGCAGTACTGACTCCACAGCTTGTTGCTTTCTTTGTTGCCTGTTTGCTCCAACAGTCAGCGACTACTCTGGAGATGCAACCTAGGGATTCGTAGCAGCGAAGTCAAGATCCCTGTACAGGGGTTAAAGGGTGAAAAACCTGCGGTCCCTAGATCCTGCTACCCAGAGTAGCCAGCGCCAAGTCTGGCTGTGGAAGTGCCATTGCTGAACAGGCAATTCCGAACACAACAATGTTACAGGAATTTAGCTTTATAGGAAATGTGAGAGTAAATAATTAGAAGTTGAAGGGATTTTCTAATAAAAAACTATTGAGGAACTATCATCAGGATAGGTCATCAGTAGTTGATTGGTCAGGTTCCAGAGCGACGGACGCTGACCAATCGGCTGAGCGGGGTATGCTGTCAGCACTGCAATAACACAGAGGTCGGAGCCGAAGTCTCCACGCCAACCTATATGTAGTGGCCAGCACTTGTAACTGCAGGCACGGCTCTGATTGATTTCAATGAGAGCCATGCCTGCAGCTACAAGTCCCGGCAACTACGCAGAGGTCAGCGTAGAGACTTCCGCTCCAAACTCTATGTTATTGTGGCGCTGACAGCATGCGCCCATTTAGCTGATCGGTCAGGGTCCCGAGCGACGGACACTTGCCAATCAGCTGAGCAGAGTATGCTGTCAGCACTGCAATAATCAGCACAGCACTGCAATAACACAGAAGTCTCCACGCTGACCTATATGTAGTGGCCAGCGCTTCTAACTACAGGCACGGCTCTGATTGATTTCAATGAGAGCCGTGCCTGCAGTTACAAGCGCCGGCCAGCACGTGGGAGGTCGGCATGGAGTCTTCTGCTCCAAATACACAGAGGTAGGAGCGGAAGCTGCTACGGCAACCTCCCTAGAGTGGCCAGCGCTTGTAACTGCAGGAACTGCTCTCATTGATTTCAATGAGAGCCATGTCTGTAGTTACAAACGCCGGCCACTACATGGGAGGTCGGCATGGAGTGTTCCACTCCAAATACACAGAGGTAGTGGCGGAAGTCTCCGCGCCGACCTCTGTATAGTGGCCTGCGCTTGTAACTGCAAGCACAGCTCGCATTGATTTTAATGAGAGCCATGCCTGCAGTTGCAAGCGCCGGCCACTACACAGAGGTCAGCAAAGAGGCTACCGCTGCTTCCGCTCCAATCTCAGTGTTATTGCGGCGCTCACAGCATGCGTCCAGTAAGCTGATCGGTCGGGGTCCCGAGTGACGGACCCCAGACAATCAACTATTGATGACCTATCCTGCTGATTGGTCATTCAATAATATTTCACTGGAAAACCCCTTTAAGTTCGAGATGCTATGGTCGTGGTGTGGGTTTTGTGGGATAGGGAGGGAGGTGTGGGTTTTGCGGGATAGGGAGGGAGGTGGTGGGGGTTTGCGGGATAGGGAGGGAGGTGGTGGAGGTTTGCGGGATGAGGAGGGAGATGGTGGAGGTTTGTGGGATAAGGAGGTGGTGGTGTATTTGAGAAATTTATATATTAAAGAAGTGTTCCAGTTCCAACAGGTTAGCCCCTAACCACGGGATGGGGGATAACTAGCTGAGCGGTGGCGGTCTGACCACTGGAACCCCCACTGATTACAAAGAACAGGGGCTCAGTCGGTCCTTGAATGAAGGAAGCCCAGGTTGAGCAGTGCAGAAATCACAGGTTGGGCAAGCGCAATGTCCTCCATTCATTTCAATGAGAGCGCCAAACGCTCTCATTGAAATGAATAGAGTGCAATAAGCTTGCCCGACATCTTCTTCCTGCACTGCGCTCTCTTCATTCGGGTACCAACCGAGCCCCTGTTCTTGTGATCAGTGGGGGTTCCAGTGGTCGGACCGCCACCGCTCAGCTAGTTATCCCATAGATAGGGGATAACTCGTTGGAACCCTTTCATGCTTTTAGCTAGAATACCTACTCGAATAAAAATTATTTTTTTTAAATCAGCAGTGTCTATAGCTTATTCTTACGAAACCGTTCAGTGTTACCACCATTAATGGCTCTCTCCTTCCAAACTTTTTATTCCTACAACAGTTAAAAAAAACTAAGCAGCTTAAGTCTAATTGGGACATATGTGTGGTATTCTTGTATCTTGTCACCACAGGCTGATGGGTGGAGACGGCCTATGGTGAAGGGAACGCCCAGAGCTTTTTATTGGCAGCCACATACACACACTCACTGCTGTGCCCAGAGCTCAGTGCTAGCTGCTGACTGGCTGCTTTTATACACACCTTCAGCCACCTTCAGGGAGCTGCAGAGAGTAGCAGCTCGGTGGAGACGTGAAAAGGCTTCACAGAGGGAGGGAGCTCCTCTGTGTCGCTGGGTTGTCATAGCAACGGGACGCCAGATACAGGCGTCCTGCTCTGCCAGCGACTAAATCAATAGTGTACAAAAAAGTAAATAAAATAATTTCCCCTATTCTCATGAAGCACATTAAACATTTCAGCTAAATCCCACATATGTGATATCGCCGCTGGTCCCCTTTAGGGCTGGATTTCTGCAGCAGCTCCAATGGTAGCACGATGCTGCTGCTGATTTACGCCGCGAAAAAAGATCATGCTGGCATGTTGCATTTTAGAGCGTTTTTGTGCCGCATGAGGTCTCCATTAATATAGTATTAAAGGAGACCTCCCGGACACGGCAGAAAAACGCACGTTTTTCCACAATCGCTAGCAGGGACTTTTTGGTTATCTCTGCGGAATTCCCACGGCATTAAACCACGGTCGTATATCACTCCGTCCGTGGGCAAGAGCCCTTAGGGCTCATGCCCACGGCCATGGCGGACTCTGCCAGCGTCATATCGCAGTAGAGTCCCACACGGCAGCCCAGAAGACCCCATACTCACCTCTCCGGATTGCATGCCGCGCCGGTGATGCGTAATCACACGATACTTCCGCTGTGCTTACAGCGGAAGTATTGCGTGACAGAGGGCTTCCATTGACTGCAATAGAAGCCGGCCAAGCGTTTTTCAGCAGTACTTCCGCTGTGCTCACAGTGGAAGTATCACGTGATGGACAGTTTCCATTGACTACTACGGTCACCGGGAGGTCTCCATTAATACTGTATTAATGTAGACCCACGTAGCGGAATATCGCGGTGGAATAGAACACGCCGCAAATTCTTTCCCGTGGTGTAAATCTGTGGCAGAATCTTGCTTTTGGGCACTAAGCTATTAGGTTCAATACAACCTAATAGCAGCGGATTTCCGCTGCGTGAACTGCAGCAGAAATCTGGCCGTGGGCATTAGACCTTAGGTTCATTAGAACCTAATAGCTGCGGGATAATGCCATGGATTTCTGCTGCATGAAACACGGCAGAAATCCATGCGTGGGCATTACAAGGACCACTTTCCACGGGAGCAGGGGGGAGAACTGACTGGTCTCCGTTGTGAACCTATCTGATAAATGGGCTCACCGCGGAGAATCGCGCAAAATCGCAGCATGCCGCGATGTGAATCCCGCAAGGGGGGAATCGCTATGATTTTCCACTCGTGGACAGTGGGCTGCGCTTTCCATAGTTAAGTCTATGGAAAGCGGTCACAAGCAAGAAAGTCATATGTACCCCAAAATGATACAAATATAACCTACGGCTCATGACACAGAGCTCCGTCCATGAAAAAGTAACAAACATATGCCACTTTCCATGCGACGCTTCAAAAATAAGTATAAATTTTAAAAACAAAAGGGTTTTTAGTCTGCAGAAGAGGAAAAAAACATACCAAAATTATAATTTTTTTTTGTATCGTTGTAATCGTTCTGACACCCTGAAATAATGTATTGTCATTAATGGTGTATAATGGACGCTTTAAAAAAAAAAACAAAAAAAAACATGGCAGGATTAATGTGTTTTCTCTCCTCACAAAAAATAAAAAAAATATGTTTTACAATACATAATACTAACCCAAAAAATGTACCAATAAAAAATACACTTCTCAACGGCAAAAGCAAGTCCTTATACGGGTGAGACTACGACAATAAAAAAAATCTATATATATGGCTCTTTAAAAGTGGGAAATCAAATCCACAAAACATTGTGGCGTTCTTGAGCCCAAATGGGCCATGTCCTTTGGGGTTAAAGGCCACAAGCACCGCAATTATACTTGTATGCATCTGAAGAACAACGAGAAAATGTTTTTAGCAATCGACTTGAAGAAAGCAGCAATGTCACAAGAAAACCAGTTAGTTACACTAAAGGAAACTGGGCAGCGATCTCCGCCATTATGTCCTTGAAAGGGGTTTTCTCATTCCCTTTTTTCCACCAATATTCTGCCAAATGTCCGGGCAGCATGTTTGCTGGCGTTCCCTTCATATGTCACAAAATGTGGTTCTTTATGTGTCCCCAGGTAGTTTCAATACGTTGCGTATTGGCACCACTTACAGGGTCAATAAAATGATGCTGATGATTAACAGTCCTATGGATATAATAAAATCCCGCCCAGTTTGGTTCACTTCGGTATGCAGCCCATTAATCTGACCACATTTCTGTACCTGGTGCGATATGGCGTTGCATAATGCCCTCTACAGTTTGTTTATTTCGTTGAAGGGCATGGTACATTCATGTTTCTTGAGTGTCATCATCCCCACTTCAACAGCAGTCCGAAAATCCAGGGCACAACTACACATTTTTCATAATTTTGGCGAGCTAATGGCACAGAATTAAGGCCCATTTACACTAGCAGATGATCCCTCAAAGATCACTCAAAGATCGCTCAAAGGACAGTTTGAGTGACAGCTTTCAGTGATCTTTTTGCATAAACTATTAAGTAGCTACTCAGCTACTTAAGCACCAATTAGGTGTGTAAATGAAGCCTTCCCTGAATGCAGTTAATAGCTGGAGGGCTCTTATCTGCACTCAGATCCTTTGCTCTCCAGCGGGAAACATTGCTATCAGCACTCCCCATGGAGAACTTCTGATAAGAGTGAAGGACGATTTTTAGGTTGCACTGGATTTAACGATCAGCTAACAATGCATGAAAAGTGCATGTTGGGCGCACATTTACACGCACCGATTATCGCTAAAAACGATCATCGTCTGGTGTAAATGGACCTTTACGTAGAAGCAAACGCCCTCTCATTACGCTCTTAGCAATTTAAACAATGAGTGGTCCTTTATTTAGGGACTTATCAATTAAATTCATCAATAAGAACAATAGGTCATCGACTTCTACTCAGGGACTGTTGGCAGACTTCTTAATAGAAGTGTTATCAATTGATGGGCGGAGTGGTCCTTGCTGGCTTGGATTAGTATTGCAAGACCATGCTGCATCAGACATTTACTACTGGTAGAGCCATGGCTTCTAATCCCAATATGTACGAATTTTGCCTTGTTACTTCCAGTGAAGAAGCTGCTACGAAATTTGCCAAGCAAGCTGGCCTATTGCTTTCTGCTGAGCAACTGGCTGAACAACATCATCAAGAACAGCCAAAAAATGCCTTCTTGGAACAATGGGATGCACAGGCCTAGTTACGGCAGCCAAGAGAACCTATGCTAGGCATGGGAAGGCCCAGGAGGGATTTCGATGCTCAAAATGTAAGACATTCAGATCAGTCAAAAGCACTGTTGTGAAGGGCGAAATTCGAAGAGCCGATGAGGTACACGCCTAAGTATCGTTTTTTGCAACTGTTGCAGCTGATTCCAGATTGCATACAGAGCTTTCAATTAAGGATGCGCTTTGTGTGATTTACCTTTGGGCGAAAGATCTGTATGCAAGCTTCAAAAAAGATGTGCGGTTTGGTCGCTCAAATGTGAACATTTGTGGACTGGAGAAACTACATCCGTGAAGTGTGCCAAAGGCCCCCTAATGAAGCAGCACCCATTGGAGGTCCGGGGCAAATTGTTCAAATTGATGAAAGCTTAATGAGAGGTCAATGAAAATACAACAGAGGGCGTTTGCTTCTAGGTAATTCTGTGCCATTAGTTCGCAAAAATTACGGGAAATGTGCAGTTGGGCGCTGGATTTTTGGAATGGTGTGGAAGCGGGCTGATGGCACTCAAGAAATACGAATGTTCCACATCCTTTGCCGAAATTAACAAACTGTAGAGGGCATTATGCAACGACATATTGCACCAGGTACGAAAATTTGGTCACATTAATGGGCTGGATAACTATACAAAAAACATTACACCGTATATGCTCGAGTACAAGCAGAGTTTTTCAGCACAAAAAAAGGGGTTAGAAAGCAAGCCCCCCTCTGCTTATACTCAAGAAAAAAAATAAAAAAATCAATACTCACCCTGGAGCGAAGTTGTCCCCGGCGGTGCGGCAACCTACTGCAGTCTTTTTCCCGGTGGTGCGGCAAGCTGCTTAAGTCTTCTCCCCGCTATCTTCTCCCTGACTTGCTTTTGAAACCCCTGCCGTCAGTGCTGAGATTGGATCGAGCGCCGGCCAATCACAGCCGGCGCTCGATAAACCAATCACAGCCATTTAGTGATGTCATTCTGAATGGCTGTGATTGGTTTATCGAGCGCCGGCTGTGACTGGCCAGCGCTCGATCCAATCACAGCGCTGACGGCGGGGATTTCAAAAGCAAGTCAGGGAGAAGATAGCGGGGAGAAGACTTAAGCAGCTTGCCGCACCACCGGGGACAGTGACGCCGGCTGATAGGGGAGTATTGCTTTTTTTCTTTACCCAGTATATACTCGAGTATAGCTCAGCTTATACTCGAGTCAATAAGTTCTACCAATTTTTTGTGGTAAAATTTATTGACTCGGCTTATACTCGGGTCAGCAAATACTCGAATATATACGGAAAGTTTGGTATGTTTTTTCCTCTTCTGCAGTCAAAAAACCCTTTTGTTTTTAAAATGATACTAATTTTTGAAGCGTCACATGGAAAGTGGCATACGTTTGTTATTTTTCCATGGACGGAGCTCTGTGAGGGCTTGTTTTTGGCGTCACGAGCTGTAGGTTATATTTGTATCATTTTGGGGTACATATGGCTTTTTTGTTGCTGTTATTGCGCTGTCTAGGAGGTAAAATTATTACAATAAGCACGTTGCTCCTTTTTTCTTATGCGCAGGATTATTACTGTGTTAAAATTATTGTACTGTTCGTTACGGGCGCGGCGATACCACTTATGTGGGGTTTTGCTGAAATGGTTAATGTGTTACATAAAAATAGGGGGAAAAGTTTTTAAAAATGTGTTATTTATACATGTATGTATATTTATTTTGTTCTCTGTTTCTTGTGGGGTTTTTTTGCACTCTTAAGCTCCTGTCCACGGGCGATATGTCACTGCGTTATCCGTGGCAATAATCCAGACGCGGGTAACGCAGTGACCGCTTTCCATAGACTTAACTATAGAAAGCGCAGCCCACTGTCCATGAGCGGAGAATCATAGCGATATTTCGCTTGCGGGATTCACATCGCTGCATGCTTCGATTTGCCACAATTCTCTGCAGTGAGCCTATTTATCAGATAGGTTCACAACGGCGACCTGTCAGTTCTCCTCCTGCTCTCGTGGACAGGGGGCCTTGTAATGCCCACGGACAGTTTTCTGCCGTGTTTCACACGTCGGAAATCTGTGGCGTTATCCCGCAGCTATTAGGTTCTACTGAACCTAAGGTCTAATGACCACGGACAGATTTCTGCTGCAGTTCACATGGCGTAAATTCGCAGCGGAAAAACGTTGCTATTAGGTTGTATTGATCCGAATAGCTCAGTGCCCACAAGCGAGATTCTGACGCGGATTTACACAACGGGAAAGAAATCGCGGCATGTTCTATTTTACTGCGTTATTCCGGGGCGTGGGTCTCCATTAATAGAGTATTAATGGAGACCTCCCGGTGACCACGGAATAACGCATGTTATTTCGCGAACGCCAGCAGGGATTTTATTGTTTATCCCCGCAGGGGTAGAATCCCACTCCGGCCGTGGGCATCTAGCCTAAGGTCTCATGTCCACGGGGAAAATCGGGCCCGCTACGGATTCTACATGTAGAATCTGCAGCGGGTCCCTCCTGCCCCGCGGACGTGAGCGCTGAAAATACAAATAAATGAGAATAAACTCACCTCCCATCCGCTCCGTTTCTTCTCTTCGCTGCGGTGTCATCTTCTCTCGTCGCGGCCGGATCTTCATTCTTCGGCTCGGCGGATGTGCATGATGACGTCGGTGACGTGCCCCGCGAGCGTGTAAGTAAAATATGATTTTTGTCTCCCGCGGATCCGGAAGGCTTCCATAGGCTTCAATAGAAGCCCGCGGGAGACCCGCATGAAAATGGAGCATGGTCCAGATTTTTTCATGCTCCATTTTTTTTAAAATCACTTTTATTGACGATCCGCGGGTATTTATCTACCCGCGGGTGGTCAATGCATCCCTATGGGATGCGGATCCGCGCGCGGGAGAAGAGTTAAAATCCGCTGCGGATTTTAATTCTTATTTTCCCCGTGGACATGAGGCCTAATAGCTCAATGTTCACACTGCGGAATTCTGCAGCGTGAAAGAAACCGTCGCATGTTCTAATTGCTACTGAAAAACGAGCGTCCGGCTTCCATTGTAGTCAATGAGCACAGGGGAAGTATCTTGTGATTACGCATCACCATCCACTGCCGCCGCGGTATGCGATCCAGAGAGGTGAGTATGGGGTCTTGTGGGCCGTTGTGTGGGACTCCTCTGCGATATGCCGCTAGTGGAGTCCACCACGGCCAAGAGCATGAGGCCTAAGGGCTCCTGCCCACGGATGGAGCAGGATATGCCTACAGTTTAACACCGCCGGAATACGGCTGAGATAACCAAAAAAGTCCCTGCTGACAATTGTGGAAAAACGTTTTTCTGCAGTGTCCGCGAGGTCTCCTTTAATGCTATATTAATGGAGACCTCATGCGGCGGAAAAACACGTTTAAATACAGCATGCCGCAATTTTTTTCTGCAGCATACATCTGCGGCAGCATCATGCCGCCGTGGGAACCTCTGCAGAAATCCCGCCCAGCGGCGATATCATATATGTGGGGTTTAGCGAAAATGTTTAATGTGCTTCATGAAAATAGGGGAAAGAAGAGCAAAAGAGGTTTTTTTAAAAAGAAAAAAAAAAGTGTTTTATTTTATGCACACTATTGATTTAGTCGCTGGCAGAGCAAGACATCTGTATCTGGCGTCCTGTTGCCGTGACAACCCAGCGACACAGAGGGAGCTACCTCCCTCTGTGAAGCCTTTCCAATCCTCCCTATCTGAAGCCTCTTCACCGAGCTGCTGGTCTCTGCAGCTCCCTGAAGGTGGCTAAAGGTGTGTATAAAAGCAGCCAATCAGCAGCGAGCACAGAGCTCTGGGCACAGCAGTGAGTGTGTGTATGTGGCTGCCAATAAGAAGCTCTGGGTGTTCCCTTCACCATAGGCCGTCTCCACCCATCAGCCTGGTGGTGACAAGATATAAGAATACCACACATGTCCCAATCAGACTCAAGCTGCTTAGTTTTTTTTTAACTGTTGTAGGAATAAAAAGTTTGGAAGGAGAGAGCCATTAATGGTGGTAACACTGAACGGTTTCCTAAGAATAAGCTATAGACACTCCTGATTTAAAAAAATTTTTTTTTATTCAAGTAGGTATTCTAGCTAAAAGCGCTGCCTTCACCTCAGTCCCTCTCCATCCATCAACCTGGTGGTGACAAGATACACGAATACCATGTTAATCAAGGACTGGGAGCCAATAAGTCGAACGTCCTACTGTTTTTCCACACCAAGACTCCTTCATAATTGGATATGTATATAATTCATAACAAATTTATTGCAGCAAAATGTTAACATCAGCTTTATTATATATTAATATATAGTATTAAATCTTTTTATTTGGAGTTGGAGCCAGGACATTCTCCAAAGGACTGCCTGAGGCTACTGCTGAACAAGTACTAATAGTTCTGGCAGCTACAGTATTGCATTGCCAGCTGCAGAGGACAGAAAGTTTAAGATGGGCAAATAGGCACACAGTTTTGGTGGTTGTGCCAAAGTACCATCCAGATCTGCTTGGCTACATTGAGTTAAAGTGTTTCTCTTAAAGGGGTTGTCCTGCGAAAGCAAGTGGGGTTATATACTTCTGTATGGCCATATTAATGCACTTTGTAATATCGTGCATTAAATATGAGCCATACAGAAGTTATTCACTTACCTGTTCCGTTGCTAGCGTCCTCGTCTCCATGGTGCCGTCTAATTTCAGCGTCTAATCTCCCGATTAGACGCGCTTGCGCAGTCCGGTCTTCTCCCTTCTGAATGGGGCCGCTCGTGCTGGAGAGCTGCTCCTCGTAGCTCCGCCCCGTCACGTGTGCCGATTCCAGCCAATCAGGAGGCTGGAATCGGCAATGGAACGCACAGAGCCCACGGTGCACCATGGGAGAAGACCTGCGGTCCACCGTGGGTGAAGATCCCGGCGGCCATCTTCGCAAGGTAAGTAAGAAGTCACCGGAGCGCGGGGTTTCGGGTAAGTACTATGCGTTTTTTTTTTTAAACCCCTGCATCGGGTTTGTCTCGCGCCGAACGGGGGGGCTATTGAAAAAAAAAAAAACCCGTTTCGGCGCGGGACAACCCCTTTAAATCTCTAGATGCCATAATGCTTCACTAAATTTGGGAAATCTTCCAACTCCCACATAACCAAACGGATATGTAGAAGCTGGCTTTCACTACTTCCTTCGATTAGGCTCTGTCCACGTTGCATATAACCCATTAAGGACCAAGTACAGTAAATTTACGGTGCTTGGTCCTGTGTTTTAATCCAGACGATGGTAAAAATACCGTGGGGGGGATTAAAGCTCCTGCTTCTGCAGTCAATCAGCAGCAGGTCAGCTGTCAACTGTTAGTCACAGCTGATAACCCAGAGGAGAAGGGAGAAGTGTTTTTAATCTCTTCTGCCTTCTCCTTTCACTAGTACGCAGTGCTTATGTACTATAGAGTGAAAGTGGAAGTGGTTCTTCCACTACGCGAGCCGGGATCCCCTGCTAGCAGACCCTGATCAGCACTGCCAGCAACTGATGTCACTACAGGAGGATGTTTTCCCTGTAACTAGGGCTCCTATGGATGCCCCAGCTACAGTGGAAAAATGGCAAATAAAATTTTTTTTTATAAAAAGATTTAAAAAAAAAAAGATATGACATCATGGGGGCATAGACAGTAAAAAAAAAAAAGTAATTACATAAATAAGTAAAACAAAATTACAGAATAAAACAATATATACATAAGAAAATAACCCAAAGCAAACGCCAACCAAAACCATCGCTGTATGCACCCTGTAATCCAAAACCATACAGATTATATATCAAAACGTCTAAAACAAATAGAGGAACCCATTCCTGTACTTTAGTGTAAATATACTAAATAAAAAAATAACTATACATGTAAAACAAATCAATTTTTAGCCTTTTACCCCCAATAAAACAAACAAACAAAAAAAGAAAACGGGAAAAAAAAGCAGTAAAAAAAAAAAAAGAAAACGTGGCAAAAATAATTTTGGTAGTTGAAGTAAAAATAGGGCAGTTAAACCACCACATGGGTAAAATCCTGAAAAAAAGTGTCTGGTCCTTAGGCCTCATGTCCACTTGCACGCTCGGATACCGCTGCTGAATCCCGCAGTGGTATCCGTGCGTGCCCGAGGACATGGAGAGGGAAAAAAAACCAAACTATTTCTTACCTCTCCGGGTCCAGCACGGATCTCCTCTGCGCCAGCCAGATCTTCTTTCTTCAGCATGGCAGATACTTCTGGGAGTGCCGGACGATGCTCCCGGCACATTCGTAGTGCTATCTTTTTATTTTTAAATCTCCTGCTCTCCCGTGTATCCGCGGCACAGCACAAATACAGCTGCGGGTGTGCCGCGGATACGGATGGCTTCCATTGGCTTCAATGGAAGCCGCGGGAGCCGTCCATATGGGAGACCCGCAAGAAAAAGGAGCATGCTGCGGCATGTAAAGGGTTGACAGAGAGAGGGCACTCCCTCCTTGAGGTCTTCAGCTCTCTGCCACAAATTCAGAGGGCCAATAGGTTGCCATGGCAAACGGACACCAGACATTCGTGTGCGGGTCCTGCCATGGCCTGCGATCACTATGATTATCAATAATGTATTGCAGTACATAAGAAGTGCAATGCATTGTAGGTTCAAGTCCCTTACAGGGACATTGAAGAAAAAAAAATGGAAAAAACAACAGTACAAAAAAAACATATTTGGCATATCATATCAGCCCATACATTGATTTGAGCACATTTTTTTATTCTTCACGGCAAATGATATTTTTTTTAAATTGAGCCAAAATACGCTTTACATTCATTTTGCCTCTCAAAAAACACAATAAAAGTTATCAAAAAAATCATAAGTAACTCAAAATGGTACTAAAAAAAACTGCAGCTTGTCACCCAAAAAACAAGCCCTCACACAGCTTTGTTGATGGAAAATTCGAAAACTTATGGTACTTTGGACACAGTAATGCGAAAAATATATATTAAACGAAAAGGGAACTTTTTGTGCAAAATTGGAAGGCTCTAAAAAATACACATAGAATTTTGTTATTATCGCAATCGTACCAACCTGCAGAAAAAAATTATTGTGTCGTGTGCTGCATGATTATTGCTGTAAAAAAAAAGGCAGAATTGCTATTTTTTCTCCCTGCCCTCCAAAAAAAACACGAATTCAAACGTTATGTAATCCACTATATGTATCCAAAAAATGGTACCAAAAAACTACCATTTGCCATGCAAAAAAAAAAAGTCATCATATGGCCATGTTGACTGAAGAATATAAAAGTTATGGCTCTTGAAAAGTGGAGATGAGAATCGTTGGACCCAAAAAAGTCGACACAGAAATCATTGCGTTCTCAGGTCCCAAATGTCGCTCACATTTCACTTACTTTGAAATGATTTCCATAACAGACTTTAGTAGTTTGTCCAATGGATACGCTACAATAATTTGATTGGCTGAATGGTTTAATGAGTCTGTTGTTTTTATGGGTGTTTGATGGGCGGTGCATGCATGTGCACTACTGTACCCATCTCTCACAGCTTAGAGACCTGCAAAGGCCTGTTGGGATGAGTGGGGATTCCACAAGTAAAATCCCCACTAACAAGATTTTTTTTTTTTTTGCGATATGCAATAAATATTTCTTAAAATTCTGCCATGGAAAAATCTCTTTAAAGGGTCTGCTCAGTTATAAACTATAGATGGCCTATCAACAGGATAAGATCATTAATAGTAGATCAGTGGGGGTCGATCACCTGGGACCCCTGCTAATTAGCTCTTCTCAGTAGTGGTGTGCTTATCCACTAAGCTGGTTTTTGCAGGAAGCGGACAGCTCCATTTCCACTGCAGTGGGCAAGCTTGATACTACTGTCAAAGTTCCCATTTTAGTGAATGGCCTGTAATACCAAGCTCGACCACTGCAGTGGGAATGACCTGCCCTGCGGAAATGAGTACCGCGCACGAGCAAACCAACCCAGAGAACAGCAGATTAGCAGGGATCCCAGGTGGCAAACATCCACCGTTCTACTACTGATGACCTAATCTGTGGATTGGCCATCAACAGTTTATAACTGGACAACCCCTTTAAAAGAAAAAGCTATGGCAAAACATACTATCAGATATATGCCAAAAGGACGCACTTAGCCTATGCACGACCCATTTACCATATGCATATACTCAGTGTATTAGTTGGGAACATGTGCAGATGCAGAATGCCATGTGTCTACCCTTTGAGATGCAGAATTATCCCTTACGCTCGTAGACTGTATGGAATCTATCACACTTTTATTTTCCTCGTGTAGTTCCCTTTTTCAGGATAAGATTGTGTCATGTTCCGTAGGCTGCACTCTTTCACACCGCTTAGGCACAACTGTGGAGGTACTCAACATTGATATATTTCTAAAATTAACATGTTTTTATTTTAAAGAACCCCTTTTTTGGAACGCAAGAACAAAATCCGTATAATTTTCAGTTTATTCCCTTTATTTATTACCCAAGAATCGACTGGATTAGACGTCTCCAATCTAAATGTCTAGCCTAAGTGCCTCTCATACTGATAAGTACGCAGATCTTGGTGAAAGCCCAAATACTACCCCCTGTCAGCTGCTATCTTCTATGAAAGCACTCACACGGCGGCTGCTCTCCTATATCCTGTCCCACACACGGCTGGATTCAGCAGGCTGCATTCCACTGCTGGCAGGTCATGCCAACAAATGGCACTAAAATGGATTTTCCTGCCCCGAGAATCAGAGCCAAAAAGGTTTTGCAGTTATTTATCAGAATAATAACAAAGTCAAAAAGTTAAAAAAAAGTTCCAACAGAAGAGCCCCACAAATTCTGTGCCTATTACCTGCAGAGCATCAGACGTGAGCCATAACTTACACTTGACGTGACATAAACCAGTTCCCCTATCTAACATCACTATACTGTATTCCTAATGGCCAAAATGGCAAGAATAAACAGCAAGAAATGGAAACCCTGGAACAAAAGGCGCTCTGTAGTGCGGAGCCGGAGGTGTGAGAATAGTAAACACTCGAGTGCCATAGAAGCCACTTATTTCATTTTTTAGGAAAACATTAGAAGGGTATTTCACTTTCATCTTCGAATGTGGTAAATTGCAAGAGTTAAAACCGTAGGAGAACACCTGCAGACCCTACGAGAGCCCAATGGTGCAAGCGTAGAGCAAGAGCAGAAATCTAAAGCAGCTCCAGGCAGAACGCTGTACCCAGAAAGCTGTAAATCTTCCACACATATTCATAGTAGATGTCCTTTCCATATGTGTCCCGAGGAACGTAACCGCTCTACACTATACTATAGCCATATTAACTTCCAGGGGGGACAAATTTGCATGTATATACACTGCCGAGTGGAAATGACTGTACAAGATGTACGTCCGAAGGACTGTAAGGAGTGGACATTGAAACACATTCCATGCTAAATTAAAAAGCCTCAAGGTATTAAATTAAGTCTAGCAATATTGTAAGGGGAAGTCTCACGTAGGAGAGTAGGCAGCATTCTGACCTTGCAGCAATTACAGGAACGGTAAATGCATTATTTCCACAGTTCCGTTCAGGCCGTACATTACTGGACGGATACCACTGCCGATAGACTTGTCAACGGAAAAAGACCTGCTATGATAAAGGCCGGCTAAGTGAAACATTAAACTTAATGGGTGACCAAGAAAAGAAGAATTTATTTGATTTGAAACTCCTCCAGATGTTATGGCTTCCTCCTTTTTGATGTGGGGTACAGAGAGCTCCTCAGTCTGCCACTTTATACATAATTATATTTAAAGGGGTTGGCCACTTTACAACGAATAATAGAAAATGCTTCTGAAATCCGATAATTACTAATTTACTAAATGAGCTTTCCAATGCTGCTGTCGGCCTTATTACTTGAGCCACATCCCCTGGTCCTATTCTCACTGCTCCATAAAATGGTGATATGGGGTGGCATGGGACCATAGGCATCATTCAGTCTCCTCTATAGCAATAGACGGCATGCAGCGGAGGAGGCTAAGAGACATATGTATGGTCACATGCCCCTCCATATTCAATGAGGATGGGATGCGGCTTAAGTATTTAAGGAGAATGGAGAGCTACAGAAAAGAGTGCATACGTTAGTTAAAGGGGTTGTTTTGGTACCTTTTATAATTTTAATGTCAGGTGCAGATGTATTTCCCAGTCTCTGACAGCAGAAATCAGGTGACCACTGCCTGC
This sequence comes from Eleutherodactylus coqui, assembly GCF_035609145.1. Lineage (NCBI taxonomy): Eukaryota > Metazoa > Chordata > Amphibia > Anura > Eleutherodactylidae > Eleutherodactylus > Eleutherodactylus coqui. Next base: position 123,816,437 of record NC_089838.1, on the reverse strand, counting down.
AAATTAGAGGCCGCTACATCACGACCGCTCTCCTCGCATCAGCGCTCACATCCTGGGTGCCATTATGCTAGGAGTTCGAAACGTTGACACTGTGGCCTCAAAGTACCGTGTTTCCTTGAAAAATAAGACAGTGTCTTATATTAATTTTTGTTCAAAAAGGTTTAACTTTTTTACCTGTATAGCTGCCTAAACACTATTTTTAAATTGACTTTTTTTAATTAACTGTTAGCAGGGCTTAACTTTGGAGTAGGGCTTATATTTCAAGCATCCTCAAAAAGCCTGAAAAATCATTTTGCATCCTCAAAAATTCTGGAAAATCATGCTATGTCCTATTTTCAGGGAAACAGGGTAGCAGGCATTAGTCAACTCACTGCCGCTATTAAACATGGGGAAAACCACGGGGCAGCAACCCTGGATCACCGTAGCGGAGGACGGGTAAGTACTGCTGTTTTTGTTATTTTCACAAATCTGCAACTGACATTAAAATTTCAGAAAGTAACCAGACAACCCCTTTAACAATATTCAGATTTCATAAGCATTCTCTACTATTAGTTGTAAAGTGGCCAATTAAAGTGGTGTTATTGTTGATCTCTGGAAGAGACCTGGTCATGAGCAAAACAAAGATTTTGTAGAACAGACCTAAGGGAGTTGTCCACCACTAAACTACTGATGACCTATGCTCAGCATAGGTCACAATAGTTGATAATCAAGGGTCCTCTTCTTGCCACTCTGGCCGAACAGCCATTTTCTCGGCAACTGACAGTATGTACGGAGCAGGAAGCAGATGGCTCTGTACACGTTGTAGCAGCCAGCACTGGTAATGAAGGCACGGTTCCTACTGAATTCGATGAGAGCTGTGCCTACATTGCCTGATACAATGTGCCCGGACCTATCTGCTTCCTGCTCTGTGCACGTTGTAATTGAGACAATGGCTGATTGGTCAGTGTCCCAAGCTGCAAATCTCCACTTACCAAACATTGATAATGTACCCTGAGGGCAGGTCATTAATAGTTTGGTGGTGGATAATGCCTTTAAAGAGCTCCAAGGTGAGATGAACTGGTGGGTCCTGTTGCAAGGACCACTCAATCTTTTTCTACTTTGAAGACCCTAATGACCTAGTTCCCTTCCACTTGGAATTCCTTAATTACCAAGCTAGCCCCAACTCTGACTTTCTACATAAACCTGGCCCATGCACTTCCTCCATGCCAGATTATTGTGCTCCCTGTCTTGTTTTATGCTGCTGCCTCGAGGTCCATTGACACGGGACGATTAGTCATTCAAACATGTAAATGGCACATTACATCCAGACTGTTTCAGCTAGTGGACTCCGAACCCAATACCATACCATGACAATTAGATTCTAGATTCCTGGAGGAGTAACCAAGTCTAGTAATCTAGTACACATAGCTTGGAATATTATTAGACTCTAGGAAGGAATCCAGGACTCTTGCTGTGCTTCTTTAATTTTGAGCCCTGAAACCATTGGCTTCGCTGGACACCGACTACACAAATGCATAGCATTCATCATCTTAAACTTGTAGTGTTGCGAAAAACAGAACTGAGGGGGTAAAATTCAGGAGAATGCCTGATTATACATTTCATGTGTCTTTAATATAACCTTTAAGAACAGAAGATGCTGTTATTAATGTAATAACGTATAATAATGATTTTTGGCTTTATCGTATGTCATGGAACAGTAAACAGGCTAACCTTACATGAGCCAGAAGCAATGTAATCACCATAAAATGTGGAAGAAGTATTCTTTTTCACAACACTCAGAGCAGAACTCTGATGTCATTGTACTGAAATTGTACAAGTACTTGCTAGTACGGTATGATGCATCCCAGGATATCTGTATAAATCATTTGTGGAATGCATAATAACTGGGAATCCAAGTTCATCAACAAGTCAAAGTGTGGGGATTCATGCTTGCAGATACTGACCTAAAAACAGGAAGACTTTGGAGAACTCTACTTGTAGATGTCAAGGAAACTTCCATTTTCATTTGCCGTAGCCAGCGATTGCACAATAGGGTCTGAATGTAATTTACTGTTGGCAACACATGAATCGCGGACTACTCCGAGGATGAGAAAAGGCTCTTCTAGAACAAGGTCAATATTCAATAGCCGGTTACAACAGCAATCTTTTTGGCTATCATGGGAAAACTTGCTTGGCACATCTTTTGTTTAGAGAGATTCGTGCACCAGAACTTTGTCTTTTTCTTCGTGTTCAGCAAAAGCAAAAAAAAAAAAAAAGATACATGGTGTGTACCAAATTTATTAATTTTTCGGCCACTTTTTACTTTTACAATTTTGAAAAGTATTGAAATTGGCGCGTTCAAGAGGAGTTAGGAACGCTATCTTTTCTCCTTAGGTAAGGCGCCTAGAAGGTGAGTGAGTGTGGAGACTTAGAAGGCCATTCATCCTCCTCTGGGTAATATGCAAATAAGGGAGATGGAACAATACCTCTGCAGTGCCACCTGCAAGTCAATGTTAGACTCCTTATACAAGCCTTGTAACAATGACTGGGAATTCAAAGCCAAGTCAGAATCCATAAACAAACAAACAAGAGGGGTTATACATGTACATCAACATACTTGATGCATTGTATAATAGCCATAACAGCCATGAGGTGGCATAAAAAATAGGTCTAACATTCTTAGAAAATGACACGAATTATAAAATACCATATATACTAGAGTATAAGCTGGGTTTTTTAGCACATTTTTTAATGCTGAAAAAGCCCCCCTCAGCTTATACTCCAGTGAGGTAAAAAAAAAAAACCACGATGGTCTCCCTGGCGGTGCGGCAAGATGCTTGAGAATTCTCCCCTCTGTTATCTCCCTGCTCAGCTTTGAATTCCCCCGCCATCAGTGCTGTGTAGGTAAGCGCTGTGATTGGAACGAGCGCCAGCCAATCACAGCCGGAGCTCGATCATTCTAAGCCATTCAGTAGATGACATCACTGAATGGCTTTGATTGGTTTATCGAGCGCCAGCTGTGATTGGCTCGCGCTCGATCCAATCACAGCGCTTACTTACACAACACCGACGGCGGGGGAATTCAAAGCCGAGCAGGGAGAGCAGCTTACCGCACCGCCGGGGAGACCATCGTGCCGTGGACACAGACGCGAGCTGGGAGGGGAGTATTGCATTTTTACCTAGTATAAACTTGAGTCTAGCTAGGCTTATACTCGAGTCAATAAGTTTTACCAGTTTTTTGTGGTAAAACTTATTGACTCGGCTTATACTCAGGTATATAGGGTACTATGTGTGCCATTTTGTTAAAGCCTACTCTACTTTGTAGAAACTCTCAAAATCATACATAATAAATTGGCGCCATACAAAGATTATTGCTTTGACCAGAGCAGTTGGATGGATCTCTCAGGGACCAATCCAAGACCTGGATTTCACCACAATCATGCTTTTGGACAGACAACATCTGACGCTTGTCTTTGGCTTTCACAATGTTAAAGAGTAGCTGCACTTTTACTTCGGAGCGCTCCTGCTCTGCGGACGTTTTCAAGCTCCTTCCGACAGCTGAAGATAGTCCCATGTAGTGCCATACGGGGTCATTTTCAGCTGGTGGAAAAAGCCGAAAACAGCCGACAGAGCAGGAGCACTCCGAAGTAAAAGTGCAGCTACTTTCATTATTTCTGCTTGCTGGGTAACATTCTTCGTATTGATTTTAGACAGAAACTGTGAAAACTGACAACCACTTTGAGCACATTTTTGGTTTATAAAGTGGTTGTTACATTTTCAAACACATTTCAGTCCCTGTTACCAAAATGAGGTAAGATACATACTAAGGCCTCAGGCACCATCCTATTTGGTATACATTTTCTACAAATCTGTAATTCGGCACCTATAAAAAAATTAATAAATCAATGCATGCTCTTTGTCTCATGTTTCATAGGGCGTTCTGGAGGCAAGCAATAGTCGCATGTTCCATCTGTGCCATACAGTCACAGGCTGCCTACAGCTCCAAAATAAAGAATGAGCACGAGCACACATTGCCATGTACACGTGGAGCTTCTCAGAATGTGTTCTGGTCTTCACCTATTAAAAATGGAAGCTATTTGAGTAAAAATCCAAGGCAACGTATAAAAATGAAAACTGAAGCCCCATAATACTTAAAGGGGTTGTCCCGCGCCGAAACGGGTTTTTTTTTTTCAATAGCCCCCCCCGTTCGGCGCGAGACAAACCCGATGCAGGCATAAAAAAAACAAACCGTCCAGTACTTACCCGAATCCCCGCGCTCCGGCGACTTCTGACTTACCTTGTGAAGATGGCCACCGGGATCTTCACTTTCGGTGGACCAAAGGTCTTCTGTGCGGTCCATTGCCGATTCCAGCCTCCTGATTGGCTGGAATCGGCACACGTGACGGGGCGGAGCTACGAGGAGCCGCTCTCCGGCACGAGCGGCCCCATTCAGAAGGGAGAAGACCGGACTGCGCAAGCGCGTCTAATCGGGCGATTAGACGCTGAAGATTAGACAGCACCATGGAGACGGGGACGCTAACAACGGAACAGGTAAGTGAATAACTTCTGTATGGCTCATAATTAATGCACAATGTACATTACAAAGTGCATTAATATGGCCATACAGAAGTGTATACCCCCACTTTGTTTTGCGGGACAACCCCTTTAACACTAGTACAAAACTCAGCAAAATGTAAAGCAACAGCTTATAAAGACTGAACTGATATTAAAGGGGTTGTCTAGCTGTAAACGATTTAAGACCTAACCTCAGGACAGATGATCAATAGTAGAGATGAGCGAGCATACTCGCTAAGGACAATTACTCGATCGAGCATTGTCCTTAGCGAGTATCTCCCCGCTCGGGAGAAAAGGTTCGGCTGCCGGAGCGGGTGAGCGGTGAGTTGCAGCAGTCAGTAGGGGGGAGCGGGGGGAGAGAAGAGAGATCTCCCCTCCGTTCCTCCCCGCTCTCCCCAGCAGCTCCCCGCCCGCCGCCAGCAGCCGAATCTTTGCTCCCGAGCGGGCAGGTACTCGCTAAGGGCAATGCTCGATCGAGCAATCGCCCTTAGCGAGTATACTCACTCATCTCTAATCAATAGTAGATTGATGGATGTCCATCACCAAGGACTCCCACTGAACAGCTTTTCTCCAGATTGCATCACTCGCGCAATAGCTGGTTACTACAGGAAGCAGACGGCTCCATTCTTACTGCAGTGGTCAATCTTGATATTACAGGCCAAGTTCCCATTTACTTCAATGGCTGCAATACCAGCCAGTGCAGTAAGAACAGAGATATCAGCTTTCTGCAGAAACTAGCTCACTGTACAAATGCAGCAGTGCATGAACAGCTGATTGGCATGGATCCTGGGGGACAGACACTCATCTACTAGTGATACAACCCCTTTAATTCAAAATTAACTAAATTTAAAATTCTATATTACTCAATTCTGACCTTATATACAAAATATAAATCAAAGCAGACATGAGCGACCTTTGATCTAAAAATTATCCCATATGATTTAACTGAAACACATATAGTATTCATTATTTCTTTGCAACATCGGGAAGGATATGGTGTTTCCATTACTTTTATCTTTCCATTTATATTCAGAAAGTGTACACTTAATAATATGTCTGTGTGAATGTAAGCACTTTTGCCATAAAGCCCCAATAGTCCTTCACTTGTAAGCCTATGAGCTGTCACCATTTCATTACATGTGTGGCCCATGTATACAACAAAAGAAAAGTTTCTGAAGACCACTTACTAACACTTTTAATTTGTGTTACTTCATCTTATTAGTAAGTTTTAGTACTTGAATTTTTTTATTTTGGTCAAAAAAATTCTATGGCCAAAGAGTGCAACAAAATAAAAATATACCCACCTTCTTAAATGGCCACCAGGGGGGCGCCTGTGCACAGATCATGGAAGAGGACGCTTTCCACGAGAACTCCATACCTACCACTTCTAAAAAGTCACTTTAAGAGTGCTCAGCAGCTCAATGGCGATGAGCGCACCACTGAAGTACGGGGTAGTATGCCCAGAGATGCTCAAATAGGAAGAAAACGGGATCTACTCTCTGCAGAGCAGACCGTAACGCAGATCGTCTGCGCTGCCCCAACTTCCAACATGGTGGCCAGCAGCACTACTCCACCAGGCCACAAGTCTGAAGAGGCTGTACAGGAACTTGTGCTGTCCACTGATATTGTAGTGCAGTGGTCCCCAACCTTTTTGGAACCAGGGACCGGCTTCAAGCAAGACCATTTTTACAAGGCCCGGCAGGGTGGGGCGGGACATGGGCGAAGCTTTGGTTATATGGGGCGGGGCTATGAAGGGAGTTGGAGTTTAGTGCATTCTTATTTAATAATGACATTTAGAATGTCCTGGCAGTATACACATAGGGCAGTATAATACATCCCCCCTGCCACCCTCCCCCCCCCGCCTGGCATCACACACATAGGGCAGTATATAATCTATCCCCCCCAGCACACACATAGGGCAGCATATAATTTATCTCCCCCACCCCTCAGTAATAGACAGCCCCCACCACTCAGTAATAAGTAGCCCCCTCCCCCAGTAATAAGTAGCCCCCCCCAGTAATAAGCAGCCCCCACCAGTAATAAGCAGGTCGTCCCCCCGTAATAAGCAGGTCTATCCCTCCCCCCCCCCCCGGTAATAGGCAGGTCCCTCCCCCCCAGTAATAGGCAGCGCCTTCCCCTGTAATAAGCAGACCCTCTCCCTGTAATAAGCAGCCCCTTCCGCTGTAATAAGCAGCCCCTTCTGCTGTAATAAGTAGCCCCCACCCCCCCAGTAATAGGCAGCCCCCCCCCAGTAATAAGCAACCCCTTCCCCTGTAATAAGTAGCCCCTCCCCCAGTAATAAGCAGGTCCCCTCCCAGTAATAAGCAGGTCCCCCCCTGTAATAAGCAGCCCCTTCCGCTGTAATAAGCAGCCCTTCCGCTGTAATAAGTAGCCCCCACCCCCCCAGTAATAACCAGCCCCCCCAGTAATAGGCAGCCCCCCCAGTAATAAGCAACCCCTTCCCCTGTAATAAGTAGCCCCCCCAGTAATAAGCAGGTCCCCCCCTCCCAGTAATAAGCAGGTCCCCCCCAGTAATAGGCAGCCCCTTCCCCTGTAATAAGTAGCCCCCCCAGTAATAACCAGCCCCCCTATAATAGGCAGCCCCCTCCCCAGTAATAAGTAGCCCCCCCCAGTAATAACCAGCCACCCCAGTAATAGGCAGCCCCCCAGTAATAAGCAGCCCCTTCCCCTGTAATAGGCAGCCCCCTCCCCTGTAATAAGTAGCCCCCCCCCCAGTAATAACCAGCCACCCCAGTAATAGGCAGCCCCCCCCAGTAATAGGCAGCCCCCCAGTAATAAGCAGCCCCTTCCCCTGTAATAAGTAGCCCCCCCAGTAATAAGCAGGTCCCCCCAGTAATAGGCAGCCCCTTCCCCTGTAATAAGCAGCCCCCCAGTAATAAGCAGGTCCCCCCAGTAATAGGCAGCCCCCCGGTAATAAGCAGCCCCCCAGTAATAAGCAGCCCCCACCCCCCCAGTAATAGGCAGCCCCTTCCCCTGTAATAAGTAGCCCCCACCCCCCAGTAATAGGCAGCCCCTTTCCCTGTAATATGCAGCCCCCCCAGTAATAGGCAACAACCCAACCCATATACTTACCTCCTCCCTGCTGTCAGCGTCGCTCTCTCTCTGCTTGCCCTGACGTGTGCAGCCCGGAACGCTTCCCCCCCTCTCCTGCGGAACTAATGAGCAGGGGACTCGGGGAGGAGAATCCTAGCTGCACAGACGTCAGTGTGCGCTGGGATCAGTGCGATTACCAGCGGGGAGCTGCGGCGCCCCCGCTGGTAATCGCTTCGGTGGTCAGCGGCGTCGGCACGCCGCGGGCCACATAGCACAAGGCAATGGGCCGGATTCGGCCCGCGGGCCTTATGTTTAGAGCAAAAGTTCCCGGCGGTGCCGCGGACCGGCGCTAAACAGCCAACGGCCTGGCCCCGGTCCACGGACCGGTGGTTGGGGACCCCTGTTGTAGTGGACATTTAACCCTTTGCAATCCAATTTTGGATTCAGGATTTCCTGGGGAGGGTGGGCTTTCTCTTTCTGCCATTATACAATGGCGCCATCTGTTGGCTAGAGCCAGTACTGCGGTATGTGATATGCTGGAGAGGCCCCTGCCAACAGAGCGGCCAGTAATCTACAGTAAGAATACCCTGCCGGACGTCTCCCAACATCGGAGCTGTACAGCCTTCAATCAGAATGTCTTTAGACGTCAGACAGTGGATTGGAAAGGGTTAAGCCCTGCAGAGATGTATCGCAACATACAGCGGATGTTCTGTGAGGAGCTTTTGCAGACTACTGCTTAGTTTACCTAGTAGGTACAACTTGAAGGCAAAGGGTCTCTGAAACTAAAGCAGACGTACTTGATGCTGATAAACAATATATTGCAGATAACAGTATAGAGATATTAGAATTCAAAATAGAGGACTGAAAGAACCATTCCAGGAGGGCGAACATTTGAATAAGAGGACTTCTAGAATCTACTACCATCCTTAAAGAGACAGTAGCCTCTTTATTCCAAACTTAACTCCCACAAACACCAGCCAAGCCACTCCGATTTAATCGCATACACCGCACGTTGACTAAACTCCGGAGCCCTTTTTGCCCTAATCATGGAGCTTTTGGCTATTCTTATCCGACAGAGCACAGATGTAATAGGCATTCCCATTGGCTCTACAACATATAAGGTGAATTTGTTCACTGATGACTTTATGCTGCATAAACGATTAGCTCATTGTTCAGTTTAAACAGCGGCTGTTCAGTAGTGAACGGCCGCTGTGTATCGCAATGGAGAGGGGCGGGGGAGCAAGAGGAGAGAAATCTCCTGCACTGCCCCGCCCCCTGCTGGCCGCTCTGTGACCCAGCCAGCTCTGCTAGCTCCCGTGAAGAAGCACGGGAGCGAGGAAACACAGGGACAAGTGTCGGGCATCGTTGGCCCGACATTCATCCCATGTAAATGAATGTTTATTAGATACTTTAACTAACCCCCCTTACTTCCCTTCCAAATCTTAATATTTTACATTTTCTCAGGTGTCAGGTCTTAAAATAAATCAGACAAAATTAGAAATCTTATTTAGTAGTAAAAATGTACTATTGCCAACTTTGGATTTCAGTCCCCCGCCCGATATATACAATAATTATGGATCTGTCATCCAGCCTCAATGGAAAAGTTATATTCCTTCAACTATCTGAAGCTCTATAGAGCTATCAAAATTGATCTCCATACCTGGAATTACCTGCATCTCTCATGGTTTTACTTGGTTGCTTATTATATTTATTTTACATCCTTCCCATTCCTGTTCGAGATTTAATGTCTTTACAAAAGGAGGCGTTTTGTTTCATTGGAATCAACATCTACGAATTCCTCAAAATATCATGTATTTGCATAAAAGAAAAAAAAAATTGGTGGCCTTTTTGTACCACATTTTCTGAAACACTACAGAGCTTTTCACATTGCCCAGCTGACTTTAGTTAATGCCTCATCTGATTTTACCTAATGGGTTTGATTAGAATAGGATCTCATCACACCATATTCCCTTGCTAACTTAATGTGGACTAGGACTTTTATCAAAATGTGATTCCTTCATCTGCGTTACTTACTCTATATTGGTTAAATCTTTGGAGAGCTGCACAATTGAAATATAACCTCCAATCTAAAATATCGCCAGGTAAAATAACACAGATATTCGCTAATCCAATATTCCCACCAGGATTATGCCCTAGTGACTTTACATGGTGATACACGATGGGTCTCACGAAAGTGCAGAACTTTCGAGTTAAAGATAGGCTTATGTCTACAACTGCCTTTAAGACTCGATTTCTGCCCCTAGTTTTGAAGGTGTTCTGAATTCATCCGATTTTCTCATTTTTGGGATCTCCGTTACATCGAGGTGACTATTTCCTATTCCATGTTGGAGTGTCTGGCTATATATACTCTTTTGCGTACAGGGTTATTATACCATGTTTCCCCGAAAATAAGACGCGTCTTATATTAATTTTTGCTCCCAAATATACGCTACGTCTTATTTTCAGGGGGTGTCTTATTTTGCCGCGGCAAATCCGTCTGTGGCCACTAATCCCTCAATTGGCCAGCTTTGTGGATGAAATTTCTCAGAAATCTCGTCCACATGGGACAGCAAATCCGTCACGGCAAAGCTGGGAGAAGCCGGTGTTGTGGTGCGGATTCACCGGCCACAGAAACTGAAAAGCGTGCAGCCAGGTCGCTTCAAAACAAGCGGCTGAGTGCTGTGGGCTTTGAAGCAGCGCTTTCCCGGCGGAAATCTCGCTGTTTATCGCTGTGGCCAAACTGCGAGATTTCCGCTGGAAATATGCTCTGTTAGAACCCAGCCTTAAGAATCACACACAGTTGCCTGACTCACACACAGAGCCATAAAAAAATAAGGGCTGTAAAGTAACGTACCTGTCTGCAGACAGAAGTTCCTGTACCACTTGTAAGCAGGGATGGTATTGCAGCTTCCGGCCACCAGGGGGAGCTCATCACAGCAGACATGTACAGCAGGAACAGAACGTACAGTATGGACTTTTCCAGCCAGCAAGGGGGGCTCACAACAGCACACTCGTACAGCACAGCAGGGACAGGATAACAGTAGACTGTCTGCAGATCTACCTATACATCTGGAGGTAGGAGACAACGGGGATGGCAGCAGGGGACAGGCCTCTTGACTTGCCTGCACACTTTACTATGCCTTACTATTGGGGGGTGCCTTATATTTGGGACTTCTGCAAATTTCAGGGGGTGCCTTATTTTTTTAGGGGGTGCCTTATTTTCGGGGAAACACGGTATTATATGGTGCTATTAACTCTCCCTCTTCGGATTCTAAATTGCCCTTTATGCTGGAGTGGGAGGAGGACATCCACGGAACCCGGTCATTACGGCGGAAATAGTGTTGAGAGGTACTTTCTAAAGGCAGTTGGCAGAACACCCTTACAGAGACCACATTAAAAATTCTCCACAAGATGGCTTCAACTTTCGAGTTAAAGATAGGCTTATGTCTACAACTGTCTTTAAGACTCGATTTCTGCCCCTAGTTTCGAAAGTGTTCTGAATTCATCCAATTTTCTCATTTTTGGGAGCTCCGTTACCTTGAGGTGACTATTTCCTATTCCATGTTGAAGTGTCTGGCTATATATACTCTTTTGTGTACAGGGTTATTATATTATATGGTGTTATTAACTCTCCCTCCCTGTGGCTGTCCTCCCCTAACGCCCCTGATGTAAGGTATTATATGGCTCTATAATATAAATTCTATTCAGATGTTCCTGTCCCGTGTATGATGGAATTTCTTTGCGTTCATCAACAAATATTCTAGGTCTATGCATTACTATAATATTCGGCCAATTTAGTCTTGCTTTAACCATGCTTTGACACGTCTGATACACCATTCTATACATGTACATACATTGTTGATTGTATTCCCTTCTGCTTTTCGTTTAAGAACCTTTATACCTTTGAAACATAGATGGCCACCAGTCCAGAGTAGGAATCTGGATTACCGCCTCTCTGAAGTTGGTAGCATCATTTCTCCAGCATCCTATTCACAATTTGTAAGGATCTATATAACTATAGCTTTAGATAAGTTACATCAGGCCGGATTACCCTATGTTGGTATCTCGGGACATACAGTTGCAAGAACAAGTGAACTCTTTGGAATACCACAATTTCTGCATTAATTCCTTATAAAATGTAGCCTGATTGTCTATAAATGTAACTTAGATAACAAAGCATAATTTAACTAAACTAACACCACAGACGGTTGTACATTTAGGCCTTATATAAGCACACTGAGTAAACAACCACAGTGCAGAGACAAAATTGTAATGATATTCTGCGTTAATGACTTCTCCAACAGCTAATTAGCAAAAGGTGTTTCAATTAAGTTGACGAGATTGGAAGTGTGGGTTTCACGGTTTGATAGGTATTTTGGCCATTATAGAAAAGGTAAAAAAAGTACATAAAGCTTGGTTACTGACAAATGTGTTCTTCTCAAGAAAAATTGCTTCGTGTGAATCATGCCTGGAAGCAAACAACTTTCAGATGACCTCAGAAGACGCGTTATAAAGATCCATGCAGCTAGAAAAGATAATAAAAAGCATTGCTAAATACCTAGCTTTACATCATGCACAGTTAAGGCCCATTTACATGCAACGATTATCGCTCAAAATTCGTTTAAACGATGGCATATGAGCGATAATCGTTGTGTGCAAATACTGCCATCATTCAGTCTTCGGCTGAATGATGATTTTGAGGTGAGCCTAAAATCCATAGTTCAGCCAGAGAGAGATAACAGGGACCGCATGCTGTGTTCTCCACGAGATTCAGAGATTACATTGTATTCTGCCGACAGCCCATGTGAGAACAATGGAGCTGTGTGCAGAATTTAGACCACATGCTGGGATCTGCAAACAGCTCCCAAAGGCCATTTTACATGCAAATGAAGCTGATGGAGTGTTAATGGATATTAGTGTCCATTAACACTTTATGCAAAATGATCCCTTAAACTGTCAATCTTTCATTCATTTGAAAAATTGTCTTTGCGTGTAAATGGGCATTCACAAAAATTATCTACGAAAGGAGAAAATTTGGGAATTTTACTATTCTTCCTAGGATTAGGTATAGGATCACTACAAGATCACTATGAACAATGCTGAAAGAGGTGAGAAAGGACACAAGGGTAACAGCAGAAGACCCACAGAAAACTCTACAAACTGGAATTCTCAGTTCATGTATCCACTCCTAGAAAAACACTGAAGGAGAATGGTGTTCATGGAAGACCACCACAAAGGAAGCCCAAATAACATTGCGGCATCTCACAAGTTTGCACAAGGCCACCTGATGTTACAAAGTGCTTCCGGAAAAATGTCCTATGGAGAGATTAGGAAAAACCTTAGCTTTTATGCACAATGTGATGTTTGAGGAAAAAGAACACTACAAACAAACACCGCTCCCCAATTGTGAGGCATGATGGAGAGAGAATCATGGCTTGCTGCCTTAAGACATGGAAATCTAATCTAAGGTATACGAAACAATTTACAAAGAATGTGAAGACAGCAGTCCATGACTTCAACCTGAAGAGATGATGGATGATGCGACAAGATGCACAGCAGCTAAAGAATGGGTAAAAAAGGTGGGCAATTTGGGTTTTGGAATACCCAAGTCAGTCTTCTTGACCATGACACCATCAAGATGACGTTGCATGATCTTAAGACGACTGTTAGGGCAAGGCATCCAAAAACACTGACGAAATGAAAGATATTTGTAGGGAAGAACGTTCTGCAATTCTTATTTGCAGCAATTTTTGCTAAAGGGGAAGTATGAAATTAAAGGGTACACTTGAGGGTGTTTAGTCAATGTGTTCAACAGAACGTATAAATGAAACAACTGTGCTTTAGGCAGATTGTGTTGGTCTATAATTGTGATTTAGATAAGGCTGGGCTCACACAACCGTATGTGTAAAACCCTGAGTCATGCAGGGTCTTACAGCGGGGGAGCTGGCGGGGAGCCAGCCTATAGCAGCGATATTGTGCTGTGCGTGACAGCGTGTCTCACGCATGCCATTATGCGCAGTCTTCCTGTTACTTTTTTGTTTAAAGGGGTTGTCCCGCGAAAGCAAGTGGGGGTATACACTTCTGTATGGCCATATTAATGCACTTTGTAATATACATCGTGCATTAATTATGAGCCATACAGAAGTTATTCACTTACCTGTTCCGTTGCTAGCGTCCTCGTCTCCATGGTGCCGTCTAATTTCAGCATCTAATCTCCCGATTAGACGCGCTTGCGCAGTCCGGTCTTCTCCCTTCTGAATGGGGCCGCTCGTGCTGGAGAGCTGCTCCTCGTAGCTCCGCCCCGTCACGTGTGCCAATTCCAGCCAATCAGGAGGCTGGAATCGGCAATGGAACGCACAGAGCCCATGGTGCACCATGGGAGAAGACCTGCGGTCCACCGTGGGTGAAGATCCCGGCGGCCATCTTAGCAAGATAAGTAAGAAGTCACCGAAGCGCGGGGATTCGGGTAAGTACTATCCGGGTTTTTTTTTTACCCCTGCATCGGGTTTGTCTCGCGCTGAACGGGGGGCCTATTGAAAAAAAAAACCCCGTTTCGGCGCGGGACAACCCCTTTAAAACTTCCTGCTCTGTCGCTTTGCAATGTAATTGATTATGCGCCCATAGTGAACAGTGGGCTCTCACTGCAAAATAGCTGCTTTCTTTTTACCGCTCATGTATTACGCAATGCACCTGTATCGTTACAGTTGGTAAAGCAATTTTTCTCCTTAAGGCTCACTCACAGGAGCATATGGGGTCTGCGCACACAGTACACAGTTAATTAATCATGTAGCATGCGTATTTACTGCGTCTTTTAAACTCGCATAGGCTATCATGCATGTAATATGCACCAAAATAGGACAGGTAGGGGGTTTTTTCAGGCAAGTAATATGTGCATGAAAAAAATTTATGCCTCAATGGCGCAATATAAATGGGCTTTTTGGACTGTGTATTACTCATGTGAAGAATATACATATAATTCACAGCCCCTATACGCCTGTATGAGTGAACCCTTAATCTCATATTACTATCTCAAATTAAAAGGAATGTGTCACCTGCCTAAAGCAACATAAACTGAGTTATGGTGCTCTCGGGGCAGGTGGCAGGGAGCCGGGTGCTGCATTAGTTATACTCACCCACTCTCTAGTTCCCACCGGATGAAAATCTGACTTTTCTCAGAGTCTTATACAGGCACTCGCCTATACAAGTCGATGGGAGAGAGTCCACAGGGGACTCTTGAAAAGAGTCAGACTTTCGTCCAGCGCACAGACTTCAGTGGCGGGAACCAGGAAACGGGCGAGTATAAAAGATAGAGCACCCGGCTCCCTGTCACTTGTCCGAACAGTACCGTAAGTTTATGGTGCATTAGGCAGGTGACGGGTTCCCTTCAAGTACTGCATGTGTACAAATGTTAGGGCTCGTTCACATCAACACTTTTGGGTTCCGCTTTCCTACTTCATTACAGAACAGGACAACAGCACCCAGTGCCCGACAGAACAATAAGATAATGGAACCGAACACCTCCAAACAAACCCCATTGACTATAATGGGGTCCATTTCGTTTTTAGCCTGGCTTCTGTCATTCTACAGAAGGAAATAGCGCACCAATCTACGCTATTTCATCCTTTTTCTTTACCATAGTTCAGCAATGGAGGTTCTGAATGAAACCTCCGACGCTGTTGTGAACAAGCCCTCAGTTATGACAAGATCATGGCTACAGACGAACTTTACATGTCAAGTGTAAAGCAAATGAGAGATGGTATAATGCCTTTTCAACGTCATCTATTAGAAGGTAGCCTCTCTAAGTCAATATTCAACTTTGCAACAGGCCTATTAAAAGGTTGGACATTGACTTATAGGGAAGCTACTTCCTATAGTTGACAGCAGAAGGCGCTCCACCCCTTTCTCTTCTTGTCTTACTTTCCAATAGGTGGCACTACAGAGGCATTATGCCATCTCCACTTGCATATCAAATTTCCCAGAGAAGAATTTCATGTTCTATAAGTCTCCTCATGCCAACAAGGAGATACAGTACCCCTTCTGCCCCTAATTTGAAGAAGGCAAGCATGGAACCTTATGTATACCTACTTTGTCCGTGGATGCGCTCCATGTAAAATAAAATTTAACCACTATTCCCAAGATCTGCGTGGGAGAACTGAATGTCCGTGTAGGAGTATAATGGAACGTGCAAGCACTTAGTGTACTCATTGCGATAACTTAGATGGTATCCCGAAGAACCCTTTTACGGCCACTTTTCAACAGCCATATTTAAAGCTTGTGTTCCCCTCCAATACTGCGTGCCAAAAACAGGATTGGATCCTCGAGGAAAAGGATTTCCTAATTGCTTCAGTTGGGATCCTTTCCTGTGTTAGGCAAAAAAATAGTAAAATGGGAACATAGACCTCAAATATGTTCTTTCGCTAGTTGTTATTTCAGCTTTCTGTACTTAAAACGTGTGAAAGAAAAATTAAGCTCACACTTTGACCAACATAAAACTGAAGACTGTTTATATTCCTATTTGACACATCCTGGCGAGTATTTGATCATTTGCATTAAGTGTCAAATATATGGAGAATTTTCCTGGAAGATCACACTTGTCATTTTTAGAGATTCACAACGCTATCCATTTACCATGACAGCGCAAATAAAAAAGCACTCCTACTGATTTATGTAAGTAATCCTATAAATAGAGATGCTTTGTTTTAATGTGTCATGCTTGAAAAAGGCACTGGTATAGTGCCGAAACGCGTTGCAAGAATTTTTATTAGTCATATGTTTTTTATGTACTTATTGTACAATTAAATATATTTTCCTCATTGTGGAGACTTTTTAGTTTCCCTTTTGGTTTGCAAAAAACCCCGATTAAGAGCGCAGGAGGAATTTTTTACTGAGTTATATCTGTTTCTTTCCCCATTTGTGTGGTACAACACCCACTGGGGTTTTTTCTACTGCTGCATCTCCTCTTATGAGGATTTTTGGGGACCTTGCATTAAGAAGAACATCTATAGTTCTACAGGTGACCGGGGATCATCGGTGCAAGCGGGTTTTTCTCCCTGAGGTGGGGATCCCGCTTTGCACCAGGTGAGTAAAAATCCCCTTATTTCTCTATTTCGGATCCCTGTATGGTGGCGCGGATCTACACTTTGAAATATGTTCTTTCGCTAGTTGTTATTTCAGCTTTCTGTACTTAAAACGTGTGAAAGAAAAATTAAGCTCACACTTTGACCAACATAAAACTGAAGACTGTTTATATTCCTATTTGACACATCCTGGCGAGTATTTGATCATTTGCATTAAGTGTCAAATATATGGAGAATTTTCCTGGAAGATCACACTTGTCATTTTTAGAGATTCACAACGCTATCCATTTACCATGACAGCGCAAATAAAAAAGCACTCCTGACTGATTTATCTCTGTACATCATCAATGGGCCACACATACGGCTACTGCTAATGCAGACACCCCATTTGAAAGACCGTCTATGATTGAAAATGGCCTCAATTCACCGAAAAAGGTTTGAGAGCTGAGGAAATTTATAGGCTATAGGTTAAACCATGTGCACTGGTATTTTTTTTTTCCATTTTCTGCAGTTTAGCAAAACCATGTTAAGAAAATGTCAAGAAATGTTAGGAATATAATCTCTTCAGACAGATCTTTTGGGAAGATATCAAAGTAGTTTCTATAGTAAGTAATAGCCACGTGATATGAATGGTAGTCAGGTTGGCATTCCAAACCAAAAAGGCCTGCCTATATCCTACCAATTCCTATCATCTAGTTGAGGATATCATTTAAATCCCTGATATCAATTCACTATGCATGTTCCCCATCCAATGTATAGCCACTATCAGACACACAGAATTTCTCCCGTCATTAGACTAGCATTCGCCCATCTACGGTTTGTACTGTAAAGCTGTATATTTTTAGTGTGGAATACAAATTACACTGTGTTATTATTTAGCAAAAACTAGGCCAAAATGCAGAAGCAGTGTGTGAAAAAGTAAGTACATCCCGTCATTAGACTAGCATTCGCCCATCTACAGTTTGTACTGTAAAGCTGTATATTTTCAGTGTGGAATACAAATTACACTGTCATTATTTAGCAAAAATTAGGCCAAAATGCAGAAGAAGTGTGTAAAAATTAAGTACATCCCTACTGCTTCCATAGGAATTAAGATGATAAGTAGTACTCGGGTGATAATAATCAAATGCTGTTGATTAATTCATCAGCAGCAAATATGACCACCTCCATAAAACCAGACAGAAGACTGAACTAGTATGACTTTGGACGGGTTGCCTAGAGAGAGCCTCTTCTTTCTAAAAATACAGCATGGCTAAAAAGTTTGCAAAGTTGCATCTGAACAAAAAACAAGACTTCTGAAACAATGTCCTTTGGACAGACAAGACCGGTGTAGTGTTTTGAACATAATGCCCAGCACCACATTTGGCAAAAACCAAACACAGCATATTACACAAATACCTCATACTAACTGTCAAGCATGGTGGTGGAGAAGTAATGGTTTGGGTCTATTTTGTAGCCACAGGACCTTGCAGTGATTGAGCTGACCATGACCTCATCTCTATACAAAAAGTGTCTAATATGAGGCCATCTATCCTAAAGCTAAAGCCTGACCGAAACTGGTTCATGCAACAGGACAATGATCCCAAGCACATCAGAACAGCTGAAAATGAAAGAAATCAAGGCGTTGCAATCGCTCAAAGTCCAACTGCCAACCCAATTAAAATGCGTATGCAGGATCTAAAAAGAACTGTGCTTAAACAAATGCCCATAAACCTTATTGAACTGCAGCAATGTCATACAGAGAGTGGACCCAAATTCCTTCAGAATGATGTGAGGGACTGATAAAGTCATACAGAAAATGATTACTTCAAGTTATTGCTACTAAATGTGGTTCTACAAACTATTGATTCATGGGGTAACCTAAATTTTTCACACACTGCTTCTGCATTTTGACCTAGTTTTTGTTAAGTAAATAAAGACATGGTGTAATTTGTCATGCGTGGTTCTTCATCTGAGGTTATACATACCCTATTTTAAGACCTTCTAAAGGACCAGAATTTTTTTTTGTTATGTCCTGATACATAAACCTATAGAACTCAGAGAGCCAGTACTTAGTTTCTCTCATAACTATATAAATGTCAGAAAGAACTATAATTAGCTGAAGAATCACTTTCCATGGTGTAGACAGAAGCGACTTAAAAGGGTTGTACTAGAAAACATTTAACACCAGTCGATAGGATAGGTGATAAAAGTCTGATCAGTGAGGTCTCACCACGGACACCCCCAAAGATCATGAGAGCAGGGGTACCATGTCCTCCTCTCCTCCCTCCTGTAGGCTCAATGCACTCCCTGCAGTGAGGAGGAAATTGAATGGAGCAGTGGTCACGCATGAGTGGCGCTGCTCCATTCATTTTCAGTGAGACTGCTGGAGATAGCCGAGCGCTCGTACACGGCCATTTCCATCAGCCCTACTGAAATTCAGTGGCCACCGCTCCATTCAACCTGCCAGCGCTCCAAGAGTGTGCGGAGAGCCCAAAGTGACAGAAGGGGATACAGGACCCCTGTTCTTAGGATTGTGAGTGTCTCAGCGGTGAGGTCCCCACTGATCACACTTCAATTACTTATTCTATGGATGGGTAATAAACTGTTAAAGGCGTTTGCCAGACAGTGCCGGGATACACCTGAGTCGGAGCAGAAGACGCGGCTCTGACCCTTGTGTAGTGGCCGGCACTCCTGATTGCAAGTGCAGCTCTTACTGAAATCAAGCGGAGCTGTGCCTGTAATTACAAGTGCAGCTCCCATTGATTTCAATGAGCTGCGCCTGTAATTATGAGCGCCAGTGACTACACAGGGGTCATCCTTGTGATAGTGAGAATAGAGAACCTAGTTTGGTTATAAAATAGTGTGACTTATTTTATCCATGTCAGATCCATAATGCATTCTCTAATTACACCTGGTGCAAAAGAAATTACCATCCAAAACAAATTCAGGTTAGTTTCCGGATGAACGGAGTGCCCTTAAATGGGTTGGATAAATGATCGTTTACCCATGCACCAGTTTAAAGATAAAAACATCAGCGGTACTTACCCATCCTCAGCCCTGTGATCCTCCCGGTCTTTATTTTGGAACAGCACCACGTGACCGCTGCAACGCTCGAGTGGCCTTCTCCCGGCATATCTGCTCACATCCGAGTGGCCATAACAGGAGAATAGCAACCGCCAGCTGCAGCGGTCACATGGTGCCTGTTGCAAAACCAAGCCTGGGAGGACCACAGGGGTGCAGCGCTGGATCGCTGGGGGTAAGGATGGGATACTACCGCTGGGATTGTCATTGTTAAAGCTGTACAGCTATAGGCAAAAAATTATTTTGTAACCAAACAACCTCTTTAAACATATTAGAGGCATGCCTCAACGACTGAGTGCAATGACCATCCACGAGGCCACCTCCATAAAGAACAGGATTGTCCTAGCAGGAGTTGAACCCCATGGGTCAGACACTTGTGGCATATCCTAGTGGGATTTCTGCATGCAAGTTGTGCAGTGCAAAAAGAAATGGCAGCTAAAAATACTACAACATTAAAGCATGCAGATTTGTCTTGCGGATCGCAGCATGCTCCATTCTGCAGCGGCTTCCACACAGACGGCTGCTACTGGAGTCAATGGAAGACGTCCAATCTGCAGCCCATCCGCAATTGAATTGCAGACGAGCAATTTTTGATGTCAGGATCTATGTATAAAAAGGAAAAAATCCTAAAATTCTGCACTTTAAACAATGACCACAAAGCCTAACTATAATAGGATGATATTTCCTGTTCTGTAGAGAAACCTCTGCAGTTATCATCTCATTATCATCACAGACAGGATTACACTGAAAGGTAACACCTTTATAAAGACAACACGGGATCCACCATTCACAGTAGGTGATGATCACAGCTCACCTCCTCCCCTCCCTGCACAGTGACCTCTCTACATGACGTAGAGCATGCCTAGAACACTCTGCGTAGAAGTCAGCAAAGATGAAGTGAAAAATGAGCAGAAAGGAAGCGCAACTGCTGGATGCCATGTCAAGCTGTAGCATGGCGGCTGATCAACAGATCTTATGAAGCAGCTTAATGACAAAACGCAAAACAAAAATTTCCCATCTAGAAGGTCTGGGAACAAAATGAAAAACATCAAATCTTGTAGAGCAAAAAATTCTCTTTCAAATAGAGCAAAAATAAAAAAAATGTAAAAATGGAGTACATTCCGATTTTTGCCTTTGAAAAAAAGGTAAAAATTTGCATAAAAGTGTTTTTTGCCATTTTTGACTCATTGTATCTTAAGAGCTATGCATCCTTTTGGGTCCATAATGTGAATAATGAGAAACATTTCTATGGAGTACACATTGATAAATTCATAGCTGAGTTGGATTGCATTGATTAGGAGTTATTACTGCTTAAAATATGAGTTTTATTTTGCGCGATAGAATTTTCCAGCTACTTTGACATGCAATGGTGGCAGAATGATGATAAGAGTGGCAGTCTGAGTAGCTTAGCTGGATTCTGCACCAAAAGTTCTCCTAGTGTGTGAAGTTTCATTGCTCTATAGTCATTGGAACTGGCTTGGCAATGGATTGAAATTGCCACTTTTTTCAGGTTGCGCGCAGTAATCACATGACAACCCCCTAGATAAAGACCTGTAGCTCGTGAACCAAAGCACTTTGAAGCCTAATATTCTGGCTATCTTAGTTTAGGGTCAGGGTCTATCTTTGTGCAAAGTTTCATTGAAATCTGAGATGGTCGACCGGGAGCATTGGTTGAACTGACATAGAATGAACCATGCGGGACGTAGGACGCCGGATCCGCAAATAAGTATTGGGGTCTCTGGGGGGCGCAGCCGGCCTTAGAATGGAGTGATACACATTCAATTCTTTTTCTTTACAAACATGTTTTTATTATGCAAACGTAGTAAAAAAATAAATAAAATCTCTATAAACCTGGTACTGCAGTAATTGTGCTGATCCACATACGAAAATTATCATGTTACTTTTATTGAATGGGGAACGCTGTAAAAACAAAACCCCAACATCCAATTTCTGAATGTTTTTTTCATCTCCCTCTCCCCCAAAAAAGATACGAAAAGTTATACAGCACATTATATGTACCATAGAGAGTGGTGCCATTAACATATACAAGTGGACTAAAAAC
Organism: Eleutherodactylus coqui; assembly: GCF_035609145.1. NCBI lineage: Eukaryota > Metazoa > Chordata > Amphibia > Anura > Eleutherodactylidae > Eleutherodactylus > Eleutherodactylus coqui. The sequence continues at coordinate 123,794,627 of NC_089838.1, read as the reverse complement.
TAGCCCTCATACAGCTCTTTCAATGTGATGAGGAAAATCACTTAGTCCTTGAGGCACAAAATGGGCTGATCTCTAAGGGGTTAAAAAGAAAAATAAGTTTTCGCATAGCAACAATATTAACAATGCAGCAATTTTAAACACAAGCTGTGAAAATCTTGCTTATTACACCATGGAGTAGCAGGTGCCAGTCACACACATTCATGTCTAGCAGATTTATGCAGTTCCTAAACCTGCTGTTACTGGATTTGGGAGCTGCCAAAAGCATAAAGCCGTATAAAGTAGTATACATTGTACCGATTAGCTTCGTATCAAAGCAGCCCTCACTCCAAAACATTGTAAATGTATAGCCAACATACCTGGTGCCCTTGCTGCCTCTGTTACTCCACTATGGTCCTCCAGCCAGTTTCCCACTATGGCCACCACTGTCTCAAGACAGGTTGCATGTAAAGGGGCAAATGTGGCTTGTAAAGGGGGTAAAAAGTTGCATATGATGGCAAGAAAGGTGGCATCTATATGTAACAGGTGGCATAAAGTGGCATCTATACGTAAAAGGTGGCAAAACACAGCATCTAAATGTAAAAGGGCGCACATTGTGGCATCTTTATAAAAATGGGGGCAAGAGGTGGCATATACATGTAAAAGGGGCAAAACGTGGCATATCTAAAAGCGGGCAAGAGGTAGCATCACAACTAAAAGGGATAAAAGGTGGCACAACGAAAGCAGGCTATAGATGGCAGACATGGCACTGTATCTAAAGATGGCAAATTTAAATTGGCAAAAGGTAGCACTATATCTAAAAGAGGCAAAAGTGGACATTATATCTGAAAGGCGGCAAGAGAAGGTATTATTACTGAATGAACGCTGAAGGGAGTTTAATACTGAAAGTGGCAACTGAGTGGGGGCATAAAGAAAGCATTATTACTAAGTTGGGGCACTTTTACTGTGTGGGAGTCACTATAAACAGCACTTACTCTGTGGACTCTACAATGGGCACAAAAAGGAGGACACTATTACTGCGTGGGGCATCAAGGGTGGCATAAATACTATCTGGGCACTGCAGATGGGGGTGTTTCTTAAGGGCAGAAAGAGAAGATTTTATTACTGACTGGACACAGAAGGAAGATTAATACTGAACGGGGCAAAAAGAGGTATCATTACTGAGTGGGGGCGTAAGAAGGCATTATTACTAAGTTGGGCACTTTTACTGTGCGAGAGTCACTATAAACAGCACTTACTCTGTGGACTCTACAGGGGCACAATAAAGAGAACACTATTATTGCGTGGGGCATCATGGGTGGCATTACTACTATCTGGGCACTGCAGATGGGGATATTGTGTAGAAGTGTGGAAAACATAGTGATGCAGAGATATAAAAACGGGCCCTCTATCACCCGAGGGCCCACAAAACCTGGAGTCGGCCCTGCCTATCGATATGGGATAAGGTAATTTGGTGGGACAGCCCCTTTAAGACGTAAAATAAAGGTCATAAATTCTGTTAAGTGACTTTAATTCAAACCTTGAGTAGCCATCATTTATCAAGGGCCGCCAAGAGCTCTCCTAAATACAGCGCAGGGGAAGAAAAATAGCGCGTCCCATAATCATCCTTCACATCACAACTGGCATATATTGCACAGAAGTGGGTCGCGCTGTAATGAGCTTAGCCGCACAGCTATAATGTAATCAATAAAGCAAATGTGACAAAACCCTATCATTAAAATTGACTTAGCCATATCTTGTGAGCAAACGCAGTCAATTACTTGATCAGAGCAAAATAAAACTTTAAAGCAAATGAAAGCAATGAATTCTGTTTTAATTGACTCTAAGGAGACACTTGTGAGATCTGGGTAATAAATGGCGGAGGGAAAGGTTGCCTAATGACTGAACTCGTGTGAGGGAGGCATTCTGGGGGTTTTCGCACAAAGTTCATTTAGAGGAAAATATATTGTTCTCCCACAACAGATGCGGTAAGTAAAAAGACGAGGCGTCATTAAGATCCCATCTGCATGTCCTCATATCTGCGGCGTGTATGGAAGCAGCTTGTCACTGTCACAACTCGGGATTCATTGACTTTATGTAATACTTTCTCATCATTGCTGAGGCTCCTGCAATTACCGGAGAGGGATTACATAAAACCACTAACGGCACAATAGTCAGATTAAAACTAAAGCTCTCCGTTTAAAGAGAATCTGCCGCACCGCTGCCGTGTAAACCCATCCTACAAACACGTATCCAGCCCTACAGGGGGCTCCTGTTATCTTAATACCAGACATCGGGATCCTCCTCAATTTGGGGGTTTCTCAAAGTGACTCCACATAGGGGGCTTCGCTGTTTGAGAGCTGGACAGACAAATTAAAATCACCTGTTAAAAGGGAAACCGTCAGCAGGTTTATAAAAGGTAGCATGAAGTAGTGACGGCGACCCTGATAATAGCGGTATGTTGCTTACTGGTTCTCTTGCAGTAGCTGCCATATAATCATATGATGAGGTGTAACACAAGGAGAGTGCAAAGCTGTCGACATTCATGAGTTTGAGGCTCTGCCGTCACTGATTGACAGTGTTCTCCCTACATGCACAGATGTAGGGAGAAGGCTGCGGGAGAACAGAGGGAGCCAGAAACTCAAGAATATTGAGGACTAGATTTTATGTTTAACCCCTTAAAGGGGTTGTCCCGCGCCGAAACGGGGTTTTTTTTTTTTCAACCCCCCCCCCCCCCCCCCCCCGTTCGGCGCGAGACAACCCCGATGCAGGGACCTAAAGAAAGCTTACCGGAGCGCTTACCTTAATCCCCGCGCTCTGGTGACTTCTATACTTACCGGTGAAGATGGCCGCCGGGATCCTCTTCCTCCGTGGACCGCAGCTCTTCTGTGCGGTCCATTGCCGATTCCAGCCTCCTGATTGGCTGGAATCGGCACGTGACGGGGCGGAGCTACACGGAGCTACACGGAGCCCCATAGAGAACAGGAGAAGACCTGGACTGCGCAAGCGCGGCTAATTTGGCCATCGGAGGGCGAAAATTAGTCGGCTCCATGGGAACGAGGACGCCAGCAACGGAGCAGGTAAGTATAAAACTTTTTATAACTTCTGTATGGCTCATAATTAATGCACAATGTACATTACAAAGTGCATTAATATGGCCATACAGAAGTGTATAGACCCACTTGCTGCCGCGGGACAACCCCTTTAAGGACCAGGCTGCTTTGTATCTTAAGGTCCAGACATTTTTTTAGGGATTTTACCAATATGGTGGTTTTACTGCCTTATTTTTTTTCCTTTGGGGGTAAAAAGCTAAAAAAACATTTTTTTTACATTTATAGTTGTTTTTTTTAAATTTGTATATTTACACTAAAATGAAGTAAGGGAATGGGTTCCTCATTTTGTTTCGGACGGTTTGATAATTGTTTCTTACTTATTTTTGTAACTATTTTTTTTTACCAACTATGTCCCCCATGAGAACATAAAAGACCTCTGGGGGTCATTAACATGAGGATTTTTTTTTATTACTACACACTTTTCAACTGTAGCTGGGGCATCCATAGGAACCTCATTTACAGGAAAAAACATCCCCCTATAGTGACAATAGTCATTGGCAGAGCTGATCTGGGTTTGCTAGGACCCTGCAGCTCTGCTGTAACAGGGGATCCCGGCCGTCACATGACCATCAGCTTGCATAGTGGAAGAAACACTTCCACCTTTTAATACATAGCACTCATTGAGCGCTATGCATCCGGGAAAGGAGAAGGCAAGGCAGTTAAAAAACGCTTCTCCCTTTTTCTCCAGGTTCTCAGCTGTGACTAACAGGACCCCACTGATCAGCACTCTGCTGGGCCGGTGTGCATGCACTGAGCCAATTTCTGCAGCAAGAAGACAGCTCCGTTGCCATTGTAGTGGCCAGACTTGGTATTACAGACAATGGCCCTACTGAAGTGAACAGCAACTATGCATTTAAAACCAAGCTGTGCCACTGCAGTGGATTTCCTGCTGAAATCAGCTCAGTGCATAAACACATCAGTCCAGAGAACAGCTGATTAGTGGGGCCCTGGGTGGCGAACCTACTAATCATGGCCTATCCTGAGGATAACCATCAATAGTTTAATGCTGAACAATCCCTTTAAGTATATTTTCTTTGGTAAAATTAAAGGTTGCAAAAACTGGGTTTACACTATGAGGGTGACTCTTTTCAGCTGGCTCTATTAGCACGCTCTCCCATAGAGCTAAAGCCAGGGAATCAGGAGAGTATGAAACATAGCAACCCAAATTCCCTCACCTTTGAGCCCTATAACGAAGTTTAAGAGGCCCATAGGTGATGACAGGTTCCCTTCAATCAACCAGCAACTATTTTTAAGTGAGCTGAAACAAAGTGACTAGTGAACAAATTCTTGCTAGTCACCTGGTTGGTGGCCATGTTTACACAGAATAACCGTCACCTACATTTGCTCCATCGGGTGACTATTCGGATGGTAGTTGTCCCACATAAAGCCACGTAGAGTGGGCTGTGCAAGGCTGAATATGGAGGTATGAGAAACTATATTGTTTGAAATGCAAGACCAATAAAATAATATACTATTCACATGTTTTCTAATGTAATTATACTGTGTTATACCCATTTTCGCATACTAAATAGGAAACTGCCACTAAAATAAGCCAAAAACACCAGGTCCAATCTCTGAGCTCCTTCAGACTTCTCTCTCTGTACAGCTTTGTTTCAGACTCTGCAACCGCAACAAAGCCACATTCATAAATCTAACGGATCAAGCACTGTGCACAGAAGAGTCAAGGGGGCAACGGTGTAGCAATCAGTAAATTATAGCATGATTGGAGTGCAAATTCACTATCTATTACAGTCTGAAGGAAATGATTGAGGCCTTTAATAGGGAGCCCTGAAATGGAAGCTCATAAATGCAGGTGTTAAATGGAGCAAGCATCTTGACTTCCAGGATTGATTATGGATATATGAGATCGGATTGTTATAATAACCCTTCAGAAACTTTTCTACAGTTAAAGTAAACATCCTATTATTCAAGCTCAGGCATCTGCAGCTGGTCCCCAATTCATTCTTCACATTGCCACTGACAAATAAATATTAAAGCAGTTAGCACAGAGATTCATAGTAGTGTATCACTTCACTAGCTCCACATTATCTTCCCTTCACGTTAGAATGATGACTGCAACTGCTGAGAACACTGGACTAAAGTAAGAACTTACAAAGGTTGCTCAATACTACCATCTAGTGGACAACACACAAAGTGCCCCAATCTAAAACCTAGCAACTGCATTACACAAGAAACAAAACAAATATTGTGATGTGAAGTGATTAGAGCTTTAGTGGGTATCTTCCTTAAGAGCTCACTCTTACGGGCGTACAGGGGCTGTGTATTAGGTGCATATTTTTCATGTGTACAATACGCAGTTCTAAAAGCGCATTGATTTACACCGGACCATTCACACATGTTATGTATTATATGCATTAAAAATACGTGTATAATTCGCAGCTCCCCCACAAGCCCATATAAGTGAGTCCTTAGAAAAAAACTTTTAAAACTCAGTATAATCTTCTGATGGCCACCCAACATATGCAATGTAATGTCTATAGAGTCGCACGTCTGCCATCCAGATCTAGTTGCATTTAATGGGGTTGTGTGAGATTTTTTGACATCCGTTTGCACCTCTTTTCTAAGAACTCTGTCTTCTGCCATTCCTCTGTTATTCCTCTGAGAAATTTATGAATAAATTGACAACAAGGTGTTACCATTCTTTAATTTAAAAAAAGGGGTGTGTCCCTGCACAGTCAGCACTGATTGGACAGTGCTAGGATGTAAAAGGACACACCCACAACTAGTAACACCCAGCTGTCACTTTATTCATAAACTTCCAGGAGGAATAACAGAGGAACAGCAAAATACAGGGTTCTAAGAACAGCTGCTCCTGGATTGCCATTTCATGGGCATTACAATTATTTACTAAAACTGATGTGTCAGGACTTGTGAGGAGTCCTCTTTAAAAGCAAGGTAAACTATGCTTTCCAATATAGAAAAAAGTATGCCAAGTTATGTAGCCAGATGTACGCCAAAAGAACACTCTACAGGCTTGTCAGCATATATATCAGGAGTGCAGATGGAAATACTTCATATTAGTGTATATATAAATAAAAGGAGAACATTACTACAAAGGGGTGTGAAATTTACAATGCAGATATGCATGCGAATCACAGAATGAAGAGGGGAAAAAAACTTAATAATCTGGGCAGGAATATCGTCTCACACTAATAACATGGTGAAATCATCATAACCACAGAACATACATAATGGAAAGCACATGGACTGAAAACACATATCAGCCAGAGAGCAAATACATAATGCATAGATCACACACAACTGTAGAATGGCTGACACAATACAGGACAAGTTGGAAGGCATCTGATGGAGCCTTCAGCCTACCTAGAAAGCATCATTATGTGGTCAACCCAATTGTATCTTTCCATTCATATACATCAGCACCCATCTCACCCCACAGGTTGGCTCACACAACCAGCCTCATATTTTATTGCCCTTTAGTTTTGTCTTTGTATTGAAAGCTTCACTAAACAGGCCTGTGTCAACGTAACCTAAGACGTCATGCACACGGCAGCATGACCGGCCTGTGTGCCAAATACAGGGTCAAATCAGAGGATGTCTCATGGCTTGCCATTCAACTTCGGCCACAAAACATTCAGCTGTTACATAGACTTCTATAAACATCAATAGGAACTTCCGAAGAAACTGTAGACATTAAAGGGGTTGTCCGAGTTGTAATATCTCAGTACAATCCCTTCCCCATGCAATAATATATGAAATAGTGATATACTCACTTCTCCCTGCTCCCGCCACGTCCTGTCAGTCCCCCGGTGAAGTCTGCATTTACGGCTGTAGTCCTACCCAGTTTACGGTAATTAACAGGGCTGCAGCCAATAATAGAGCTCAGCGATCAATCACTGAGCGGGTAAAGGCAAGTATATCACTATTTCTTATGTTACTGCATGGGGAAGGGATTGTACCGAGAGATTACAACTTGGACAACCCCTTTAAAGGGTACTTAACTTTTCAGTATAAGCAGTACATGAGGAATAACACTATTTCTGGGCATTATATGACTTGCATCTGGTATTTTTTTGCCTTGCTCTGGATCAACAAGGGGGGGTGGGGGTGGAAACAGGCTGAACTAGATAAACATTGTCTCCCTTCAGCCTAACATACTATGTTACTATGTATTTTTTCCTCTGCAGACTATAGTTCTGATTCTCACTCCTCTCAGGACTCGTGGGAGGAACCTGGCAGTTGTGCAACGTGTGCTGGATTATATGGACTGTACAGATTCTGGTCCTTTTTTTTCAACACATCATCATCATCATACAGGAATGTGTAGCATGATTTAGTAGAGCATGTGTGTATAAACAGCAGCAGATATCTCAGCCTTTGCTCCAGTATTCTTCCTGTGTGTCTGTCCCTCTCCCTCTTCTCTGCATACAGTTCAATGAGCAGGATGCCTCACCTCCAGCTCTGCCATCCTAGCATGAGAGAACAGACAGTGGCAGCAAAATTGGGGAAGTGAAACAGCACATTAGAGGGACTTTTCAGCACAAAGTTTTTTGGGGGTAAATAAAGTAAATAGCAGTTTTACTAATTATCACACTGGCTATCATATAGATCAAGCTGTAAATGTGCTTTAACCTAGTTAGACACCGAAGATCCATACGTGGTTAGCACCAATCCTCGTGTCTAAAGCAGCAGGATACTGGGGTCCAAATTCCCATTTTTTTGCAGTGCTTGCAAGGGTTCCCAGGTAATATCAGGGCTGTTGGCTATTCTGCATAAGTCCTACTAGGACATATAGATGTGACCAACTCCCAGGGCAGAGTGATACTCGAGGACGCTGCACGAGTTAGCTTTTATATATAAGGCCATGTATCTTTAAAGATAAAATACGAAGATCAATAAATTCGAGACAAAGTTCAAGAATTTAAAAAGTCCCGGATGCTGCAAAAGTTTATTCTAGCAAAGAAACTAGCCAGCATGCACATTTCTAGTGAAGTTGTGGTCGTATAAACACAAGTAAATCACATTCCTTCCCAAGTGTGGTGTTGGTCAGGCCTCAAACACTAGACTGCGCAGGAGGAAAGTGACCACAGCAGTAAGAGCGTTGGAGATGGCGTGCTTACACACGACACCACTACAAAGCGCTGCGTGCCCACCAGACGACTGACAGCTCTACACATACGCAGAAGAGAAAGTGTGTTTGTCATCCCAGTAGTAAATTTACACACTGTTAGCTTAAAGAGCAGCTATTATCAGCTGGTGAGGGGCGCATAAAAGTCACCGCAGTGCTCAACCACTAGAGGGGAAAAACAAACTACTCCTAGTACTGTACAAAGAGTACATCGCTGTCCTTTGTCAGGACAATAAGGCGCCAGCTATATACAACACAGAAGACCTTCCGATGATCCACAGAAGGAAAATGACACTGCACCTATTAGGCCTCCCTCACACAGGGCATTTTCAGCGCTGCGCTAAACGCTGTACAACGCTCCCCTTCATTTCAATGGGGTGGCTCACACAGGGCTGAAAACGCGTTTTTCAAAGCGCTGCATGTTCTATCTTTGGGCATTTTCAGCTGAGTCTCCCATTGAAAACACAGCTGAAAACGCAGCGTTTTGCAAACGCCCTGTGTGAGGGAGGCCTTACTGTAGGCTCAGGGCTTCTTCATGACAACAGACATCAATGGTGGCACTTGATGTGTGTGCAACGTTCGATTTCTTCTCTTCTATGGTCTCTTCTCCTGCACGTAGGTCCTCAAAGACAGGGTCCCCAATGAAAGGAGCTTCTGAAAAAGGCCTGTGTTGATGTTTCCACCTTACAGTCTTTTAACAAGACTTGGGGACATTACTGAGTGTCTCGGCAGCTTTACCCTGCTCACAGACCTCTACCGCCATTATATTATGGAGTATCACTATCATGAGATATGTGATTGTTCTCCGTAAGAGAAACCAAGTCATCTTGTAGATATGATACCTTTTAATGGCTAACAAAAATACATGATGTTATAGCGAGCTTTCAAACCTACACAGGGTTCTTCCTCAGGCTTATCAATAAGTCTGAGGAAGAAACCTGCGTAGGTTCAAAAGCTCGCTATAACAACATGAATTCTTGTGTTGTTCCTTTGCTATTTCTTCTAAAAATGTATGAATAAATTGACAACTGGGTGTTTCCATTGCCCTTGTCGAATAAGTGTGTCACTGCACAGCTTGCAAATAAGGGAGATGGAACATTACCTCTGTAGTGCCACCTATTGGAAGGTAGCATTCATGCAAGCCAATGTTAGACTCTTTATACAAACCTTGTAACAAAGACTGAGATTTGAAAGTCAAGCTAGAATCCATACACAGACAGCTGTTTCGGGGTGTTTGCCCCTCATCAGTGTGTATTAGGTTTCTGGCTTGCCTAGTGAGAGGCATGTGATGTGAGTCAGGAACATTAGCTTTTTTCCTTAAACCTAAAAGGTGAGTGAGTGAGGAGACTTATAAGGCCATTCATGCTCCTTTGAGTAATATGCAAATAAGGGAGATGGAACAATACCTCTGCAGCGCCAACTATTGGAAGGCAGCATTCGTGCAAGTCAATGTTAGACTCTTTATACAAGCCTTGTAACAATGACTGGGAATTGAAAGCCCAGCCAGAATCCATATACAGACAGCCGTTTCGGGATGTCTACCCCTCACACAGCTTAGCATCCTCAGCTCTGAATGGATAATGTCAGATAGTGTAGGCACACCCACACAGCCGCTAACACCCAGTTCTCATTTAATTCTTACATTTCTAGAAGGAATAGCAGAGGAACGGCACAACACATAATTAAAGGAATAGATGCTGCAGAATTCTTATTTTATAGGGACTTACTAAAACAGATCTCTACGGATTGCTGACAGGTCCGCTTTAAAGCATTATCCAGAACAAGAGAGATATTAGCTCCTTAGATATTTAATACTGCAGCACACTCCCCAATACATTCAAAAGACTAAAAAAAAAAATACATGTCATGAAAGTTTAATTACCACGTTACAAAAAAAAGACAAAAAACACAAGAGAACATGCCCTTGTTTCTGTCACTGTCTCCTAAATGGAATAGCTCCATGTGCCCCGGCAATCATAAGAGTACCTCTTCTAACATCAGCAGCAAATTCAATCATTCTCTGCATACATTACAAGCTGGAGGATCAGAGGTATTATTATCACAGTTTTAAGGCTTTGTACTAGAGCGAAAATGAAAAGGCACACTTATCAACTTCCCCACTCCCAAAGTCAAGTGTGTGACTTTAGATTTAACTTTCAGGAAGTTTCCCCATCAAACTACTGAAAGTATCACTCATATGTGAAACACTTCTACTCTTAAAATACATTTATACTGGAAAATGGACAGCGCAAAACAAAAACTATATAGCATTTAGTCCTTGGAGATTCTGCTAAATTGTCGCTTCTGAACAGGTTTGCGGAAAGAATGCCATCTGTGCACAGGGACAGGAAAAGTTCTGTTGAACAGGTCAATGCCATGAAAAAAATTGAGATACTTTATGAAGATTACTGGTAGTTTCATAACAATTATTCTTTTCTTGTGACTATTCAAATTGAAAAAAATAAAAATCAGGAAATGTTGTTTTTAAATGACCCACTGCAACCTACACAATAAGCTAACTTTTCCAGTTTTTTGCAGCCCACTTTTCAGCTTTTCTGTTCAGACTGGTACAGAGGAGCAGAGTCATTTCATCAGTTTTCTGCAGCCCGCTTTTCTGTACAGACTGATACAGAGCAGCAGAGTCATCTCATCATCAGAGGATAGATATTTAATGACTGCTCTATTGTACTACTGTGATATCGTAGGATTACCTCATGTACAATAATTTATATCACAACTTGCTGTCCCAGATAAATGGAGTAAGGCTTGGCTGTGTTACAACTTCAAATTCTGAAAGCAAAAACCATAATTTCTTAGGAGACGTCAGGACAATCCATCAGAAAGTCTGGACCGTTATAGTCTACAACATATAAAAGTGTCAAACTTTTTTGCCATGAGGGAACATTTTCCTATCATAAGCAGCCCCTTCTGTCATCAGTCACCCCTATCAACCGAAAACATGCAAACAAAATCCCATTGCCGGGACAACATATACAACCAGTACCTTCCAAGAGCTGGTCAAAGGTATCTGACCCAGTCGACATTACTCTACTCTGTACGGATGAGGTGCATGGCAGATAGGTCTAGTCACATTTCAAGGCTCATTAATAGGTCAGATATTGACTTTCAGGGTAGCTACCTACAAGTTGGACTAAAGAGACAGTTTTCTTCCTTTTGCAGGTAAGTTAACTTGTGTACATTTTCCCAGGATGCATTGCCTGTAAGGCTCCCTATACCAGTTGGATCTCCGTAAGGAGAACCAGTATCTTTCAAGAGCACAGACAACATACACACATCCAAGGGTCCCTCCTATACGGATATATAACATAACATTGGGCAAAAACTATCACGATGCGCACAGCACTTACTGCAGCATGACCACAAGCTGCCAATTTGAGAAACCATTCAATGTCTTGCCTAAGGTGCAGTGCACAGCCTATTAGTTACACCATAATATTAGATCAGACGGGCTGTCCGGCATCTTTTATGTGTACCATACAAAGTACTGACATTGCTGGCTTCCCCAACTAATAACAGGATGGCTGCATGATGCACTATATGTATTTGTGTGACTGGCACACTATAGATGCATGTATCCATGTACAGGTATAATACAAGCAACCACCCTCCATGAATGGCAGGTATGTGTGAAGGATTGTTCATCTGCATGTTGTATTTTGCATTGGACCCGGCACTCTATTTTTGCTTTTTGTTTACAGATAAAAATCAGAGGCGAGAGAAAAAATGTACAAAGACATAACTCACAGAAAAAAAGCCAACTATGCACCCCCTGATACTGCAGGGCAGGCTCAATCCCCATGTTCCCAGGTAGCATGCAGAGAGCCAGACTGCAGTATGAGGGAGCAATTGTTCGGTGCAGACTAAAATGCAGCCACACACCTCAAACCAAATTAGGGGAGGGATGACTGCAGACAAAATAGTCTGTACATGTGATCCGATACCAAGGATGTCAGACAACCTGTAATCCTGTATAATGTGGCGCACCTATCTATGGCTGACATCTTTGGCTGCTAACTGATACCAAGGATGCCAGCCATAGATAAGTGCAGTGAATACTGCCCACAGCATGCTATGGGAAACTGACTCTTCCTGCATACTTGTAGAAACCAATTGCGGTTTCCGCAGCATGCTCCATTTTTGCGCGGGTTCCACTGTCCGATCCACGGCCCTTCCGCAATTAACATTTCAACTGGAGAAGATCTGCACCAATCCTGCTATGTGTGAACGTACCCTGATACTTAGCTCATTGACAGCCATGGCTGTAAGTGGATGATTGATCTGCCATATTCTTTCCACCTGGGTGGATTATGGGAGCAGACGGTTGGCACGGCTGGTGTATTCTGGATTCTTTGGCTTTGAACTCCACACAATTTATTCATGAAGTGTTGGCCACTTTTCTAGCTGAAAGAGCTGCCACAATTAACTTATTTCTGTTTCTTCAGACTGCCAGTGAATTCAATTCATAAGGTGGAAATAAAGGTTGCAAGGTAAGGAGTTGCAATGATGTCCACAAGGCTTAGAGAGTGTGAGGCAGAGTGTTAGGGCAGCAGAAATGCAGTCCTAAGCTCTCACTCACGACCTGAAGGTTGCGGGTTCAAGGTAGCCAGCTCAAGGTTGACCCAGCCGTCCATCCTTCTGAGGTCGGTAAAAAGATTACCCAGCTAGCTGAGAGGTAAAGATGACTGGGGAAGGCAATGATAAACCATCTCATAAAAACAGACTGCCAAGAAAATGTCACAATGTGACGTCACCCTAGGAGTCAGTCATGTCTCGATGCTTGCACGAGGGGACTTTACCTTTTCTTCATGGCTTATTGCAGATATTGCACAGCTGCAACTACAGCAATGTCAGTTCACAGTTACCTGATGTCACCTGAGACTTTACAGACGGATGGACATTTATCTTTATACTACATATCGGCATTGGTTCACACTTAGGAAGGGTTCCCCCAGCATTGTTGTACATGCTATGTGACTACTCCTGGGCGTTCCATACCAGAACAAAGGAACCCCAAGCGGGGCCACTCACTTCCACTGTGAAATGGACACCCATTTGGTGTGCATTTCCCAATGTTCCCGTTTACTTCCCCTTTTTTTTGGAGAACAGAGTAACATAGTTGACTGCGCTATTCTATATTTAATAGAGATGAGCGAGCGTACTCGGCCACGCCCCTTTTCCGCCCGAGCGCCGCGATTTTCAAGTACTTCCGTACTCGGGCGAAAAGATTCGGGGAGTGCCGTGGGTGAGTGGGGGGTTGCAGCGGGGAGTGGGGGGGAGAGGGAGAGGGCTCCCCCCTGTTCCCCACTGCTATCTGCCGCTCCGCCATGCCTCCCCCCGCCCCTCGGCGCCCCCCCGAATCTTTTCACCCGAGTACGGAAGTACTCGAAAATCGCGGTGCTCGATCGAGTAATTACTCGAAACGAGTAGGTTCGCTCATCTCTACTATTTAAATATAACGGAAACAAAATGGGAGCCTCATAAAACTGATGCACCAAATAGGTGTCCGTTTCATAATAGAAGCAAATGGCCCTGTTTGTTTCCGTACAGGGATTCCATCGCTGCGCTATTTTCAGCAGCCATCACGGATCCCAGAGTGCAGTTTCACAGCATATATAATAACATAGGGATGTATTTTATAATAGTTATATAGTGATATCCGCCACAGCTGTATTTTATGGCAATTTATCCCTTTTATATATAAAATGCAAAATCTGTTTGTTTGTGTCGTATACAAATCCACAGTTCTGAGCTGATTCAAGTGAAATTTTGTGTGAGCGTTCTTCAGCACCAAACAACGAATACTGGCGTAATTAAAAATCGTTAACTCCCCAACCTCCCCTGTAAATTTGTTGCCAACAGTAACCAATCACAGCTCAGCTTTCATACACCTGAACAATGCGAGTCCCGGCTTGAAAGGCAATGGATGAGGCAGGGTTAACTAAGGGAAGCTAAAACGCCTGAGCAACGCACAATACGCTACAAAACAGACCGCATATGGCGTACACAAATAATGCAACAACGTACACGGGCCGACTTACATTTAGAAGCCTTTCACTATAACCCACTTTATGACTACAGGTCACATCCGAAAGTCTTAATTGGTAAAATAGACATAATAGGTGACCACTGTAAAGCAAGAAAGTTTAAGTCGGAATTAACTGGAATGTGCTGCTCAAATGGGAAGGTCAATTTGATGCCTTTGAATGCACCTCCTGAACCCTGCGCTTATAGCGCCGTTTAACGCATGGGTACATCAACTAGTTTTGTATAAAGTCAGAATTGAAACAGGTAGATCTGCCAGTGGAATGAATTAAGTTTCAGGTTAGTAGAACAGATAGGAAGAGATGTATCAAGATTAGTGGGAAGGCCAACTAGGGCTGCTGTGCATGGTAACATATTGTAGCAAGCTCTTTGGTAATTGATAACCGCAACCTGACGAGGTGCCTTTAGTCAACTACTCCACTTCTCCTGTACACGAGTTCTGATACTCCTCCATCCATAAAGACCAAATAGAATGGTTTACCTTTAGCTTGGAGTATCAATTTAAAGAGGAGCTGTCACGTCCTCATATCAGCATTGGCTGTCTGCATAGCTTTGCAGGTTGGCCTTGCATTCTCCAGTAATGTCTCTTTTTCCTTCGCCTTCACACGGAAACTACGGAGAGTCCATATGGGGGAACGGGAGGGATGAAAGAGACATCATCAGCGTCAGTGGAGCCGTCACTACAAAGCTGTTCAGCCAACTGACATGGGGACATGACAGGTCCTCTTTGAGAGTTTACTAACCTGTGTGTTGAGGACGAGGCTTCTGCTGAAAGATTGCAAGGACAGATTCGGGAGAAACGGCCACATGCTTCTTCCAGACATCTTGTGTATAAAAATCGACAGTGTGAGCCCCCGAAATCTGCGTGGTGATCTGTAAAAACTGCAACAAGCTTTCCATGGACTCTCGTACTTTATCTGTGCTCGGAGCGGTCAGATGAGCAAACATTTCCCTGCAACAAAGAAAGTCCAAAATGACATAAGAATGACAAAATATCTACACATCAGTGAAGACAGCAGCGGTCACATATGCTCACCTCTACTATATTCATTTCTGTGGGACCGCCGTTATTACTTTTGCACATTTAGAACGTGCGGGGCAGATCACCTGATCGACTGTGAATAGCTGCTCATCAGTGTTCTGCGCCTGTGCCCCTCCCTCATATGGAATTTTGCCTTTTTTGCATGCTGTTGGCAATTGGTGCTTGTACCTGCCCATGTATCTCTATATCGGTAAATATGGCCTTTTTCTGTGATTTATTTATATCATATGACACTATATGGCGGCAAACTGAGGTACGGTAGAGGCCTGCCATAGATGTCTATGGACATGTATGGTAACCCTATTACTGTTCTGTATAGAATGGAGCCACAAGTCCTTATAGTCTCTAGAAAGTGATACAGTCTTCTTCCCCAGATACTACAGAGTGAAGGGGGAGCAGCATACAGAGCCCTATCTGTATGTATAAGGTATTGTGTACCTATCCTGTCTTATCTTGGTAGTCTAAAATACAATAGAGCTGCCAATGATCCCTCGCCCTCTGCTGACTTTGTCCCAGTCTACATAGTTAAGCTGAAAAATGAACTACAGAAAATACCTACTTATTGCTCTTCAGGCACCAGAATGCAAACAGCAAGAATTTAGGATTTTTAATATTGATAGTTCCATTAATAAAAATATTACATATTTCGCACACAAACCGATCAGTCATAGCATTAAAAGCAGCTTAAAATATTGGATATGTCATCCTAGTGTTCCCAAAACAGCTCTGACCCGTCCTCGGGTATCTAACACAAGGCATTAACAAAGAGGAGAAATATTTTAAGTAGAAGCCATCAAGTTTAAAATGTAGTCCAATCTACAGGCACTTTAGAGCAAAATGCACTGAGCAGATTGTTGTATGTGTGTATATATATATATATATATATATATATATATATATATATATATTCATTTTTGGGAAAAGACCCAGGAGAATCCAGTAAGTTATTTATTTACATCTCTGGTCATTCTGGCCTTAGGAGTCCAGTGGGCGGTCCTATCAGTGATTTACAGTGGGATCTTTGTGCATACAAGGAAGGCTGTCAACCACTGGTAGGACCGCCCAGTAGACACCTAAGACCAGAATGAGCAGAGATGTACATAAATAAATTACTAGCTCTCTCCAGTCCCGTTTCAACACAACGGGATCCCCTTCCGGCGAATAAATTGTGAGATGGGCCTTCCTGCAACAGATTGGTTTTTCAGCACATCCAACGGATGATTGGATTGAGAGCTGGGAACTAGGGGGCCAAGTCAACACCTTGAACTCTTTGTCATATTCCCTAAACCATTCCTAAACATTTTGTGTAGTGTGGCAGGGCGCATTATCCTGCCATTAGGGTATATCACTGCCATGACGGCCTGTACATGGTTAGGTAAATAGTACATCCACATGAATACCAGGACCCAAGGCTTCCCAGAAGAACATTGTCTTCCCTTCCCCAGAGACACGCAGGCACCTGTTGACCAACATGATGTAAAAGTAAATATGATCCATTAGATCAGGCATCTTTCTTCCACTGCTTCATGTCTGATGCTTATATGCCTGCTGTAGGCGCTCAGTCAGCCCAGTGTGCTGCCACCTATCATACGGTTTTCATCTACGCATACTACAGTAGCTCTTCTGTGTGAAGTGCTATGTATACTACAGTAGCTCTTCTGTGTGAAGTGCTATGTATACTACAGTAGCTTTTCTTGGCCTGTGTTGAACTACTTTCTTTTGGTAGTTATTAACCCCTGCATCCTGGGAATATCCATTAATACTTGCCGTTTAGTTCACATCCCAAGCCTGTTAGAATCATAGAATGGTAGAGTTGGAAGGGACCTCCAGGGTCATCTGGTCCAACCCCCTGCTCAGTGAAGGATTCACTAAATCATCCCAGACAAAAAACAAAGTTCAGAAAGGGAGCGCTCCAATGTTAGAGAGTAATGAGTAGAAATGTGATGAATAATATAGGTGTAGACTCACCCATACGCTGCAGGACCCACAGGGGGTGTCCTGGTGCGTCTAGTAGATCCCGATGGGCGAATAAAATCTATTATTAAATGTTTCAATGATGATATCCAACAGGGCATCCGATATGCAATAGCTCTGGTCCTGATGACATCCCCTCGGGAGAGCGCCAAGGAGTAACTCTAGGTATATATATATACCAGAGGACAAGAAGAGGACTAAGACAGCAAGCAAAATAACTCCTAACGCTCCAGTGGTATTGAAAAAAAAGGAACCTAGAAAAAAGAACTTACTTGGCTGGGGTGCCTGGTCCACGGCACCCCTCAATCCCAAAAGGCATGTAGTAGGGTTCGGCTTTAGATTAAGCCTTTGTCAAGCATAAACATAATTGAAATAATTGAAATGTTATTGATGCTT
This sequence comes from Eleutherodactylus coqui, assembly GCF_035609145.1. Lineage (NCBI taxonomy): Eukaryota > Metazoa > Chordata > Amphibia > Anura > Eleutherodactylidae > Eleutherodactylus > Eleutherodactylus coqui. The sequence continues at coordinate 123,776,953 of NC_089838.1, read as the reverse complement.
GACAAAGGCTTAATCTAAAGACGAAACGCGTTGCATTATCTTGAATAAATTCATCTTAACTTGGGAACCTCTCCAATTTTGACCCTACTACATGCCTTTTGGGATTGAGGTGTGCCGTGGACCAGGTACCCCAGCCAAGTAAGTTCTTTTTTTCTTGGCTTCTTTTTTGCAATACCACTGGAGCGTTGGGAGTTTTTTTGCTTGCTGTCTTAGTCCTCTAAATCATCCCAGACAGATATCTGTCCAGCCTTTGTTTGAACACTGCTGTTGAAGGAGAACTCACGACCTCCCGTGGTAACCTGTTCCACTCATTGATCCCCCTCGTTGTCAGATAGTTTTTTTCTAATATCTAACCTGTGTCTCCTCCCTTTCAGTTTCATCCCATTGCTTCTAGTCTTTCCTTGTACAAATGAGAATAGGGCTGATCCCTCTGCACTGTGACAGCCCTTCAGGTATTTGTAGACAGCTATTAAGTCTCCTCTCAGCCTTCTTTTTTGCAAGCTAAACATTCCCAGATCCTTTAACCGTTCCTCATAGGACATGATTTGCAGACCGCTCACTATGGTTTTCAATGGGTTCTTTCAGGCTACAAGACATGCGTTTTGTAGCAATGATTGTGTAGCGAGATTTTGTAGCCTGTGTGAAAGAGGCCTAACATCTAGCTTTGTGTCACCGGAAAATTTGATGAGTTTCCCCTCAATTGTCTCATCTAGATCATTTATAAAAACGTTGAACAACACTGGGCCTAAGACAGAGCCTTGTGGTACCCCACTTGAGATATTCTTGCAGCTGAATGTGCAGCCATCTATGACCACTCAATCCCATATTTGGTCATTTTTTCAATATGTATAGTATGAGATACTTTGTCAAATGCTTTACTAAAGTCGAGATAAACTATATCCACCGCATTTCCCTGATCAACCCAGTCTATGATTCTGTCATAGAAGGAAATTAGATTTGTCTGGCATGACTTGTTTGTTATAAACCCATGCTGGCTCTGGTTAATTACTCCATTTTCATCCAAGTACTTGCATACATCCTGTTTAATAATTTGTTTAAATATTTTTCTAATCACTGAAATGATCCCAACTTTTATTAAATAAATTAAAATATGTAATGCCCCATAAACATACACAACGAGAAAGACATAACAACATGTAGAACATCAATTCTACTGGTCCTATGAAACTGAAATATTGTGGTAACTAGTTACTATAGGGACCAGTAAGAACATGATTAGGAGGTACACGGGGGGGACCAGAGTGGTCCTAGTTAAATATATGCTGACAGGTCACAAATGGACCTGAATACTCCGTTACTGGGTGACTAGATGTGATAGAGCCCAGTATACATAAGTTTAATATCTCCAAAAGTACCTCCACAGCCCAAAAAAGAAAAAATGCTGGCTAATCAATGACTCCAGCAACCAACTTCCGGGCTTATTAGGGTTAGATGATATCTCTACAGAACAGAGATCCACAATCTTCTGGCCGGAGTATATTATCAACAGGAGTGTTTTAGTTGAAAAGTATACAATGATTCAGATTCAATGAGAACCATAGATTAGACTTGGATGGAGAAGGTAAATTTATAGATTCTGGTTTAGATTGAAATGTAGATTTATAGGTTCGACGCGTTTCTGTCATGCGCATAAACTCATCAGGAACCTTTCATTTAGCACACAAAAGATACTGAATCTAATACCTAACACTCTAGCCCAATGGCGCAAAGTGATGTATATTTTGTGGTTAGACAGTATGTTTTCTCTGAGTATGATTGAGAATAATAAGTCGCACTAACCCCTACTAATAGAACAGCGACCTAATAATACTGGCCCATAGAGGGACAGCATGAGCCACAATAGGAGAAGTGAGGTCTAAAAAGGGATGGACCACACCAAATCAACCTAGTGGTCTCATCAGACAGTGTATCACCTCTAAAAATGCACCAAATGGGGAACTTTTGAAAAATATAGCCCCAGGTACGAATGGCCTAGACTTTCAGATTAATGTCCAAGACACTCCTAAATATCCCTGCCTAAAGCTAAAATGATTATTAAGGCATTCTCTATAAATTGAGATCTAATAGGAAGCTATGATGACCCTACTCAGATACTCAGCTCATGTCCTGCATGTTTGAGCCGCATGTGATTGGCCAGGGGTGTACTTTTACCTCTCCTAATATTGCCTATGTGTCCTAGAATGCATCTCCTAAACTGTTGCGTTGTCTTTCTGACATAATTTAAAGGACAATTACATGTGGCAATATATACCAAGTTCGTAGACTTACAATTAATGAAGTCACGAATTCATTAGGTAAGGAAGAGTTAGATTATTCTATCTAGACTGTGTGTTGCATGTCACCAAGTCTGCATCTTTAGTTGAGCGCTCCCATTGTTGGAGTGACAGATTTTGCTCCGCCCCCTCTCATATATTATTGGTTATCGGACCTCACACCCATTAGGGGCGTTTTCCACTTGACCCTATTTAATGGACACACTACCTACTATCTTCATTCCTCTCCAGTCTGCCATCTGGGCTGGAGAGGCTGCCACATTCTATATCTCTGCTATCTAAGGGCATTTTTCTCAGTATCTCAGGGACATTTGCTCTTCTCCAATCTTCTGGGCCTTCTCCTGTTCTCCGGGAATTTTCAAAGATTGTGGCGAGTGGTTCAGCAATTATCTCCGCTGCTTCCTTTAGTATCCTAGGATGTAATTCATCTGGATCTTGAGACTTGAATTCATTTAAGTTAGCTAAGTGTTTCCTCACCATCTCTCTACTTATAGATAGCCGGCATTCTTTTATCCCCCAATAGCACAAGGAAGATCAGTTGATGTTCCATCTACTTTCTGAGAGAAAACAGATACAAAATAGAAATTTCAAAACCTTCTCAACATCATTCTTAACCAATTCACCATTTTCATCTTGTAAGCATCCAATAGCATCTTTGACTTTTCTTTTGCTTTTGACATACCCAGAAAATCCTTTATTTATTGCTTTTGGCCTCTCTTGCAAGCCTCAATTTATTATTAGCTTTAGCTTTTCTGACACTTGCTCTACAGTTTCTGCAGACCGCATTATATTCTTCTTCAGATATTCCCCCTCTATCCATTTGATAAACATATTTTTCTTAGTTTTTAACATGTGCAGGTTCTGTGTTCATCCATCCTGGTCTCTTTAAATGTTTCCCATTCTTCCTTCTTTTAGGGATTCTCAACGATTGTGCTTTGAGAATCTCATTTCACAATATTTCCCAACCTTCCTGGACATTTCTGGCCTTAAGAACATCCAGTCATTGGATTCTTCCTACCCTGTTTTTGAGTTAATTAAAATCTGCCTTTCTGAAATCCAACCTTGAGGTCTGAGTTTTCTCAGGTCTTCCTCCTATTTTAATATAAAATTCAAGGATAGCATGATCACTGCCTCCTAAGGTCCTAGCCACCCTTATGTCTTCAACCATTTCCTCCCTGTTGGTAAGAATTAGGTCCAAGATAGCAGATCCCCTTGTTTTTTCTTCTACCTTTTGGAAGATAAAGATGTCAACAAGAGCGGATAAGAATTTGTTGGATCCATTACTTTTACCTGAGAGACTTTCCCAACAAATGTCTGGATAGTTAAAATCTCCTATAATCACTATGTCATGCTTTTTGAGAGCTTGGCCATCTGATGTAGAAAGAGTTCATCCATATCTTCTGCTTGTCCAGGTAGCCTATAGTAAATGCCTACAATGGTGTCCTTTCTGTTGTTCTCTCCTTGTATTCCTACCCAAACAGTTTCTACAGAACTCACATGCTCTGAAGCTTGAATCTCTGTGGAGATTAATGTTTTCCTTACATACATTGCAATACCTTCTCCCCCTTTTTTAGGTCTGTTTCTTATAAATAAGTCGTACCCTTCTAGACTTGTATTCCAATCATGTGTATCATTCCACCATGTTTCCGTGATGCCTGTGACATCATATTTCTCTTCCTGTGTTAGGAGCTCCGATTCCCCTTGTTTGTTTCCCATGCTCTGTGCATTGGTGTAAAAACATTTTAGTTTGTGATCGGTGTCTCTTGCTCCTCTACTTGCCTTCTGAATTTCCTGTTTTTGTTTCCTCCTAATAACCAGGCTCTCAGTTGTATCCATTAGCTCTATATTTTTGCCTGGCCTCTCACTTCTCTTCCCAGTGTAGATAAGTGAAATTCTCCCTACATTAACTCCTTTACCAGCGATTTTTCTGCAAATTTCAGACACATACAATGCATTTTCGTATTAAAAATGCGCAATTGACATCAATCTCCATGTATTTTTCAGGAGCACGAGAAAAAACATTTCAATGTGGTTCGAATAGTTAGAATGGTAACTGGCATGCGGGTATCAGGCATTTTTTTTTCCACTGCCACGGCAAATAATGGGCAATTCTTGAACAAGAATCTCCGAAAAATAGAACATTCTGCGATTTTTCTATCCAGAACTGAAAAATCACTAGTATGTATTAACCCATGGTTCTCTACATGTGCGAGTTCTGTCCTTCTCGCAATCACACAGAAGTCGCGTGTGAAAATCACCCGTGTAAATACAGCCTTACGCTTGCTCATTTCTGCTGCTTCCATAAAACAGGCAAATACTTTTTTTTTTTACGGACAAATTGCCAGTGAGAACAGTACAGCTTTCAGTCCAGAATGGTTGATAACAGGGAATAATAGATACATATGTTCTATGGGATATATAAAATAAAATGTGCCTTCTGTTCATTCTGCTGTTACTCACATGCTGTATATGTGCCACCAGCAGCGGCGGGCTCCTCTGCAGTGTAACACAGCAGCCACAGCACGTTTACATGGTACTACTTCCAGTGCACTGACGTCACTCGAGCACGTGACTCCTGAAATCACCTGGTACAAGAGAAGAACTGCATTCTGGGAGTTGTAGTTTATGCGTGCACTCTGCTGCCGTAACTGAATTGGCTGATTGGACTGGTGGTCGCGTCATCACCCTGCGCGATGACGTCAATAGCAGTAGACACGTGAAAAGAGTAGTAACATGGCGACCACGAGCGGCTCCGTTGTATCCGCACAGTATAGAAAGGGAGGCAGGAATGTTAGTGGTAAAAGCGGAGCAGGCTCGGACGGGGAGAGGAGGGGAGCGGCCTTTGTGGGGAAAGGCGGAGGGAACGTTAAACGGAAATGGAGACCGAATCAAGAGCAGAAAAAGTTCGAGGGCAGCGCAAAAGAAGGTGAGTGTGACCAGGTGGGGGCGCTGTGAGCCTCGTGCATGTTACCAATAGCAACGAGTCCCAGTAGGCTGTCGTACGAGGCCCCCTGTGTGCTACATGCATGCAGCTAGCAGAGTACCCAGCGGTGGCCTCATAAAAGCATCATGGGGGGCCCGGCTCAGGAGCCCATCTGTGAGCATCATGGGGGCTCAGGCCCCCCATCTGTGAGCAGGGACAACAATCCGGCTGAGCAGTACACGGACGAGATGTCCTAGTAAGATCCGCGGTGATTAACTCGCACGCGGCGCTCGCATGACACACTTCCCATAGAACTATGGAAAGCGCAGCCTGCCGTCCCCGAGCAGAGAGTCCTAGCGATTCTGTGTCACGTGATTAAGATTGTGATTGGCCGCGATTCTCTATAGTGAGCCTATGTATTAGATAGGCTCACCTCGGAGACCTGTCAGCGCCCCCCCCCCCCCCCCCCCCTGCTGTGGACAGGTGGCCTTACAGATAAGTTACACAAGTTCTGCAACAACCTGCGCTGCTGCCTACTGAGGCCAACAAGAAAGATGGCGGCACACTTTACCACCATAGTGTGAGAACATTGCGGTCACAAGAAGCTAACGTGCCAGACGTGTAAAGCGGCTACACAAATACTCACAAAACCGATGGGAAGCCGTGCGTACTATACTGTAACCAGCCGGGGGGTCTATATGGTACGCCGCAGGTAAGTAAGGCAGAGGGGCCGGGCCGTCGCTGCTAGCGTCTTGTTTCCCCCATAGGTCCGCCCCTCTCGCTGCCTCTGATGTAGTAGGCGTCCTCCACGCACCGCTGCAGAGTCTCAGATCAGCCGTGAGGCCAGCCACCGGCAGATGTGCAAATAAATAGTCGCTTGTGGATAGAATGGCGGTGCTGATCTGCGCGTGTGCCAATGGCTGACCTCACCGCTACCGCGAGACTTTGCATTAGCGCTTGAAGGACACATACTACGTCAGAGGAGGCAAAAGGGGCGACCTTGTGGGGGAAACCAGCATCTAGCAGAGACGGTCCAGGGTGTTCTGCTTGATTTACACGCAATCGTTTAAACTGCTGTTGCTGAAGTATGCTCTTATTCCCCCCCCAGGTGCGCGTCCACACGGCCGCCTGCGTACAGCGCTGCGTGTCTCCTGCAGCGTTTTGCACATTACAGCCCATACCTTCTGCCATCAGAGACCAAGGATCGCACTACGCATGCCCGCGAATGATCCAATCACGGACATGTGCAGTGTGGGTATTTTTTCTTTGTAATTTCCCGCTCCGTTCAGAGCAGGCATGCGTATGGAAACGCTGCCTATACATGATGTATTACATGTGGACAGTGTATCCTACACTCCCCATACAAGTGTATAGGGCTCATGCTGTGTACATACCTAGAGACATAGAGCCTGCTGCGACTTATTTCTCTTGCTTTTGGGTACGCAGTGTCTACACATATATGCATGGATCGATGAAAGTCCATTGACTTCATTCACCGTATGCGTAATATGCAGGGACAATACGCCCGTGTGAACAAACCCTAGCAAAGTAAGTGGGAAAGAGAGCCAACCACATTGTTATTGGTAAAACTGCTGACAGGTTCCCTTTAAAGGAAATGAAACCCCATAGAAAGACACTGAGCATAATGGAAACACATATATACAGCAGTATAACAAGTCTATACGGTACTTCACTACATCACAGGCTGAAATCAAGTGTCAATGCCAAAAAAAAAATATAAAAATTGATTTCTGTAATAGCCCCCAATCTCACTTCTCTGGGACATTCTACAACACTGAATAAGGCCCAATGCACACGGGAGTATTTGCACTATGGGATCCGGAATGAGCGTTCGCCTCCGGATCCCACAGCACATACTGCCCATAGCATGCTATGCAAAACACTTTTCCATGCCTACGAGCAGAAATCAACTGCGATTTTCCGCTCCCTGGGAAAAATCGCTGCATGTCCTATTATAGTGTGAGGCTCGCTTGGCCCGCTTCCATTGCAGTCAATGGAAACCGTTCATCCTGCGGTGAGTCACAGCGCAACTCCCTGCATTGCACATGTGCGGCAGCGCCAGCCGGAACATTCACAGAGCAGAAAGAAGACTTCAAGACAGGTATGCGGGGGTCACTGCCGTGGCACAGGGTCTGATTCTGCTGCGAGATTTTACAGTCGGAATCCAACCTGGCCGGCGGCATTCGGCCTCATGCCCACGGGCGGGTCGCAACGGAATCTGACCCTGCCTGTGGCCAGCGACCCTGCTTGCCTGTGTCTGTAAGCGGTGGCGTCCATGCGGATTTCTCTTCTTTCGGGACATTTGTACTGTGGATTGTCCACATGGCTCGCAGTCAGACAGATTTATTTAGTTTTTTAAACTTCTGATTCTCTCGCAGAATCCGCAGCCCATCCGCAGTGTCAATGCGGATGGGCCGCGGGTCGGACGGCTTCCATTGACTTCAATGGAAGCCATACGTGCGGGAACCGCAGGATAATAGAACATGCTGTGATTGTTTTTTGGTTTTTTTTGCATCCGTGAGCAAAAACTGCTTTTGGCTTCCGCTTGTGTGCATGAAGAATTTTTGGGCTTTAAGTACACGTGCAACAAGTAATGAGGAATAATCTACAAATGAGAACTATATATGAGGTGTACTTGGACTGCAATGATGGTTCTCAGGGGGTAGATGGACTATTACTCAACATAGGTTAATGTTGAAGTTGAGTAACTCGAGTAACGAGCACCATCGAGTACGCTAATACTAGAACGAGCATCAAGCTCAGAAGAGTACGTTCGCTCAACTATACTGGGAATTAAAAGCAAAGCCAGACTTGTATGAAGAGTCTGACTTTGGCTTGAAGGAATGCTGCTTTCCAATAGGTGGCACTGTGGAGCTTTTATTCCATCTCCGTTATTTGCATATTATCTATAGGAGCATTCCTCTGTTAAATGGCACCAGATGGTGCATGCCATCCGATACTCGATGGAATTGGGGCATATGCAGGTTCTTGTATATTGCATGGTTTTAGGATGTAGACCCTCATGTTTTGTTTTTTTTTTTTTTTTTTTTTTTATATATCATCCATCGGCTCACTTTTAATACCTTTTGTTTGTCTAAACAGCAGCTTAAAGGGGTTTTCCAGGGAGAATACTATTGATAACCTATCCTCAGGATAGGTCATCAATCCTAGATCAGTGGGAATATACGACTCGGGATCCCAACTGATCAGCTGATTGTGTGCTCTCTGTCAGCGCCACAATTACACAGAGATCGGAGTGAAAGCAGTGGAAGTCTTTACTCCGACCTCTGTGTAGTGGCCGGCACTTGTATCTGCAGGCACAGCTTGCATTAATTTCAGTAAGACATGCTTGCCGTTACAAGCGCTGGCCACTACACAGAGGTCGGCGTGGAGACTACCACTGCTTTCGCCCGATCCCTGTGTAATCGTGCACCCGCAATCAGCTGATTGGCTGGGGTTCGTTGCTCAGGATCGCAACCAATCAACACCCACACAATCTAATTGCATATAGACACAGAGGCCCGATCCATTGACAAGCGGTGCACCTCCCCACACATCTCTCCCTTCCTCTGCCACGGGCATGCCTCTTGTCTTTACAGCTGGCAGCGTGGGGAAGTCCTAATACCTGAAAGTGGCGCACATGTTGCTCCTGCATCTCCTGGCAGACGTGTTTGTAAGAGGCAGAAGTAACAACCCTTGCATTCAGCTGGTAGAAGCTCAGATGCGTTGGTCATCCTCTGCAACCCTGCATTGTACAGGATGGCTTACTTATCGGCGTTATTTACATGATCTCTGCATTTGTCTTCTCTTCTGTAGGACGAGGCTTTGCTCTGTGGAGAAAGAATAAAGTTCAGTCAGACTATAAAAAGTTACAAAGAAAACAAAGGACAAATACTAAAGCGGTCACGTTTAGCGATCACTACCCTGAACATCTGAAGCATCTCTATCTGGCTGAGGAAGAGAAACTGAACAGGGAAGAAAAAGAGAGGAGATCTGCAAGGAAGACCCCTGAGACCGTAGAGGAGCAAACAGAAGAAGAAGTAGTAGTAATGTAAGATCTTAGTAGTAATGGGCAATAATTGCATAGCAGCCCAGGAATTGTATATTGTCAGGTTTCCAACCACAACAAGCCCTAACAATGAATAGGCTGCTGGAGACCTCAATAACTCATATTGTTGTCCACATTTCTCTGTATTGTTATACTAAGCCAATGTCATCGGGCAACCATTTTATAGATATTAGTGATCTTCATTTGTATAGCGCCAACGTATTCTGCAGCGTTAGCAGGTCCTCCAGAACATTAGCTGATCCTTTCAGCAGCTCGGGGTGGGGGAGAAATACATGCTGTACCCCAAACCTTCCACGACCGCCATGTTCTTTGTTTAGTTTTTTTTAATGCATATTGCTTAATCAGTAAAATTTTTATTATTAATGTAGACCAAAGAAGAAATTTAAGAAGAAAACTTCAAACCAAAAGGCAAAAGAAGAATATGAACAGGTGCAACTCAAACGGGCAAAGAAAAGAGAAGTAAGAACACCAAATTGTTCAACATCCCTGTCTGCATGAGGCTTGCTTTGATCTTGGACCTCGTTTACATCTGTATTGGCAGCTCTGTTAGGAACCTCCATTAAAGTTCCACCAAACCTACCAGAAAAAAATAGCGCAGCATGCAGTCCTTTTTTTTTTTTTTGCCCCAGGAGACCGGCAGGTCTCTAGGGTTAGTCAGCGGCTGTTTGTAGCCAAATTATGACTGATACAACACCACCATTACTTTCATTGTTCTCCAACAGCAGAGCAGAAAGGAATTGCTAATGCCGATGTGAACGAAGCCTTAGGCCCGTTTCCCATAAGTGTGTTCTAGATGAGTGTCCCACTGACCTGGACTCCCAGCATCATGGATTTCTCTGGTGCAGCGAGTTCTTGTCAGTTGACCCCCAGTCGATCTGATGTAGAGAAAAAGTGGTGTGGTGCCGTGTTAGCCAGAAAAAAAAATCTATGTAATAATAAAGACAAAAGTATTGCATAGGTGATATCTTATTGATTTACTAAACAAGTTATATATTCAGACTTCCAAGGGTACGTAAGGTCTGTTCATCCGGCCATAGGCCTTATGTACCCTTGGAAGCTTGCATATATCATTTTTCTGGTTGGTCAATAAGGTATCCCCTATATAATACAAGAGCATTTACCATTACGTAGTTTGCATTGAAAACTGTCAAGCATGTGAATAGGCAGATCCCCCAACTGCTTATCTAAGTTCCTATTACACTGGGATCCACTTTCCCACTATATCATAACTGTAGGGACTGGTTTAATGAATACTCGGGCTGTAAATTGCCAGCAGAACCAATGTAGCATTATAGCTGCTACTCAACTAAATATACACAAAGCAGCTAATAAAACTTGACCTTAATCAAAAATCCTAATGCTACCATCCAAAAGGCAATAGATGCACATGACAGCATAGTGGTACCTCCTTCCAAGACACCAGTCAGATAAGAATGCTCTGAAGAGCTCCAAGAACTATGGCAGAGGGAACCATATGATTTTTGGACTATAAGATGCGTCCCAGGTTTAGTTAACAGAAAATAGGAGAATATATTTTGCACTGATTTTAAAGCGTCCCTTGGGGTCTAAGGAGATGAAGGGGTCAACATCGCTAACTTGGTGGTCTAGTGTAGCGCCTCCTTTCTTGGTATTCTGGGCGTAGGTGAGAGTCTGCACCCAGGTGTCCAGGACACACTTCCTCCTGCCTGAATCTGACTGCCCACTGGTTGTGTGATCGTGACATCAGAAAGGTCCTTCAGCTTATGACTTTCCATAATCCTTGCTTGCCTGTTGCCTATAGCTGCATTATTGCTGTGCTGGAGCCGGGAGGTCCGTTTTCCCTCACAGGTCTCTTTGGATGCTGAATGTGAAGCTTCATTAATCGCATGCAGTGTCATCTCCTGACAATAAGATGCAGACACTTTTTTAGCAAGATTTTTTTTCTTACTAACCAGTTTGTCTTGTAATCTGAAAAATACGTTAGCTAAAACTGAACTGGAAGTTTGATAGAAGTCTGGGCTAAAAGACAAACTGGTAAGCCCAACATAGGGGAAAGTTTTCGATTCTTTCCCCTCCTTTTCCCTCTTGACTAGCCTGACAGTCCGGCATACATCTTGCTTGTAACTTCTCACCCCATGTCTCTTTTTAAATCACAGAATGACTAATATTTGCACAGAATTTCATTATTGACTCCCTTCCCATCGCCTACATACAGCTTGTACCTCGGCCTAAAGATGAAACATTTTCTGTAACATAATTTTTTGGTCGCTGTCTTTCCATTTACCAAGAATAGATTATGTAATATTTTGATAATCTGTTCTGAAAATGTTTCTTTTGTGTGTATTTTAGGAGGCAGAGAACAACAGGAGGAAACGGGAAGAAGCACTCGGACTCCACAAACAGAGGAGAATGGAAACTTTTAAAGTTCTCTGCTCCAAAACCAAGAAAGGGCAGCCCAACTTTAATGTACAAATGGATTACTTGTTGAAGAAAATTCAGAGCACATCTTAAATTTCTTGTAAAACAACTTCTTGGAGTGCATCATGGGTGGTGCGTTGGACATAACATCCTTTCATGTGAGAGGCATTTTGCATAATTGTTTTAAACAAATGTTAATATAAAACGCCAAATAAACCAAAAAAGAGGTATAAGGTGAATTCTATTGAATTAAGCAAGCCTTGTTTACGGTAGGAGTTTTGTGTAAGGGAACGGCGAAACAGAGCGATGTCGTGGGGCACAAGCATCACTCGGTGGCCTTTTTGTGTAAGATGAGCAGAGTTGCCGGACAGCTGCTTATATCTATCTTCTGAAGAACTAACGAGCGCAGCAGGTTTGTTAATGCGGTAGCCAAGAACATAAAAGTTCTCGTAAAATTCTGGCCCGTTCTATCTGTCTGACTTGTACTGCAAAAGTGCCCGTAATAGTATTTGGTCATCATCTTCTGGTAGCTGTTAAAATGCATTAAGAGAAATGTTAATTCCGAGAATTGGCACGGGCCCGTGTTTTATCCTAGTAATGGCTAATTGAAATATTTGCATGGACAGGCTAATATGAGGAGATCATGGGAAGGCTACTGTACTAATTGAGGTGTTTGCGACCTTTCCCCCCCGCCATATGTATGTTGGTATGCCTTTATATAACACCCACAAACCTGAAGAGATGTTTGTGTATCATACACAGGTTATACCCCAGCTCTGTAGAAGGTCCTGCAGGCCATCGGCACAGAAAAGATTAGACCCCGCTAACTGGTCTGCAGCAGAAGTAATATAAGTATCTCAGAGGTTTCCACATGTCAAAAATCAATATATCTGCCTCTCAGCAGTTATCTAGGTTTACATAATCAACTTGTATTTGAAGATAAAATAGCGCCACATAGAGTTAGTATGTACGAATTACAATCATTGAAGAAAGACCTCTCTGGGCAGGCAGCCAGCTTCTTTCCAGATGAGTGAAATGCCAATCCAAGAATTCTGTGTTCAACTATAAAGAACAGGATACAATAGGATTAAAATGATTTAATGACAAAGTAAGAAAATAGAGGAAAGTGGTTTTTGGGAACTATAGTCCCCATCCTTAGGCATACATAAAGGCAAGCTGTCATGACCTTGGAGCCACATAAACTACACTTTGTGGCCCAAAGGTCAGGGCACTGGGTGTCCGCGGGACGGTGTTTTGTACTTGTTTGGTGCCCCATCCCTGCACTGTGTTTTCCCAAAGTCCATGCGGGCTAGCAGCGTGACTTTCAGTTTGCTCCGTGTGCGTACTCTCCCATATATCTGAAAGCTCGCTATAACATCATGTATTTGTTAGCCATTAAAAGGTATCATATGTGGGGGGCGTGGCTAGCCGGCAACAGGAGCACACGCACAGACCGGGGCTCCTGGCAGCAGGAGCATACCAGCGAGTTTTTGCCGCGCCTGGAGGCTTCCACCGCGGCGAAATCATTACCCTGGGCACCTCCGGACCGAGACCTGCGGAAAGAGACCCTCCGCGGGTCTCTAGCTGAACTTTTGATTTTGAGGCCTACAGTTCCGGCCGCATCCCCGGCCTAAATTTACAGACGCGGCCGACCGGAAGTGAGGGCCGGCCGCGGAAGACAACGGCAAACCCTCCCTGAGGAGCAGCGGAGGGGAGGGGGCAGCTGCTGGGACCTGAGGAGAGCCGGGGAGCGGACAGAAGGAGCAGGAAAGAGAACGGCAGGCCCGCAAAACAGCAGACTGGGTGAGTGACGCCGTGACTGCGGCCACCGGACCCTGCGGGCCCCCCCCTGCGCTCCCCCACCCCTACTGGACAGTAGCACCACGCCGAGGGCACTGAAACCCCCTGGAGCGAGCTCCCTGTCGTGCAGTAAGCACTTCACACAGGCAGACATATTAAGGGGCTACCCCTCCCCCCCAGTCGGACACCACCTAGACGAGGGAAGACAAGGGGTGCAAGAGGAGAAAGATCGGGGGCAGCGTGGGGGAAAGAAGTGAAGGGGAAACACAGCGGAGACCCACGCACACAGTGAGGAGCACCGCGCACGGAGCCACTCTCCCTCAGGGGAGCACTCTACTCCTGAACAGAGAGGTGCGGAGGCGGTTGGCGGCCCCCTCTTTCTGCGTATCTCGCCTTTTAACACACGTGGTACCCAGGGACTGCGCCGACTGCTTCATGCGCACTCAGAAACCAAGCCCGGAGCTGCCGCCTGCAAGTGTCGCGCTAAAGGTGCATAAATGCTACTACACTATGTTTGCACCCCAACAGCTATGCATTAAAGTTTAAACTGCGCATGAATCCCCCCCTGTGACATTTATAAGTTCGGACCGGTGGACATCCCCTACTACTATCCTTTGACAAGATGGCGCCAAGCAAGCAAGCCAAAATAACTAGCAAGCTGCAGCAATATTCTCGGCCCAGCACCTCAACGGACTCCCGACCTAACGCGCCATCCAGCCCGCAAAGTGCGCCCCCTGAGGCAACAGCACCAGCTTCACCTCCCGCATCTGGCCCAACTATCGCCGATGTGCTGAAAGCGATTACAGAATCGCGCTCTGCCCTCACAGAAAAAATCGACGCACTACAGTCGGACTTTGGTCTGCTGCGAGCGGACGTCCAAACGCTGAGAGAACGTACAACAGAAGTTGAGACGCGAGTCTCCAACTTAGAGGACTCTGTTACACCACTCAAAGATCAAGTGCGCACCCTCGGTTCTAACCTCACGGCGCAGGGGAAAAAACTGGATGATATGGAGAACCGCCTGCGCAGATGCAATCTGAGATTCATAGGACTACCGGAGGGCGCTGAGGGCAGAGATCCCTGTGATTTCCTGGAATCGCTCCTCAAACAGGAGTACGGCCCCAACTCTCTGTCACCCCTATTCTGCGTCGAGAGAGCACACCGCATTCCATCAAGAGCCCCACCGCCCGGAGGCCCTCCACGCACCTTCATTGCAAAACTGCTTAACTATAGGGACAGAGACAAAATCCTGGCGCTCAACCGCGAGAGAGACCCGATAAGGGTTGACGGACAAACAATCCGCATCTTTCCGGACTTCTCTCTAGAGGTACAGCAAAAGCGCCAAAAATTTGTAAAGGCAAAGAAAATGCTGCGCTCAAAACAACTTGTCTACGCCATGTTATATCCTGCCAGACTAAAGGTGATCAAGGATAACCGTTCCCACTTCTTTGAAAACCCAGAGGATGTCCTAAACTGGCTCGAACAAAATTAACCTACACCGTGAGACTTTCACAAATGCGCATTTGATGCGGCTGGCCGTTCGTTGCTTTCTCAGAATTATTGCGGCATAATGGTGGAGGGTGGCACCCCCCTTTCTCCCACAACCTACAATGCCTTCTCGCGCATAGATCTCTGTTTTGGCTCCCCGGACTGCCTCCCTATGGTTCGTGATATATCCTATCTACCCAGAGGCATTTCAGATCACTCCCCGCTCCAATTAGTTCTTGACCTTGGAGTTGGGGGCAGTCGCCCTATATGGAGACTGAGTCCGCTGTGGCTGGAACGGAGAGAAGTGCATGAGTATGTAGAACAAGAGGCTGAAATGTACTGGGAGGTCAATGAGGGGACGGCCTCGGAGCTGGTGGTATGGGACGCATTTAAAGCCTTCACCAGGGGATCCTTTACCTCGGCTATTGCCGAGCATAGAAGATCCCTGGGAGCCCGCCGCTTGGACCTGGAAAGGCGCCTTGATTTAGCAGAGGCAAGGCACATAGCAGACCCCTCCCCGGAAACTATTACAATTCTGGGTGCCCTGCGACGGGAATACAAACTACTGCTTATCGAATACACCAAGAAGAAACTCCTGTATTCCCGCCGCCGGATTTTTGATCAGGGAGACAAGAACGGCCACTTACTGGCCTACTTGGCTAGGGAGGATCAGACACTGCCACCAATTACGGCGGTGCGGGACGGCACGGGTACTCTATTAAATGATCCCAAACTAATTAATCAAACGTTTGCCCAATTCTATGGAGATTTGTACACCTCCAGACTGAGCTATACTGAAGCGCAGCTCCTGGCGTACCTGGGTGGCATTCCCTTCCCCACACTGAGTGGAGACAGCGCGGCCCACCTAGATGGGGATCTAAGTATAGAAGAAATAACGGAGGCTATTAAGGCACTCCCCAATAGGAAATCACCGGGCGTGGCTGGGCTCCCCGGGGAGTGGTATAAAAAAAATGTGGAAATCCTGGCCCCGCGACTCCTCACACTATATAATTCTATTCTGCGGGAAGGAGCGCTACCGGACACAATGCGTAAAGCTCTCATAATAATGATCCCTAAAACCGGAAAAGATCCCACGGACTGCGGCTCTTACCGTCCCATTTCCCTTCTCAACAACGACGTAAAAATACTCGCAAAAATACTGGCGACGCGTATAAACTCGGTACTAAAAGAGATCATACACGCGGACCAGTCCGGCTTCATGCCTGGCAAAAGCACGGACATGAACCTGAGGAGGCTCTTTAACCACTTGTCGTACAAGCACACTAACTGCGGGAGGCGCACCCTGGTATTTATAGATCAGGCAAAGGCCTTCGACTCAGTAGAGTGGAAGTACCTATGGGCGGTGATGCGGCGGTTCGGATTCGGGCCAACTTTTATTAAATGGATCGAGATCTTGTACGACTCCCCGGTGGCCAACATTAAAACTAATACACATGTCTCTGCCCAATTCTCCCTGAGCAGAGGCACAAGGCAGGGTTGCCCTCTGTCCCCTGCCTTGTTTGCCCTCGCCATAGAGCCTCTTGCGATCCAAATCCGAACGTCACCAACAGTGAAGGGATTTAAACTGAACAACTACGAAGAGCGCATAGCGCTCTATGCAGATGACACCCTACTCTTCCTCCAAGACCCGGGGGCGTCTCTAGACGCAGCCCTGATTATATTCGGCGCATTCGGCGCACACTCTGGCGTTAAGGTCAACTGGGACAAGACTCACTTACTGGCGGTGGACCCTGCGGCCGCCGAGCTCCCTCTGCCCGCCCCGCTGAGCTGGACAACCCAGACCACCTACCTGGGAGTAAAGGTCTCAGCGAAACTATCCGCCTTTTACAACTCCAACCTAGTCCCCCTCCTGGCATGGGCCGGGGAGGCAGCGACACGCTGGGCCTCTCTCCCACTCACGCTGGTGGGCAGAATAAACCTGCTAAAAATGAAATTGCTACCAAAATTCCTGTATATACTGCATAATTCTCCTATGTTAGTCCCTAAAAAATTCTTCACTAAGCTTCGTGGGATCGTACTGCGCATACTGTGGAGGGGCACTACACCCAGGATTAAATTGGAGACTCTGTGCCTCCCATTGAACGGAGGGGGACTGGCCCTACCGCACTTCTATTACTACTACCTGGCCAGCCAACTGGTATACGCGGGATGGTGGATATGCTCGTCAAATTACAACCCGGCAGTGGGCCTGGAACGTAGAATGGTGGACCCTGCTCAGAACCTACGGGGACTGCTACTGAGCGGCCCCTCATCCTCGGTCGCCCCTCTGCCTACTCCCATGCTGGTGACACTGGAGACCTGGCAACGGGTCACGAGACTGTCCACTACAGGGGAGACTGCGCGATCCCCACACACTCCCCTCTGGAATAACCCCAAACTGCCACACTTCCAGCGCTTCCCGGAGTCCGCCTTCTGGAGACGCCGGGGCGTTAATGTCCTCTCTGACATAGTCAGCGAGGGCAAGTTTTGCACCTTTATGCAGCTACGGGTTGCCCACGGCCTGCCCGAAAACTCCTACTTTAGGTACTATGAGGGTTAAAATTCTAAGTACAGCACCAATCGGCCCCACCCCACTTGCCCCGTTGCCGGCCGTAAGAATAGACACCACACAGAGGTCTGGTATAGTTTCTCACACGGGACAAAAAAA
The DNA here is from genome assembly GCF_035609145.1 of Eleutherodactylus coqui. Lineage (NCBI taxonomy): Eukaryota > Metazoa > Chordata > Amphibia > Anura > Eleutherodactylidae > Eleutherodactylus > Eleutherodactylus coqui. The sequence goes on along the minus strand of NC_089838.1, from coordinate 123,759,293 downwards.
CTGCGCACTTTATTACAGATTACATGAGATCTTATACACTTTGTCCCCTCCCCACTACGGGGTGATGGGCTCATAACCATATATGGGCAGTCCGGATTTGCGGACTGATACAGTGAAAATCATATAACAGTCATTATCTTGATACTGGCGCCTCTGGCTTACGTACAGAAAATCACGTATTCAATTAACTCCAGTACAAAGAACCACCCACTCAATTCTAAGAAGTCCGGATTTCGGGCCTGAGACAGTGAAAATTATGTACATGGTTGAACATCTTGATATGGGCTTCTGGGAAAACAGCCAAGTACATGCGTCCTTGCGTCTGGTTCGGTATCTTCTCTGAATTTCTAGAACATCTTCTTGCAAAGCCTTGGGATATCTGATGTAAGGTGACATTTAAGTTTTTTCTCATTTGGAATTGAATAAAACTTGCATATAGGTATAAAAGCATAAAAAACACATATGGCAATATATATATATACCCTCACAAACCCCCCTAAAAAACTTAATATGGAGATCAAGCATCAGACCTTGCACTTTTCCTCGGTCGTCTCTCCCTTGCGTCAGGGTTTCTCCACTGCCCGTAAGTCCCTACTCCTAAAAGGGGAGGGATCCCTAACTCACCTCAGAAGGAGGCCATGGATTCCCTGGGCTTATTTCCGGGCCTCCATACCCTCTATCTGTACAAGTTAACACCCAACAGGGTGTGCCCTCGCCGGAACCTAAGGTCTTCTGCACTTTCCCTAGGCAAATGGGAAGTCCACTGACAGTCCATCTCATGAGACTGAGGCAGACACAGTACTAGTCCATCTCTCCATTCTTCTGGTAACATATCTGGTTGTCATTATCGGAACTGGCTCTTCATCTTTTTCAAACAAGGGAAATTTTGGTCACATAAAAGGGATAATACACAAACAGGAAATTACATACCCCACCTCTTTCTGCTAAAATCATATCCACGGCCACTCTATTTTGGAACGACATGGATGCAGTGGGCCCTAACTGGTCAGCTAACCCTTGTAAAGCATCTCTGGTGTAGTTTACAAACCTCTGCTGATTGTAAAAGATATAATTCATCTAATCTACATTATTATTAACAGTGACAATAGCAAATAAGGACTCAAAACTTGCTTTAACCTGATCTCTAGAATTAAATTAATCTGGCACCCCCCTTGGCACTCCTATTGTATCTATGTATACATGTGGGTCAAAGTTACCACCTTGAGTGTCAACGTCTCTCTTAGCACAATGCAGTGTTGGATTCTCACCCTCAGTGTAGGCTTCATATTGCACATTTGATTGTATTAATTTGTTCTGAAACAGGGGCCTAATGTACAGTAGTCAAAGGTGTGTGTTGGAGGAATTGTACCACATTATAGCATGTAAAGGATATGCAGGATCATTAGTTTTTTCAGTGCGAAGTGTGGATCCCAGTGGGCTTTCCTTCGAGCTTGACTGCAGTTGGGTGAACAACATCTGGTAAGGACCTTTAAACCGGGTTTCTCTCTCAAACTTTTTCACATAGACCCTGTCACCTGGTTTCAGATTGTGACACTCATCTGTAGGACCTGGGAGAAAAGCAGAGACTACAGAATACATTATTGACAATTCCTTGGAGAGGCTCATGACAAAATTAACAAGAAAATCATTCCCCAAACTCTGCTACTGAGGCATGTACCCTCCGGAGAAAAAGAAAAACTAATGAAAGACACTCAATTCAAAATTTTACCATTTTCTTCATTGCCTTTTGTATCTACTTTCCCCCTACTCCGTGGATGGTAGGGTGTGTGAAAAACCTGGAATATACCCAAAAACAGACATGATGTGTTGCATTATTTCACCTGTGAAGTGTGTACCTTTGTTTGACTCAATCACTTCCGATACCCCGTATCTGCGGATTACCTCATTCATGAGCTTCTGTGCGGTTACCTGCTTATTTACTTTGGTAACAGAGTAGGTCTCCAACCTGAAAAACATTAACAACAACAAGCACATATTCATGCTTCCCAACAAGTGGTAGCTGAGTGTAGCCAATTTGCAATCCCTGAAATGGGTAGAGTGGTCTAGGCAAGTGTGATGTGGCAAATTTACTTCTGCCCTGTTGCTTTACGGCAAAGATCATGCAAAATTGGACAAATGATGCAGCAGCTACAGAAAACCAAGGAGCCACCCGTCCTTGTTCAAGCGTCGACCTCATTGTTGCTTTGAGAGGTGCGTCTTTCCGTGCGTCAGCTGGGCCATCATGGGGCACAGGGACTATGGTAAGCAAGTGCTGTTGACTGTTCACCATACGCCGTCCCTTTTTAGTCCATTTGTCTTTTTCTTCCTTGCTGGCTTTTAACTGTAAAGTCATTAGCAAATCAAAGTCCAAGTTTTTTATCAAAGTCCAAGTGTAGTCAAAGTCCAAAATTATTGTTAAATTCTTCTTTTCTTCTTTCTTCCACGGCTTGAGGGCCGCTGCTTTTGCTGTGTGGCCTGTGATGGCGTTGCCTCTTGTTTCTCCGGTGTGGGAATTGGTGTGAGCTTTCCACCTTGTCAGGTAGAAGTAGGGTCTCCATGAGACTGCACCGCTGCAACATTCTTAATTGGTTGTCCTGCTGTGGTAAAAAACTGTCTGGCCTTCCATGTTGGGCCGTAATCATGAGCTATGCCAAATGCATACCGGGAGTCAGTGTAAATGTTTGCCGTCTTACCTTCCTCCACTCTACACGCCTCCGTGAGTGCTTTTAGATCCGCTTCTTGTACTGCGACATGCGGAGGCATTCTGCTTTTTAGGACATCTTGTTGTGTAACCACTGTATATCCAGTGTGGAGTCGTCAATCACCATGGGTACCATCTATAAAAAACAACTCAAAATATGCATTATTAACAAGGGCTTTCAGTAACTTTTTAAAACTTACATTTTCTTGTTGCATCACTGCTAGACAATCAGGCTGGTATTCTATTTCAAATAGATCAGAATCTTGTTGCAAAAAATTAAAAATTTAAAAATGGCTTGCAAAAAATTTAAAAATGGCTGAATTTGCAATACCTAAAATGGCTGACTTACAATACCTAGATCACCTATGCCTTCTCCTCCCCCCCTTTGAAACAGGGTACTCAATTGGAACAAGAGTACCCGGTTTAAGTTATTATAACATTGTAAAAAGATTTGATGGATGCAGATAAGGCCTGTAAGATGTTAGCACCCATACCAGAAACATGAGTTACATCGGGGAAGACATAATCTACAAACACCTATTAATATTGGAAATGTGATATCCCTTTAAGCAAATTCATTATTAGTCTGTTCCTGCCTGCAGTCTTATCAAAATTTCAGACAGGAGAAAAAAAACAAAACAAAAATTTTTACTAGCTGCTCAAGCTCTTCACCCCCTCCCTTGGACAAGAAGGATGAAACATTACTACGTACTATTACATCATCTAGCTCCACCCCTTCGATATTGGCACATTGCGTCCGTCTTCTCAACTCCATTTCAGCTTAACCGTCCACACGTCCACATCTCAACCAAGCAAAGTCCAATGCATGGGGAGGACCTCCATCCCTAGTCAATATCCACATCACACATTCCACCACAGCTTGAACACGGGTCACTAACTCTCATCCATCCATGCGCTCAAGTCTGCTCCGTCACCCCCCCTTTGAAGGTGTACCAGTCCATACAGATGCACGGACAAAAAAAGTTTGACAAACATACATACATCAGTTGAAAAACACCCAGGTGAGTGCTATAATTTTACAAAGTACATTATTCTATTGAGATGAGATTGTGAATGAGCGCTATTTATGACAAATTATGTGAAAAAGTTTGCTGAGTGACTGAAATATTCTATATTTCTTATCTACTGAAGCTATTATATGCTGTATTAAACACTAAAGTATTTAGTTTCTGTGACCCTGAATTTGGAGTGAATCTGAAAGCCCCCACCCTTTTTTAAAACAAACCGTTATCTCTCCACGAATATGAAACACAAACTGAATTGTTGTTTTAGCTTAAACTATTGCCTGCATTTTGAAATCATAATTAACACATATGCTGGGACCTTGCAACATTCATTTTCAACCCCTGTATAAGTAAGAATATACATTAGAAATTACTATGTTTCCCTGCCTACTAAGACAGTATAACTAATTAAATTCATTTCAATTCATTGTAAGCAAGCAAAGATATTAACCAAGGTTGTTATTGAATTTTCTCTCTCGCTGTTATCTTCCGACCTTGGAAGGCTACACAGAGACTGAACACAAGTTCGCAGCTATATGTCAACAACCTCTTCTCCCCTAAAAGCAAGCTGTTAACTATTTGCACTATTTGCACATACAGTATATATATATACACATATATATCCACCTAGTATGGATTATACATATTATCTATTATCTATCTTGTATTATACACATTTCCATCTCTCTTTACCAACAAATCACGTGCATTGTAACTTACTTATCGACTTGCCTGCTTCTCATACTTCTCTCCCCTACCTAACTGCCAATATAACCTTTAATAGACACTCTCCTGACGCCCTCTTGATCACTTACTGTACTTTTCAACATTTCACTTACGGATACTTTCTTAAACAAATAATGTGTACATACCTAACTTACTCTGACTATCTCTCTGCTTCTAGCAAACCTTGATCTTCCAAGGCACCTCTGGGTCCTAAAGACCTCCCTCCCAGACACCATTTTGTAATCTGCCGTGCGGGTCGGTGTCACACATTTTCATTAGAGTTTTCTTACATTCTACAAATTCATCCACACGGCGGCAGCCCTTGAGGGGCTCTATCTTCTTTAATAAGATCTTACGCATATTACAACAACAAAAATAACACGCTCCATAGAGTGAATCCTTCTGACCCGAATTGTCAGCCCCTTATATATGGCAATACAACCGAAGGCATCTTCTTCTTATGGAACCAGTCCCAAAGAGTACATCCCTCTCCTCAGCTAAACCATCAACAACTAAACTAAACTAAAACGGAGGGTTCCTTCGTCAATGGGACCTATCTCACAGAGTGCTTCCCTCTCCTCTAAACCATTAACGACTAAATAAACTCAAACGGAGGGTTCCTTTGTCTGTGAGACCAAATGAAAAGTAAGAGGAAAAAAAATTCTGCAGATACAACAAACAATCTCCACTATCGCTAAAACGCTACGGACTTCAACAACAAATAGACTACAGACTAATTTCTGGGTGAGCCATTGGTGCGCATATCACGGTCAGTGGTCCATGACGGCAAACCCGGAGCCCACACGAGTTACCGTGTAGAACTCTTAACCCAACCCGTCCGGTCACAAACCACAGATAGTCAGTCCTGCTGCAAGACTCGCAGTGTAAAACACAACATAAATATATGTTTGTCTTACCTGGAGTTCTTGTGAGTTGATCAGGCTCGGTTTGCAGCAGGACGGTTTCTCAGTAGCGTGGATCCGGGTGAATTGCGCTGTAAGCTCCGGTTTTACCGCCCCAGTTGGTTGCGCCATTTATGAGGGTTAAAATTCTAAGTACAGCACCAATCGGCCCCACCCCACTTGCCCCGTTGCCGGCCGTAAGAATAGACACCACACAGAGGTCTGGTATAGTTTCTCACACGGGACAAAAAAACTGCGCACTTTATTACAGATTACATGAGATCTTATACACTTTGTCCCCTCCCCACTACGGGGTGATGGGCTCATAACCATATATGGGCAGTCCGGATTTGCGGACTGATACAGTGAAAATCATATAACAGTCATTATCTTGATACTGGCGCCTCTGGCTTACGTACAGAAAATCACGTATTCAATTAACTCCAGTACAAAGAACCACCCACTCAATTCTAAGAAGTCCGGATTTCGGGCCTGAGACAGTGAAAATTATGTACATGGTTGAACATCTTGATATGGGCTTCTGGGAAAACAGCCAAGTACATGCGTCCTTGCGTCTGGTTCGGTATCTTCTCTGAATTTCTAGAACATCTTCTTGCAAAGCCTTGGGATATCTGATGTAAGGTGACATTTAAGTTTTTTCTCATTTGGAATTGAATAAAACTTGCATATAGGTATAAAAGCATAAAAAACACATATGGCAATATATATATATATACCCTCACAGTACTATCAATTGCGAGATGCAGCCAGGGCTCAGTTTGGAGGTCTGTCTATCCCACTATCCATGACACGGCTGGAGAGCCTGGCGCAGATGTGCAATCTTGTCAAACCGCTGTCGAGTTTTTATGCCCATACGGTGCAGTGCTTGGCCCCGCTAGGCGAAAGGGCCGTACAGAGATGGGAGGGAGATATCCCTGACCTGACCTCAGGGGAGGATGAGGATATACTGGGTGGCTCTGGTCCCCCCCTGGTTAGCGCTAGAGACAAGCTCATCCAAGTTAAATTTCTGCACCGCATATATTATACCCCCTCCAGGTTGTGCACCATGGGCCTGCTCCCTACTGCAACGTGCCCACGATGTTTGGTGGCGGATGGGACGGTCATGCATGTGTTCTGGGAGTGCGCGGTCCTACAGGAATACTGGAGAGACGTGCTTGTCTTCATGGAAACACATCTAGGGGCACCGAGGATCATGCATCCTGGAACATGCCTCTTTGGGCTAGTGGGAGACCTGCCGGTGGCGGCAGCAACACGTACATTATACAAGTTGCTACTCTTCTATGCAAAAAAAGTGATCCTACTTAATTGGAAACACCCTGGGAGGCCGACTAGGAGCGCATGGATCCGGGTCATTAATGCTGAAATCCCAATGTACAAATTGACATACATGGCCAGGGGGTGCCCTGAAAAATTCGACAAGATTTGGGATAGCTGGGTGAGTTGCCCCGCGACCGCGTCGGGAGAGCCAAGCCGGGCGGTAGGGGGGGAGTGAGGGTGAGAGAAGGATAAAAAAAAGAGAGACACCTGCTAAATCTGCTTTCTAAGATAAAACCCTATGCTCAGAAAACTAATTTCTTCTCCTCTATTCCCACAGTTGTTCTTAAGAGAGTCGCGCCAAGGGGTTGCGGGGGGGGGCTAAGTTTAAGTTTTTTTTTTTTTTTTTTTTTTTTTTCCTGATTGATCACAGCTGATCTATTCAAGGTTAAACTACTGTTTAGCAATCACTGATAAAGTTAAGAGTTTAAAGGGGGGGGGGGGGCGAAAGAAATAAAAGTACTAGCCAGGTATAGCATGCCAAGAAGAAATATGTATATGTAAGCAGGCAAAGGTTATCTCTACCCTGTTTTTCATGCAATGTACTATCTGCTGAATCTGACACCTGCGGTGACAGCTATCCGTGTTTACGTGTTTACATGCTTGTTAATTCTGGCTAAATAAAATTCCTTTAAAAAAAAAAAGGTATCATATGTACCAGATTACTGGGTTTCTCTCACTGAGAACGATCACACTTCACTCTCCCATAGAGATGAATGGGAGAGCGTGCAGAGTGAACTGAAAAGAGTTGTGCTGCTACCACGAACGTTTGGGACAGCACAGTGTAGGAACAGGGCACCCAGTGAGTATGAAACGCCTCTTCCCAGAGATCCCGTTCCCTGACCTCTTAACCCCATAATGTAATTTATGGGGCTCAAAAAATACAAGCTTCACTTAAGTAACTTAAATATGGCGCTCATAACTTAAGGAGATGCGCCCTCTAATCTAGTGACTTAACCTAGTACAAGTAAATCACTTCTATATTAATAGTATATCTGATATACAATGGTAGCAACTATCATGTCTCATTTGCTTCTATACAGCACCAATGTATGCACTCTTTGTATAGAAGAAAAAATATCAAATACCTAGAAGTTGTTGTTGTTTTACCACAAAACTTGGCATGCAGCTACATCTCAGGCAGATATACAAATTAGTAGAATTGTGGTGGGATTTAGATGAACAGTCTTGCCACTTGGGGCCCTAAATGTGGTTCCACCCTTGGCCTATAAAAATATTCAGAGGCTCCTTGTGTGTAGTGATCTCTTTTTCCCCTTGTGTAGAGCTTGTTGACCGCTAGACGCCTCAACAATGGAATCAAAGAGATTTTGCCCCGTTAACAGTTTGAGAGGAGCATTATTGGAATGTGAGAAACTGGATGGTTTAATGGATAAATAGCCTGCCTCGTGGGCTGTACTGGCCAGACTGTTAGTAGTGTTGGCTCAATGGATGCATGAGGACATGCACATAAGGGGACCTGGCTCAGGCCACCCTTGCCAGATCACCAGTAGAGGGGATCATCTGATTGACCAACAAGCACCTTCAACTGTTTTGTTGTCCGCCATTGTTCAGTCCCCTGTGTCTGTTGGAACTATTTCAAGGAGCTTAGCTGAAAGAAGAAAGAAAAGAATAATCTATCATCTAAAAAGAGGGAAGAATTACAGAAATTATCAGAGGGTACAAACCTGTCAAGGGGAGAAATCTAGTTGTGTTGGATGCTGGTTTGTATTCAAAACTGACTCTGGATACATTGGAAGATGCTGCAACTTATAGAAGATTGGATCACAATCCTATGCAGGACTGCGTTCAAAAATTAACTAAGTTGACAAAGGAGGGGGTTGTAATGGGAGTTCTCATAAATATATTTATGTCCTGACAACCCCACCATGGCCATTTTTCACGGTCTTCCTAAGGTGCATAAGGGTGTCTTCCCTCCCCTCCTTTGTCAAATTGTTGCATTTCGCCCTATGAATGCCTCAGTGTGGGTGGATCGATTCCACCTGGTTCTCTGGTAGATGGCAAAACTTACTCAATTAATGCACAATGCTGTGTGGAAATCAGAATATAAATGGCTTCTTTGTGACGTGAAAAGTCCCTATTCCAGCATACCGCACCCTGTGGCCATGGAAGCAGTCAAATTTTATCTCGACAAATGGTCATTATGATTCAAATCTTAAAGAATTTATTTTGAGTAGTGTTTTTTTTGTTTTGTTTTGTTTTTTGAATTTTTTTTTTTTTCTGATCAGAATCCATTTCGTGGCCACATGGTTCGGTACAATAGATATATTGATGATGTTATCATAATATGGAGAGATATCGAACACATTTCAGTTAAAACCACATTAGAATCTTTTGAGGAGTACATCAATAAAAATGAGTCCAGTTTAAGCTTTCCAGTCACCACAGATAAAATAACTGTACCTTTTTGGGATTTAATATTAAAAGGTAACATTTTTACTAGAGATGAGCGAGCGTACTCGGATAAGCACTACTCGCTCGAGTAATTTGCTTTATCCGAGTATCGCTGTGCTCGTCCCTGAAGATTCGGGTGCCGCTGCGGCTGACAGGTGAGTCGCAGGGGAGAGCGGGCGGGAGAGAAGGAGAGAAAGATCTCCCCTCCATTCCTCCCCGCTCTCCCCTGCAGCTCCCCGCTCCGTGCCGGCACCCGAATCTTTAGCCCCGAGCACAGCGATACTCGGATAAAGCACATTACTCGAGCGAGTAGTGCTTATCCGAGTACGCTCGCTCATCTCTAATTTTTACACATAAGATTTAAGACGAGTATTTACAGAAAACCTCATTCTGGTAACATGATATTGCATGCATCGAGAGCCCATCATAAGCATTATCGAAGCAATACCAGTTGGAGAAGTGACTAGCGCTAAAAGATTATGCTCGGATGCCCATGACTATATATTACACAGAGACCAAATTTGCGGCATGGTCCACACGAGGATACAATAGAAGCACGCTAAAGAGCTGCTGAGAAAGTAGATAGAATAGGAGCGATTTATTGGAAGATGCTTCTTATAAAATACATACAAAATTAGTCAAATACATTGACATTTTCTACAGCGTATAGTAGGGATTTTTTTGCCATTAGGGAGATCTTTAAGAATAATTCTCTTATCTTACAACAGGACAACATAGATGAATTATTAAAGGATGGAATTATATGTGTTGCTAGAAAAAATAAAAATGTAGCTAACATAGTATCACCCAGCTTGTTTAAATCCCTAATACTTAAACATTCACACTGGTTGGGACATAAGGGGTCATTCTGCTGCGGCAAACCACAACGTGGAACATGTGACAAGACAAAAAACATATAGTTTCAGCAATAGCCAAAGAACACAACATTTTTCTATCAGCAATTCTATAAACTGTGAGAGCATAAATGTAATTTACATCATAGAGTGTATTCATGTAGTATGAAGCACATTGGCTGCACTAGTCGGAAACTTAAAGGGGTTGTCCCGCGGCAGCAAGTGGGGTTATACACTTCTGTATGGCCATATTAATGCACTTTGTAATGTACATCGTGCATTAAATATGAGCCATACAGAAGTAATTCACTTACCTGCTCCGTTGCTGGCGTCCCCATCTCCATGGCGCCGACTAACGCTGTCTTCTTGCTTTTTTAGACGCGCTTGCGCTGTGCGGTCTTCTCCCCTTCTGCTCGGTTCGGCACGAGCGGCGTTCTGGCTCCGCCCCCTTCTACGCATCATCGCGTAGCTCCGCCCGTCACGTGTGCCGATTCCAGCCAATCAGGAGGCTGGAATCGGCAATGGACCGCACAGAGCCCACGGTGCACCATGGGAAAGGACCCGCAGTGCATCGTGGGTGAAGATCCCGGCGGCCATCTTGGTGAAGGAAGAAGAAGGAAGAAGGAAGACGTCGCAGAGTGGGGATTCGGGTAAGTAATATGTTTGTTTGGTTTTTTTTTTAACACATCCCTTGGGGTTGTCTCGCGCCGAACAGGGGGCCTATGGGGAAAAAAAAAAAACCCGTTTCGGCACGAGACAACCCCTTTAAAATACGAGGATCAGAACATCTACACTATATTAACAATGGAGAAAAGGGAAGCTCTGGTGCAGCTAAACATTTCAAAGAATGATACAATAAAAACATTGAAACATTTATGTTCTATGGTATAGAGATTGTGAAAAAAGTTTAAGGTGGACCAGAAACAATTGTTTGAGAGAAGCTTTTGGATGTTAAAACTGGAAACTAGATAGCCTAAATGGGTTGAATTTCCGATCTGACCTTCTTTGCATATATTAGAGCATGTTTTTTGTTTTGTTTTCTTCTTGCTGCATAAGTGTGTATATATGTAGGTTTAATTGATTTATTCAATCTAAAACCTGTGAAAGTATATCTGTAGATGAGGAGGTCTATCATTGGGGTTACGCGATCTCCATTAATAATGTAAGAGTTAATGTCAGCTGTCATGCATTGTTTTTAATTGGATTTTAACTTTGTCTGGATATAAAAGGAAGTGACGTATTAGGTGATCAGGATTCGCTTCAGAATCGAAACGCGTCCTCTGTTTTGTACCTGACTTTTATTATGTGACACTACTATAATAAAGGCTTGAAGATTCTTTCACTAAAGAACAGCGATCTTTTTTCAAATGTTGGATCTTAGCTGAAGGGCATTTGTTCTCCCTGCGCCCATCACATGTACTGTCTTTGACATCCACCCACCATCGCTTCCATTCTCAGTGGTGTCATGAATAGCAAAACTGGACGCTACGGAGTGGAACCAAGTTGCCTTTTATAACAAATCCAGGTTTAGTTTGGGCACTGATGACAAACGTGTTTGTGGCTGGAGAACAAGGGGTGAGGGCTTCAATCCTGCTGTGGAGCGGCATACTGCAAGCAGCTAGAATGAGAAGGGATCATTTTTTATTTCCTTTTTTTTCCGGCTTTTAATATGTGGTGGGGCAGTTATATCAATAATTTCACAGCATTTTTGCTTTTAATTCACCTACAAATAAAATTAGCTTTTTCACATTCTTCGTATCTTTGTTGGGCCTTTCCAGGACTCCAATATTAATGAGCTATCTTTAGACTAGGTCATCAATATCTGATCATTGGGAATCTGGTGCTTGGAACCTCCACAAATCTCCTCTTTGAAGAATCTGCAATGCTTACAAGAGCGCCACTGTGCCTGGTATCGCGACTTAATCTCATTCACTTGAATGAACATGCTCTCAGGCTATGTGATGAATGAACATGATGTCTCTGGCCTAAGAAGAGGCCATGGCACTTACTGCAAATAGCTGACCGTCAGGGATTCCTAGGTGCAGACATCCACCGATTAAGATATTGATGACTTGTCCTAAGAAGAGGTCTCCAGCATTGGAGGCTCGGAAAACCCTTCTGATTTCGCTTATCTGAGCTACAGATGCCAGAAGCATGCTGAATGGGACAGTTGCCTCAACCAACACACATCCCTTTTTCTAACGAATAGTAGCTGTGTATAGGACTCTTAGGCCATTGTGTCTACAAGCTGTGCCTACAGATCGCTGCCTGGATCTCTGTGCTCAGTCTTGCATCGAACAGAACTTTATTTCTCAATTTAAGTTGAAGTTTTCGGTTGAAGTTATATGAAAGATCTTTCGTCAACTAATGATCTTTCAAAAGAACTTTCCCAGATAATTCGTTAATTGCCCGCTGTCTTTAAAAATGTGCGGTCAAATAAAACGACTTTAATTCCTTAATGACATGGCCTATTTTGGCGTTGAGGACCAAGCGATTTATTTTTTTTTTGGTATTTTTCCATTTCCATTTTTCAAAAGCCATAACTTTTTTATTTTTCCGTCGACATAGCCGTATAAGGGCTTGTTTTTTGCGTGGCGAACTGTAGTTTTTATTGGTGCCACTTTTGGGTACATAGACTATATTGTAAAAGTTTTATTATTTTTTTTTTTATGATAACAGGGAGAGAAAACGCATCAATTCTGCCATAGATTTTTTTTCTTTTTTTTCTACAGCGTTAATCATGTAGCATAAATGACACAATACATTTTTTCTGCGGGTCGGTACAGTAACAACGATACCAAAATTGTTATATTTTTTTTAGGTTTTTACACTTTTTTACAATAAAACCCCTTTTTTTTGGAAATCTTTTTTTTTTTCTCTATAGCTGCATTCAAAGTCCTGTAACTTTTTAATTTTTTTATGTACAGAGCTCTATGAGGGCTTATTTTTGCGAGACAAGCTGTAGTTTTTATTGGTACCATTTTGGGGAATGTACGGCTTTTTTGATCACTTTTATTGCATTTTTTGGAAGGCAAAATGCTAAAAATTAGCATTTTGCCTCTGTTTTTTAGCGTTTTTTTTAACGTTTTTTGCCGTACAAAATAAAAAAACGTGTTCAACTTTTTGTACACGTAGCTACGGACGCGTCAATACCCAATATGTGGGGTTTTATTTTTTCTTAACCTTTTTTTTTATGCCATTATAAAAAGCAGAAAAAAAGGGTTTTTTTTCCCTTTTTTTTTTTTTACATTTTTTTTACTTTTTTTTTTACACTATTTGAGCCCCTCTGAGGGACTTGCAGCACTGTACCTATGATCGCTGTGATAAGGCATGCATGCCTTATCGCTTATACAACAATCATAGGCATTGGCAATACAGGACGCCAGTGTCTGGCGTCCTGTTGCCATGGCGATAGGCCGGGCTCTCGCGATAACATCGCGAGAGCCGGCCGGAGACACAGAGGGAGCGCGCTCCCTCTGTGAACTCTTTCCTTGCCGCAATCTACTTAGATCGCGGCAGGGAAGGGGTTAACAGCGGGGGGCGCATCTCCGATGCCCCCCCACTGTTGACTGACCTCGCGCTATCCCGATGACGTACCGGTACGTCATATTGCGGGAAGTACCAGGCTCCTATGACGTACCGGTACGTCAAGGAGCGGGAAGGGGTTAACAGCCACTATGAACTAAAATGTGTATGACACAGCCTTCAAGATATACATTCACCAGACAGTTGTTTCTTCAATGGTTATTCAACCATCAGTCTACTATTGTCTAACTAGATTGACCCGATGTTCGCCAGGCAAACATAAAATGTTTCAAAAGTGGTGGTTGTGAAATCTGCCTGGTTAGGTGATTATTTAGAGTGTCACTTAGTATTTGGAGCAGATATATAATATAAAAAAGCCTACAGGTCTCTCTCTGTTTTTCTCTCTGGTTGTCTCTCTGTCTCTTTCATTGTCTGTCTTGGTATCGCTCTGTCTCGCTTTCTCTATCGCTCTTTCTGTCTCTATTGCTCTATCGCTTTCTCTGGGTCTCCCTATTGCTCTCGTTCTGTCTGTTTCTCTCTCTCTACGCTCTCTGTATCGTGCTCTCTATCTCTGTCTTTCTAGCGCTGTCTCTCTCTGTCTCTCTCTATTGCTCTTGGTTAAGCAGTGTATGGTAATTCACAGAACTTAGCCCCACCCCCATCCCGCCTCCTCTCATTGAAAATAGTGCAGAGGGTCAGAGAGGGGGCAGGAGCTCAGAGCACGGCTCCTGGCTCTTCCAGCCTCCTCCCCCTGCAGAGAGAGACGCCGTATATCGGCCGGCGTGAATACCCGGCCGATATACGGTCGTCTGAAATAGCCCTTATTCTGTAATTTTTTTATACTTTATTTTTCTAGCTTTTTTGTTTTTTTTAAAGCCATGTCCGCAGACATGGACAAAAAAAGACATTTTCTTACCTGTTCAGATTCAGCACGGGCATCCTCCATACCAGCCGGGTCTTCTTTCTTTAGCACGGCGGATGTATCCGGGCGTGTCAGCTGACTGGCCGAACACATGCACAGTGCAATTTTTATTGATTTTGTTAAATCTCCTGCTTTCCCCGCAGCACGTCCGCAGCGACAGCTGGGGCTGTACCGCAGATCGGACAGTCTCCATTGACTTCATTGGAAGCCGTCCCTGTGGGATCCGCAGAAAAATAGAACATGCCGCAATTTCTTCTCGCGCTGGGAAAAAAAATCACATCCGTATGCTTTTAACTGTTTTGCGGACGCTAATGCATCCCTATGGGCGGCTTGATTTGCGTATCTCCCGCACGGGTTCTGCAAATCAAACCTGCCCATGGACATTGGGCCTAAATCATAAAGCTTTAGATTAAATATAGTACATTTATTATAAGCAAGATTCTTGTTTAAACTCCAGTTCACAACCTTCCTATGTTAATTTATCAAGACCAAACTCTTAAGTAACCGAACCTTCCTTCTATCAGGTAGCAGTTGTCGGTGACACGTATTGATAATCACTATGTTAACAGCAACATGTCCAATCACAATTTGTTTGTTATTAACAGTCTGGTTGTCGGCCAAGTATATATAAAACAATTGTATAAGAAAACAAACAGCCTTAGCAACACATCGCATGCAAATAACACAACAGCTGAACACGGCTCATCACCCTCAAGGGCAGAGGAAACACTTCTACTTGTGGTTAATACTTCAAGATTTCACTACTTTTACTTGGCCATTTCATATCTGTTGTGGATTCCCCACTGGGTGGAGACATGGAGCTACACAATACTCCGGGCCAAAGAAGAATGGCAATAGAAGTGAAAAGTAGATTTTCCGGAGTATTTTAAGGTAAATGTTTTAATTTTGCGTTTTCAATAACAAACAAATTGTGAATAATCATGTCATGCTTGCCCTGTAATAGGGAACTGATTAACATGTGGGTTTGAATATGAATATTAGCTTGAGAACCTTTTCATTTAGACTTCCTTTACACAGTTTTTGCAGTATTCCTATTTAGGCTTATTTTAAAAAAATCTATATATGAATTTCACGTTTTTGTTTTTTTAACAGGCATATTTTTGGGTGGAGTTTTTATGCGTAGACAATTTTAATATACAGCTTTCAAATTCTATAGAGAAATCTGCAGGAAAACATTTTAAAAAATGACATCCAGTACAAACTAGATTTTGCAAATAAACACTGGTCCAAAAACCACCAAAAGTGAGGGGGAAAAACAGCACTGTTGGTAATGGGTGTAATATTTCTCTTTTTTTTCTTACAACTGGCACCTGTCTGCAATGGGGGGGGGGGGGGGGGGGGGGGGGTGCCATAACAAGTGTAGTGTTTTTTTCCCTTTGGTGCAGATATTGACTATCCGCAGCTGATTTCAGAAGATACAGCTCACTTCTGAAGTCTTTTCGCTGTCAGTGCATCCTGGCGGCCTGTAATTAGTGAGCGCCACTGATCAGATGACGGCACTTCCACATCAGCTGAACAGCAGTATGGCTGCACACAGGGTTGTGTTCTCAACCACCGTTTTGCTATTTATTCAGATGTTTCCATACATTTGGACGACTTTGTGTATATATACACTCATTGTCAAAGAAAACTCAAGCATCTGCAAGGAGTTTTCAGAATCAAATGTACCTTTCTCTGTGTGATTGTAACTTTGATATAAGTAAGTGATTACAATATCAGATCAAAGATCATTTATTGCTTTCCTATGTTTCTCTCATGTCCAATGCATAGACCAAAGGCACTGACGGGAGTTTGTTGCCATTATACAATAGCACCACTTTTAAGCTGGTTGTACTGGATTCAATTAATAGCCACCAGTCCTGTGGGTTATGCTGAATACTCCGCTCCATCATAAAACCATTCACCTGTAGACACACACACGCATTGAATTCTGCACTTCAAAATATTCAGATAAATGGCTACTTCTTAATCTAAAAGTTGAAATCTTTGTCCCTTCAGCTAGAAGGTTCCATTGCTTTAATCTAGAACCCAATAGTTTAGCTCCTTGTTTAGAAAGTTGTAAATTACAGACCAAATTGTTTAGTTCCTTCTGTTCTACGAGGTGAGACAATCTGTCATGAGATTCAGGGCTGTACTCTTCTACAGGTCGGCATCTTCTGATTCACTTTCCTCTGATAGGTCTGATGCAGCCGTTTCCAAGTTACAGACAGGAATAGGCAAGCCTTCCCCATGAGGCACAGGTCTATGCACTGAAGACACGTCTGCATATTTTATTTTATGTCTGGTTTTACTGGAATGTAACCAAACTATTGGAACAGCGAACGGCATGACTTGGTGCTTTCCCTTCATCCATTTGTTAGAGTTGTTGTGCAAGTTATGCAGCAATATGAGATGCAAAGTTTTTTATCCTGATCCCTGATGTCACAATCAAACAGTTTATAAGCCTTCTTAACTAAATCAGTGATTGGCTTTCTTTGCATTTTTGGAGTGAAATTTACCAGTTGCCATAGTACTAACTATAACTGATATGTCAGAATGTTTCACTAGCTCACACATGAAACAGATAAAAATGCCAAAATGCTGAGTTAACAATGAAGAGAAGTGCTTCATGCAGGTTACCTCACTAAACATCAGTGCCTCTATAGGCTAGCCCCAATACCCTTACCGCACAACTACATTGTTCTGCCATCTAGGGACCATTTTTAGAACTTTATCCACTGTGTATTATTGTAAGGTCACTACTTATGTCTGCCGCCCTCATGCGGTTTCAAGCTGCCGCAAGCATCATTCTGCTATTCCTGTGTATATGGATTCTCTGTTTTCGTCCAATACTGAGAGGGTTAACCAGTTCTCTGGCTCTCAGCTCACCTGTGGGGTTATTTAGGCATTACACCTCTTTCTAAGCTGATCTGTGGCACTTCCCCTTTGCCTCAGAATTGCTGTGTCTTAGATTCTGACACTCTGCTTTCTTTAGTCACTCTGCTCTGTCTCATCTGTGTCTTGTCAGTCTCCTTCAGCCTCCCTGTGTTGGGTCTGTTTCAGGCCTTCTGATCTGTCTGTATGTTTATTTTCTGTCAGTTCCCATTCCTGTTTATGGTTTGCCCTTGCTCTGTCCTGCATCTGTGTGCTCCTCTGTCTGCTGCCAGTTCCTACGTTTGCTACCCCATCAGAGATGGTCAGACCCGAGGTTCCAGCACAGGGCTGCCCTTATTGGGGTGATCGCTTTGCTGGTAGGTAGGGGTCCTTCCATTGCCTCTGCAGCCAATGGTCAGTCTCCCTTTTCCTGGCAACAGTCCCCCTATCTGAAGAATCAGGTGCCAACCACACCAGGACCTTTCTCAGTTTGGTTGGTTGGTTCAGTGGATCTACATTCTGTAAATCCGTAACAATTACATGAAAATAAAGAGTTTCGCATAGTCACTGATTTAATTTTATATACACAATTCAGCAGAAAAGGAGAGCACAAACACAAAAACCTTTTTAAAAAAATTTTAAAAAAATCTAAATTACATAAAAACCTTACATGATACATCATTTCTAAAGGGAAATTCAGATTCTACACCCAAAAATCAATATGAATTGATGTATTATACAGCAGATGCAAAACAGGTGTTGACTAGTGTCATTTATTTTGGCCTTAACAAAAATAAATCTACCTTCCGGCTCCACCCGGGTCGGTTCTGGCTCCCATCTAAAAGACCCTTGAATCAATAGGGGTACCCCCACGAGACTATGATGTATGGCAAGCATGACATGACCATTGCACCCATGGTTTAACAAATAATTGGTGGTTTCAGAGGTAAGGGGAATCTCTTGTAGACATACAGTGTGTGGTTTTCGTGAACATAATAGGGAAATAATCATGGAACGTTTCCTAGCAGAACCCATAACCCTAACATTCTAAGACAAATGGTTTCTAGCCATCTATTAAAGTGTATATAAGTATTGAAAGGATTCAGGATGGCAGTGGAGTCATTATAAACTCCCAGTATTACAATGTAAAAGACAGAAGCAAGATGTGAAGTAATGTAATAGTTTAGCTGCAGAAAACAATCGGAACATTTCACTTAAACTACATGGTCTAATCCCAGAAATCACCATAGGATACATATAGAAACATCCGCAGGCAGCTGCAGAACGTACAGATGAATAAACCATATTAATAACGTACCTCGTGGCTAAGGAAGAACACAGAATACCGGTGTGGATTATAGTATTATAGTATATAGTATAGCAATAAAAATACAGGTAATCGTGCCATCAACTAGACTGACGTATAAACGGCCTCTCAATAACTTGTAAAAGATATATGAATTACAAGGACTGTTCGCGATCATCCAGGATGTAATCATACAGCAGAATTAAAGAAGTAGAACATGCTAGCAGGGTGTAGCAGATCACCCTAAGGCAACGCAGGACAAGGTCCCTAGCTGCATGGAGGTTGGCCCCTGATGGCGGATTGAAAGCAGCCCCCCCTCCAGCAAGCAAAACTGTAATGACTGAACTCACATGGGAATCAGATGAACGAGTCTGTTCAGATGTATTGCAAAAGAAAAGAGGTGGTGAGGCAGCACATAGAAATCCAAATCTTCTCAAACCATTTTCATGGTAAAAACCAGGTCTTTATTGCAGTCCAACATATAAACATTTCGACCAGTCAACTATGGTCTTTGTCATGGTCTTGACAAAGACCATAGTTGAATGGTCGAAACATCGCATGTTTATATGTTGGTCTGCAATAAAGGCCTGGTTTTTACCATGAAAATGGTTTGAGAAGATTTGGATTCCTATGTGCTGCCTCACCACCTCTTTTCTTGTATTATTGAAGAGCCCTGAGGTCCGGATTCTGGGTAGGCTTGCACAGCCGACATACTCCCGCAGGTATACCTGTATCTATATACAGTGCTGTTCAAATTGTGATTATCAGATGTATTGCAAAGTCATTCCACACATCGCCTGGTGGAAATCCATTTCTCTGCCTCAGGTGGGGTAACAAAGAACCTGACATGGTCACAATCATGCACACATAGATGGGCTGGATAGGCCATGAAATAGGATAGTTGCATCTCTCGTAGCTTGCACTTGAATCCAATGAAGAATGCCCTTTGTTTTTGCAGAAAAACCATGTGAGTAGCAGCATTAGGGGTACCCCGGAATGGGAGGCTACATTGGGACCTGGTGAGCTCTCTCAACAGTGAAAGTTCTAGAGAAAGGAGCCTCAGGAAACAGGTCATGTAGCCATTGTTCAACAAAGACCTCTAGTCTCTGTCTGGATTATGATGGTATCAACTCGGGGAGTTCAATGATTCAGAGATTGTTTCTCCTGGAGTGGTTCTCCAAATTATCCACTTTCTGCCTCGAAGTCTATGCTTTTTGGACTAGATCACACACCCTGGTGTAGTAAGATCATCCAGAGTTCAGACTTTGTCCTCCATGTGTGTAACATGGTCTCTCAGGTTTTGGAGATTCTGTTTCAGGAGACTGACGTCCACTTTAACCTCTACTTTGCTTGTGAGGGAAGCCATGGAGGACTGGATGGCAGAGAGGACCTGGTCAGACATTCGTCTCAGCGTTAGATCCAGTTCAGAGGTGCCAGGTGTAGGGTTCGAGGCTGAGGCCTCGCAGCTAGTAGAGGCACAGGGAGAAGCCAAGTGGTCAGAGGCATTCTGGAGTTCTTCTCCAGCAAATTCTTAAAGTCTATCAAAAGCGGAAGATTGCTGTGTGGGAGCCATAGGTCTTCAATCGATCCGGCCTTTGTGCCGTTTAAATTTGGATTTTGAAGACAGTTATGCAGGACCTACAAGAGGCCTGAGGACAAATAATGAAAGTGCAGGATGTGGCCACTCAAGGAACAGCAGCAACACGGTCAGGAAAAGATGTAAACACCAAATGCAAGAGAAACAGAAACACAGAGGACAAACCAGAACATAGGAGCCAGACAACAGAGAGGAACACTGAGGAAGCTTACGTGATCAGGAACACTAAAATATAGCCGACAACTCCCAGCCAGGAAGAGCTGGATTATATAGGGAAATGGACAAATCTGATTGGTTGACAAAGCTGTTAATCAACAGCCACTACCTCAGCTAATAGCTGCAGGACTAATGAACCTTAATTAGTAAGTACAAGAGATAACCCTAGCTAGTCAGGATAAAACCCACAATAGCAAAGGTGTGCTGACAGTGACCAAGGGGGTGAACAGGGGTCAGGGAGCAGTCCTGGACATCAATCAGCACAAAAGGATCCCAGAAGGGTACATGATAAAGTCATGATAACAATTTTGGGCAGTCTGGCACAGGAGCTCTCACACCATCCAGCTAGCCAAGCTCTCTTATGTTGCAATTATTAGTTATTGTTAACACTGTTGGATAAAACTATTTATTCGGATTGTTGTTACTTTTTAGTGTACCTGGATTAAACAGTTTTCGGTGAATGAATAAGCAATGTCTACACAAACAAGAATAAATGGGTTTACAGCCTGGATGAATGTTCGACTGTTTGAAGTTAATGGCCAAGTCAATAATGTCTTACGTGAGTTGTTTCAAGGCAAAAACATGAAGCTTCTTCTCGAAAGTAAGTTTTATTTTCCTGATGAATTGGATGTTTGGTTGGAAATACATTTAACTCATATATGAATTATACAGTGTATTACACTTCACCCTGTATGAGCCAGAGACTATCAGTGGCATCCGCTACAATCGACCTCTGCAGCTCTAGGAGAAATGTCCCCTAGTGATAACAGTTGGTCACCGGTGGTTCCAAAGGCTGGACCTGCTGTGATCAGCTTTCCTTTAGAAAAGGAAGTGTCTTTTATGATAGGCTATCGATGTTTGTTTGATGGGTGTCTGACCGCATTATTTACAATGACACAGTGGCTTGTCCATTTAGGTAGCTGTGACATTAATCCCTTAGTGACCACCCATATGTGTTTTCACGTCCTGGGTGTCTGGACTTAAATCTACAGGGTTGTAAAAACACGATGGCCCTGTAGAGTAAAGCCCCGAGAGGTAGCCGATAGCAGGAAGCTGACATCAGGGGCTGCAATGAGCAGTCCCCGAGCATGCATTCGGCATTATCCAACAGATAACCGCGATTGCATAAAAGTTAAATAAAGCTAAAGTTTCTTCTCCCCTGACAGAATGGATCCGTGAGGGGAACTGAAACTGCTCACCTCCGGCCTCTGCAATGTCCACAGCGATTTGGTCCTGCAAGGACGTGACAGCGGCTTGTGCGCACGCGCGCCAAAGGCAAAATGTCGGGCGCATGTGCAAAAGGCTGGAGAGCCCGAGAAATTTAAAATCTCCATGCTCTTTCCCTGGTCCTTACAATTGAGCAATGGGGCCTAAAACACCTTCAAGCAAAATATCTGTTTTGAAAACTACCAGCTGCTCCTTTAGTTTTGGGCCCTGTTATGCATTCAGACATAAGATTAGGGCCATAATGGGTATGTTTCTGAACACAGGACAAACAGGAGTATCTCTTTTTGGGTGAAAACCCTTAAAGAAAACCTGTCTTTAAAACAACATATTTGCAAAAATATTAAATTTTATATTTTCTCCTCTAAATTGCATTAAGTCCTGAAAAAAAACTGTGGCGTCAAAATACCCATGACCTCCCTCAGTGAATACATTAAAATGTGTATTTTTTAAAATGGAGTCATTTGTGGGGGTATCTATCATTCTAACACCTATGAGCCTTTACAATCTTGGCTTGGTGTAGGAAAACAAAGTGTTCCTCAAAATTTTAAGAAACAATGTTAAATTTGTACGGCTCCTAAATGGTTAAAAAAACTAAAGTTTTTCAAATGTGCTTCCAGAATAAAGTAAACATATGGAAATATATCTTATCAAAAATTTGTACAGTATGTTTGCACATATTTGACATATTGCAGTTGAAAATGTGAAAAAATGGCAATTTTTTCAAAATGTTCCCAATTTTGACACTTTTAATAAATATACACAAATTGTATTGGTCTATTTTTACCCCAAAAGGAAGTACAATATGCAGCAGAAAAGCAATGTCAGAATCATTTGGATATGCAAAACCTTTACGGAGTTATTCTATGTTAAAGTGACACATGTCAGATTTCTAAAATTTGGCCTGGTCATTAAGGCACAAACAGGCTTGGTCACTAAAGCGTTAACTGCAGCTTCGTATCATTGAAGTGGATAGGACTGAACTGCAGCACCAGGCAAAGTCACACTCAAATGTACAGTGATGTGGTTCAGGAGCCCATTCATTGTACTGATTGATAATGCTCTTGAAGGTTGGACCCCCACCATTCACTTGTGGGCCATCCATGTTTAAATACAGGAAAATCCATTTAATATATACTGCAGAGAATCCTTTAATTAATGGAGAGAACTGCACACTGTCCCCAAACCCACAACTTTGTAGTTCCTTCCAATGAGCTAGCACTGCATTCTGATCAACGTCCCAGGAGAGCTCCTCATGTTTATCCAGCCACAGTACTGTGATCAATCATCTGCTTCTCCATGAGACATGAGAGCTGGCAGCATGTCTGCAGATCACTCATCCCCCTCTACATTATAAATACACTTTTACAATATAAAGTCTATTCAGCGCTGCTCTGAATTAAAGGGAATGTATCCCATATTTGTGTACTAAATAAAAACAGATAGTGACATTTTCCATTTTTTAAATGTTTTTACTTTTTTATTGTAGAGTTTTTAATGACATTTTCTGTACATGGCTATGGGGGATGCCATCTTGCAGCAGTTAAAGGGGTTGTCTGAGTTATAAAAAGGCAGCCTAAGGGGTCCTCCATGGTGTAAAATAACAAAACAGTTGGTGGCATCAGGTCTCCTTGCTGACATCATCTTTAGAGGCTGCAGTCATCCTAAACAGTCTACAAACAAGCTGCTGCAGCCAGTAACAGTGATCAGTGATTATAGCTGAGCAGTGACATTGGCTGCAGCAGCAGGTTTATGGGATATCACAGGCTGGCTGCAGCATGTAAACAACAACACAGCAAAGACTGGAGCCAGTGGCGGGAGACAAGCAGGGAGCACTGAGTATCAGCTGTTTTTTGTTTTTTTTTTACCATGGGGGACCCTTTAGGCTGCCCTTTCATAACTTATACAACCCCTTTCAAGAGCAGTTAGAGATGTACTTTATAGCAGAACTGATGGGCTATAGAGCCATGGATACAATTTACAGGGGCTGACCCATTGACTTCTATGGGAGCTTGTTCAAGGCATGTTCTGGGATCTGTGCAGAGGTCATTGTGCAAGCAGAGTGAATTAATAAGGTTCCTTTAATACTGAGAAATTCATCCTTTGAAGGAGCGAACAATGACTGAGTCATTTGTTTTCAAATGACATCCATTTACATGCGGAGATTATGGTTTATATTTTTTTTGTCATTTTTTCAGCACAGTCCAACCTTTGGTCTGTCAAGGAAGTCCGGAAATGCCTGTCAATCGTCTGCAAACCACTGAGCAATCACCTTTTACACAAAACTACTGGCAAACAATGGATGATGATTTTAATGCCTACATAAAATGAATGAGAAATGATAAGTGACGAAAATCATCATTCATTATTCAATTGTTGACCATGTTTACATTGAATGAATATTGTTTATTTTCGCACAATTCAACAATTACTTGAATGATGATCATTCTCTGTAAACGGGTTTGAAGCTGTTGTGAATGGATCAGCTGTTGTGAATGGATCAGCTGTTGTGAATGGATCCTATGTTATCAAACTACTAACGACGACCTGTCTGTCCATGCGTGGGTGAGTGGGTTTGTAAGGGACTTACATGCTCCGTCCCTGATCACATGACATCATCAAAGGGCCTTCATCCCCAGTGAGGGAGGTACATGCTCCTCCCCTGATCACATGATGGTGACATCATCACAGGTCCTGTACGTACATGGCTGCTGTCCGGCTAGGTGTTCGTTAGTATTCCAAAGCAACTGAGGCCGCAAGGGGTTTGTAGCCCACCTGTAATCTGCACTAGGATGCAAACCTTTGATGACATCACTGTCATGCGATAAGGGGCGGAGCATGTAACTCTCACTGGGGATGAAGGACCTTTGATGATGTTACCGTAATGTGATCAGGGGCGGAGCATGATGGTGATGTCATCAGAGGTCCTTCATCTCCAGTACTATTCTGCTTCTGATCACTGTTGCATGGGGTAAACAATGCTATGTAACGGTGCTGAGTGTGTGACCTGCATGTAGGACAGCTGTGTGATGCATTGTGCCACCAGGAGCACTGGTACTGTAATTTCCTAATAATGGCTAGTCTATATATTGGTGTCACCTTTCAGTGTAATCCTGCCTGTGATGATAATATAACTGCTGAAAAGTTTTCTCTCCTGAACATGAAGTGTCATGTATTATTGGGATTAGTGGTCAGTAAATATAGATCATGACATCAATAATTTAAAAAAAAAATCACCAAAAGTTCTATGTGAACTAACTTTTACCATGAAAACTCAGTTTAAGCAGTAGGTAATTTCCTGATCACACATTCCCATGAATCACTGATGTGAAATTGTCTTGCAGAGTTCTTACAAGAGGATGATGATAATAGCTGTCCTTGAAAAGAGACATATCGTCCCATACAGTAGTTATGAGAACATGATGAAAACCGTCTTCCTCTAAAATAGACCCGTGGTATAAGCCTTGGCTTGCTCATTCCTCTCCCCCTTCTCTCTTCCTTAGGCTACATGCACAACTTGTGTGAATATGACCTCTATTCTTGTGAATGGAGTCATACACATGAGCGATGTTTTCCTTCACAGCAATGCTGTGGGTTAAAAAATTGCTGCATGTCTTATTTTTTCGTATTTCTTGGAACGGATCACCCATTGCTTTCAATGGAACCTTAAAAACATCACATGGCACGCGCATACTGTACGATGAAATCAATGGGAAACACTTGCGATCCTCTATCGCGTGAAACACACGTGTGAGGGTCAGAATTTCACAGAAGCGATGCTAGGCATTTTTGCATGAAAAACGCCTCACATCTGCAGGTAAAATCCACATTGACAAGCGCAATATCAGTCCGAGTTTCTCTGCTGATATCGAGCTCACCCGTGTATATGTAGCCTTACAGAACATTTCTTAAGCAGTGCTCTTCATAACATTATGCCTCAGTGAGAAACTCTACTTTCGATCATAGTTGACCTGGCTTTTCAGTGAGTGAAGAGTATGGGAACAGTTATCAGTACTAATGGTTTGGGCTGAAGTTGGCAGCAAGAGATATTTTTCTTAAGATACATGATGAGTTTATTATATTTAGGCCAATGTACACGACCAGGTTACATTCTGCATGTGGGATCCGACCCGGTGCCTGGCCGGCGACCACTGCGTACCTGGCCGGATGCTTTGTCTACTGTACTGTGAATGGTCCGGCCAACGTGCCTGCACAGTACGGATGTGACCACGCCGTCACTAGGCGATGGCGCTGATCCCGCGGCCTTTCCGTAATAATGGTTGCGGAAGGGCCATGGGTTGGACGGCTTCATTGACTTCAATGCAAACCGTTCGCATGGAATCCGACTCAAAATAGAACATGTTACAATATTCCCCCCACGAGTGGAAAATCACAATTAATTTGCGCTTGTGGGAATGGAAATCCGCTTTTACATTGCATGCTATGGCAGGTATTTGCTGCGGAATCCAGCGGCGGACACCCGCTCCGCATTCCACAATGCGAATCCGGCCTTGTGCATTGGGCCTTACGTGGACTTTTGGTTTAAGGAAAAGATTGACAGCAATAGTTTTTTTGGATCACAATATAATGTACTCTTCCTTGCCCCAAGCAAAGTTTTCATTTCTGTATGTTTGTAGGTTTGGCAAGTCATCATCAAAGTAATGCAATGCTAGTTGTACATACAGTAGATCAAATTCAGAATTAGGAGAATGTATATTTATGCAATCAATGTTATTTTTTCTGTCTTTTTGACATCTGTTCTCATCTTTGAATGATTTACTCTCTGAATTAGCATTTCGAGAATACATACATACATATATAGATATATGTGTGTTTATATATATATATATATATACTGTATATATATATATATATATATATATATATATATATATATATATATATATATATATATATATATATATAATACCTTGGGCACTTAACAAAGAAAATGAAGCCTTATGCATTACTGGAGACACCTTAGAAATTGCAAAGTCCATTTTTTCCACTGTCACTTTACAAGGTCACCTCTGATCGCTGCCTCTTATTTAAAGGTTCACTCCTTACCAGTCAGCAATCATGAAATGTATGACATCTGACGTTCAAAGTTTGAACTTGCCCTTAGGGATCTACCGGTCAGTTCCTGGGACAACATGGCAGCATTCTGTAGGAGGGAATTGAAATTCCCTTCAGTATTCTGTAAATTAGCAGTCAGCACTACTTCTCAAATTAATTTCAAGACTCTGTGTTTGCAAATATTTCATGCCACCAATATTGAGAACCAGCCATAAATCTGTTGTCAAGCAGCTTTGCACTCTATGAAGTCCTGCTTTAAGAACACCGGTTCTTAGCTTCACTGTAATTCTCTGGAGACAAGGGAAAAGCTTGGAGACGTCTTGCACAGAGATGGAAAGAGAGATTTAAATTGTTGCTCATAGTAACAGTATCCAAGAGTCTTAAAGGATATATTGACTAAGGTCATAAACATCACAAGCATCATAAATTGTATGTATCGATAAAAGAAGGGGATGTGCTACATCAAATCTATAACCTGCAGGCAGCTGCTGACATATGGCCAGAATGATGGTTACATATAGCAGTAATTCCATATGACATAAATCACAGAGGAATGCTTCATAGTGTGCTGTATACAGTTATTAGTATATATTGCACAGTTTGGGGTGGATGTTTCTGTTTATTGTTTTGTCAGTATTTATATATACATTCTAACATGATACCATGCACTTTCTAAGGCTGCTCTCACATCTCCGTCGGGGTTCCATTTTTCTGCTCTGATCAGGGTGCAAGAGAGGGGACTCTCCTGGCAGAATAGGTCCATCTGATGACTGAACTAAACAGCGCCAAACGGCCATTAACTGTAATGGGGTCCATGTGATTTCCATCCAGCTGCCCGGTACGATAAATACAAATATTGAAAAAAAGCCTGTGCTGCGCATGACCGATGGTGCGCCTCCGCGTTCATCTGCAGCACAGTAAATGCAGGTACGCAAGGGTCGGTTGCCGGGCTCAAAGCCGGAATCGCTGCGGGCCTCGCGCATACGTAATCCACTCTGTCCGCAGCCAAAGGAAGATATTAGGCAGAAATATAGGGGTATTTTATGTTAATTATTTGCTGCAAGAGTGCATAATGTACCAGTGAAAGGTGCTAGTAAATGACAGGACTGAAGGCTTTTATGCAGTAGTGTAAGGACTATCAGAACTGCCAGCTACTGGTAGCATCCAGAGAACAATAGCATGCTGGCTTTGTTAGACATTTTTTGTGAATAGCCAGGCAGTTGGTGCAGTTAAAAACTTCCAGGACTTCACAACAACGTCACAAGAACAATTCTCTGGAATATCAATGCAGTGTTTGTCTACCCAGGACCTAACACACGGAGCGGACACGATCTCTTCACAGTTTTTAAACAGTTGTAAAACAAAAGTGCCATGAGCTTCACGCATTTTTCAATGCATTTTTTTTATTTAAAAAAATGCAAGACCTGTAGAGAACACTAAGAGAAAAATGCCAGAGAGACACGCCGTACTCCGAGATTGCTGTGATTTGAGAAAAAAGGACAAGCAAAAATGGTGCTGTAACAAGGCCTGCTGTAAATGGGATCTTGCTGATAACTTATCAGAATTAGCTTTGTCCTAAACCAACAAGCAGAGTCTAAAGAATTGGGAGTTCTGCACCCTTAGGGCCCATTTACACGGCCATAGGCTTCTTACGTGTGCCCGCCGATGTCGTAATAACGCCTGAATAGCAAAGGGCCCAGCGCGTATACACCGAGGCCGCAATTCCATGGGGCAGGGGGAGACATTCCCTCTTACCTTCCCCTTGCTGCCTCACCTCCTCCTTTTCCCCCCTACTGCTGTTTACAATGTGAGGGGGCAGAACTGGGGTGGAGCTAAGCTCCCGCTCCCTCCCTGCACCTTGTCTGCAGCCAGCAATGGGAGGGGTCTGCGCTTAGCTCTGCCCACATCCCACCCCTCCCATTGCAAACAGCGGCAAGGTGCAGAGAGGAGAAGAGAAGGGGGAGGGAGTTTAGCAGTCACGCTGCTAAACTCCCTCCCACCTTCCTTTTCCGGCAGCTACTATAGGTTCCTGTAAGAATCTACGCAGCTGCCTGCGGCAGCATGAAGGTGCCTGGTCGGGCGCTTATACGCCGCGGAAATACTGTAGCCAATGCATCAGAGGGGCAGCGTATATCAGCCAGGCGTGAAAACCTGACTAATATATGCCTGTGCGAATAAGCCCTTAGGCCACCTTCACACAAGGGTAGTAAGCACCATTGCACAAGCCTTAGCGCATGTTTTTTGCACATGTATCAGTGTATTTTACTGCACGTTTTCTGCGCACAGGGCATGTTTATTTGCGCATGACAAATAAACGCACCGATTAACGTGGCCAATTAGTTCCAGATGTGTTCTTTTTCCAGCACAATTATACAGTGCTTCACACATCTCCTTGCATATTGCTCGTGCATTTGTACATTCCCCATTGACTTCTGTGGGGATGTTTGGTGCGCAAAATCTCAGAAAGATCGAGCATGCTCTATTTTTTTTTTTGCATGGTGTAAAAGAGAATTCACAGGTTTCCTGCAGGTTTTGTGTGTATCTATGCATGGCCATTGATCTCCATGGGCTTCTATGGTGCATAATATGCACCAAGATAGGACATGCTGCATGTTTTTTCACGTGATCGCACATCATGTGAAAAATGTGCACAAGTGGATAAACCCATTGAAATCAATGGATTCTCTTTACTGTATATTGCCTGCGCAAAGCCTTGCACATGCAAATTCATCCTTGTGAAGGTCCTCTTAAATAAGCACACCAGGTTTTCTTTTAACCAGTGCATAACATTCACCCTCTTTGGATTACGGGTGCAGTTTATTTCTCTTTTTGTAAGTTCTTTGCTTTGTCTGACCGATGATTTGTACGATGCTAACAACTCCCAGGCTACTCGACTCTACAGTATGTGTAGATCAGAGATCAGTGTTGATCTTCATCCCTGACTTCTTGTTAATTACTGAGTGACATGTACCTTGTGCTAGTGCCTCCCCACAATGCATATCAGTAAGCTTGCTACTCCTAATCAATGCCTTGCTTCATTTATGCTAAGTAGAGCAACCTGATTCATCTGTGCTTTCCTCATCTGCAAGTGCTCCGTTCTATCAATTCCAAATGAAGATTACAGGAATATATACTGGCCACATAAAAACGCTATGCTGTTTAATTTTTTTGCTTTTTATTCTTAGAGTCATTTTCTATTGTGTGAGTGCCTAGTATAAAATCTAAGGGTGCAGTATTGTGCTACCGTGTTCCCCTGAAAACAAGCCCTACCCTGAAAAGATGCCCTACCCTGAAAAGAAGCCCTGGCTATGCTACATTAAAAAAAAAAAAAGCAATACAAAAGATCGCTTTGTAAACCCCGCCTACAGCAAGCGATGGCTCTGATTGGTTCTTCGAGCACTGCATTGATTGGTTCTCAAGCGCCGTAGCTCAGCCAAAATATATTCTCCCACAACATTTATGATGTTCTGCAGCATGATGCTGCTTCTCCGATGCCAACCTGGGAATAACAGGGAGTATGCTCGTAACTCTGCCTCTCTCTGCAGCAAAGCCCGTGGAGCATCATGGGAGTTGTAGGAGTGCAGCCCCATGTGCTACATCATAGGCATGTACAGAGGGCTTCTTCCTCTTTAGAGAACAAGGCCAAAAAGACTGTCAAGAAGTTGACTGAATGCCTGAATTGTTAGTATATGAAAAAGGTACTAAGTAATCTTGGGAAAGACTCCAAGAGAGGGAGATGAAATGTTGGCATTGAAGAGTGAATAAAAGACTCACTTTTTCTTTTCAAATATATTTTTATTGAATGAATATACCTGTTTATTATTATAATAAAAAACAAGATAAAAACGGCAATCATAGAAAAGAACATAAAACAGAAACACTGGAGAGAATGAAGCAGAGCTCCAAATAATAATAGCAGATAGTTCCTGTTACACAGACACCTATTCCAAGATTATATCATCGGATTAACTACCAGGATTGCCAGAAATGTGATTGCTAGTAGTAATTGGGTCCTCCGAGTTGTCATAAGAACACGGCCTCGAAAAACAATGATTGCTTAGTTCTGAAGAGAAAAAGAAAACCTATAACTGTCAACAAGGGAATAACAAGGTGGGGAAGCGGTGGGATGGAGGGTGAGGGATTATGTGCACAGCATAACTGAAAGTGATATTATCTGGAGTCAAGATTTGGGATTAGGCCTTTGACTGGAAATTCCAAGGGAACTGGGAGGTCAAAGTGAGATATTTAGAAGAGGTATAGACTCGTGGTTACCAGATCTGATGGAAATGATTCAGAGAATGAGCTGCCAGGGCTGTCGTCTCCTTGATAAAATGTAATTGGTCCACCTTAATCAACCATCTCTATGCAGACAGGCATTGTGAGGTCCTCCAAAGGGGAGGAGTATATAATTTGCCTCTGACCAAAAGAAAGGATAAAGGTTTATTGGTCCACTTCTTATAACTTTCCACCCACAGGTTAAGGAATATGGTTTGTATGGGTTGCAGCCTCTAATCTGGCAAATATCACTTGCAATTTTTACGACCTCGTTCCAGAATGGTCCAAGTGCAAAGATTCACTTTGTCTTATGTCATATATTTATGCTGCCTTTTTACCATGTTTTATTATGAAAGCGACCTGTGGTCCTGAAGCATACACCCTTAGGCTGCATTCCGACGAACGTATATCGGCTCGGTTTTCACGCCGAGCTGATATACGTTGTCCTCATCTGCAGGGGGGTAAGGATGGAAGAGCCAGGAGCAGGAACTGAGCTCCCGTCCCCTCTCTGCCTCCTCTCCACCCCTCTGCACTATTTGCAATGGGGAGAGGCGGGATGGGGCGGGGCTAATTCACAAAACTTAGCCCCGCCCCTGTCCTGCCTCCTTTCATTGCAAATAGTGCAGAGGAGCGGAGAGGAGGCAGAGAGGGGGCGGGAGCTCAGTTCCTGCTTCTGGCTCTTCCATCCTCCCCCCCCCCCTGCAGATGAGGACGATGTATATCGGCTTGGCGTGAAAACCGAGCCAATATACGTTTGTGGGAATGCAGCCTTGGGGCTGATTCCCACGGCCATATCCGTAAAACGCTGCATGGTTCAAGCGGCGTTTTACCGCCATAGGAGCCGACGGTGATCCGGCTATCTCTGCGTATGGTAGCAACAGCGCATGACAGCGTATCTCATGCATGCTCTCATGTGCAGTGTGACTTGTGTCCTTTTATTTTTAATTTCCTGCTCCGTCCCATAGAGGGGTTGTATATGCAGCATCGCACATACGCAATGTATTACGTATATACAGCATTGGATGCATAACCCATAGAGAACAATAGTACAAGTACAAGTGTAATACACTGTAAAATAGAACCTGCTGCCTTCTTCTTCACATGTGTTACACGCAATGTATATACACTAATGTGAGTGGATTCATGAAAATCAATGTACTTTTACTGACTCCATTTACCGCATATTACACGCACGCAATACCCGGTGAAGATACATTTGTGTTGATTAACCCCTTACTGTATATTCAGCTTGCGCTGCTGCTGCTTTTTATATTTTTGATAGATATAAAATACAACAAACTCCTATTATTTTCTAGCTTTCCTTCATTTTAAGCACAGAACCAACGATCTTTGACAAAGTTTATTATGAATTCTGTTCGCAATGTTATAGATGAATGGTTGGGCAAACAACTAATGGTAAGAATATGTTTTCTGTAGTAAGTGTAAACATGACAAGTGGCTTTCATTATGGCCAAATATTTTTATTGCCATCATACAGTTATAATTAGATTGGAAATGTTGCACTACACATTATAAATATGAGGTAATTCAGTGAAACGGAGTTCTGCAGCGAGGAAGGCTGGCAGCGCACATTTTTAATAGCACAGAAGCAGAAACTAATTTGTTTGTGTTTTCCCGATAAATCACTCAGGCTGAATGTTTCATTTAACCATGTCAGACTGCTGAGTGTTATGAGGCATTCCTGTCTTGTACAGGTGAAAAAATATCTTATCACTCAGTCCTTTATCTACTTTGGAAGAATCTTATTGAGAAGAGCTAGAAAATGGAATATTTCCGTAGTAATTGTGCAATCTGTTAATGCATGGCCAAGTACTTCAGTTACAAATCCATGTCCTTTTATTATGGCATCTATTAGGCTCTCACTTCCCCAATGCACTGACTTACGAGCAGTGTATTCCAAGACTATAAACCATATACTGAAGCGCCGATTCCTAAATATAATACAGCATTGTCTACTGCCACTGAGCAGAAATACTTTCTGTCCATAATTTCCTCTTGCCTCATATGTCTATGGAAAATACTGATTCCATGGCAATGTTTAACAGGTTGCCATCCTGATGATAATCAGTAGAACAGTGGTGAATATTTAATGTTGAATGGCAGTGATAAGTCTAGATGAAGTGGCCATTGCCCATTATTTTCATCTTTCAAACTACTATTGACCACTTGTCTGTGAGTATGTGTGTGATTCTTATGCTCCAACCCCTGATGATGTCGTAGCTCCACCCACTGGTAACGTCATCGAAGGTTCTACAACATATATAAAACTCAGAGTCTAACCGACAGAAGAACAACACAGTTAGGGCTCTTGGAAGGGGAGGACAAAAATAACAAAATGAGATGACAACTAAGCCGTTATTATCTCAGACACAACTCAGCAGTCCTGATAGAACACATGGACCTATTGCCACCACAGAGTTGCAGTGAGCTAAAGGTGACATCACTGCTGTGCGAGGAGCCAAGGTGTGCTTGTCTTGTGTGGTAATCAAGCTGGATGTTGCAGAGCTGTGTGTGATGTGTGGGGATCATAATGGATGTACCGTGTAGCACAACTGTGTGGCGCATTGTGCCACCAGAAACACTGGTATTATAGTTTCCTAACAATTGCTAGTAATTTAATAAGGCAGATAAGGCAGAGCGACCCTACCCCTTCATTGCTGCAAAGACGGTGGAGAGCTGCAAGGAATTTACCAGGTAAGTATTCTTCTGTTATTTTATTTTAAGTGACTTATCAGGAATACTAGAAAAACTGATGGACCACACACTTGTTTTTGAATGATCATTGCATGAGGGATTATGATAAGCCACCTCTTGTAGACAAAACTCTTTTTTCATAAGTTAAGCATTAGAGCTGAGCGAGCACCAAAATGCTCGGGTGCTCGTTACTCAAGACGAACTTTTCGCGATGCTCGAGGGTTCGTTTCGAGTAACGAACCCCATTGAAGTCAATGGGCGACCCGAGCATTTTTGTATATCGCCGATGCTCGCTAAGGTTTTCATTTGTGAAAATCGGGGCAATTCAAGAAAGTGATGGGAACGACACAGCAACGGATAGGGCAAGCGAGGGGCTACATGTTGGGCTGCATCTCAAGTTCCCAGGTCCCACTATTAAGCCACAATAGCGGCAAGAGTGGGCCCCCCCCAACAACTTTTACTTCTGAAAAGCCCTCATTAGCAATGGATACC